>NC_056730.1:922718263-923082496 GCF_019279795.1 Protopterus annectens
AGGTTTAACTACATGCAAGTAGTTAAATAATTTTTCATTAATCATTCCCTGCAGTAGGTGGTCCGTAAGCAAAAAGTTTATTTTAGATGAAGCAAGATTAACTTCGTTTCTTGAGACCAGAATCTTGTAGCATTCCAAAAAGATGAGCATCGTAGTCTGTGCTAAACATAAGGACTATCCCACCACCCTTGTCAGGTTTCATAACTCTTATCTTTTTGTTCTTGAGTTCATGAATCAGCAAAATTTCATTCTCTTTCAAATTACTGTGAGAAGTGTGGGCTTTCTGATGGTATAGAACCCTAAAATCTCTCTCAACTAACTCCTCAAAAACCTTAATAGATGGATGGGTAGGGGGGTTAAATCTGCTCTTTCGAGCCAGTTCCTTTTTAGTTTGTGTCTGCCCTTTAAAGTACATATTTAAATTTAACTGCCTTGCAAAAAGTTTTAAATCAACAAGGGCTTGGGTTAAATTAAATGGGCGCAGGGGAACAAAATGAAAACCCCGAGTAAATAGCCCAAAGGTACAGTAATTCACCTCTAAATCTGTGTAGTTGTAAATGGTAAGTTAGAGAGGGACTTAATAGAATATAGAGATGGTGTTGCATATCCTGTTCCTGGTAAACTATGGAGAGCTAACCACCAGACGCATGAATCTGTTAATCACAGTACTGTATTTAACATTCTGATACATTTGTTCCACCACTACGTAGGAGTGAAAGGTTGGCAGAAAAAGAAAGGAACAATTCCTATCAGGATTTTCAACAAGCACCAGACAGAATAGGGGAGAGGGGGCAGAGACACTATCAACAAGGTTGGAACAACAGACACAACTAGTTTTGAATAATACCAACCTTAATCTTGATAAATTTTGTTATGAGACCATTGAAGATTGTACTATTGCGTAGAATGACAGTTTTACCATTTACAACTACACAGATTTAGAGGTGAATTACTGTACCTTTGGGCTATTTACTCGGGGTTTTCATTTTGTTCCCCTGCGCCCATTTAATTTAACCCAAGCCCTTGTTGATTTAAAACTTTTTGCAAGACAGTTAAATTTAAATATGTACTTTAAAGGGCAGACACAAACTAAAAAGGAACTGGCTCGAAAGAGCACATTTAACCCCCCTACCCATCCATCTATTAAGGTTTTTGAGGAGTTAGTTGAGAGAGATTTTAGGGTTCTATACCATCAGAAAGCCCACACTTCTCACAGTAATTTGAAAGATAATGAAATTTTGCTGATTCATGAACTCAAGAACAAAAAGATAAGAGTTATGAAACCTGACAAGGGTGGTGGGATAGTCGCACAGACTACGATGCTCATCTTTTTGGAATGCTTTAAGATTCCGAACAATACGAAGTGGTCTCAAGAAACGAAGTTAATCTTGCTTCATCTAAAATAAACTTTTTGCTTACGGACCACCTACTGCAGGGAGTGATTAATGAAAAATTATTTAACTACTTGCATGTAGTTAAACCTAGAATTCCGGTGATTTTCGGAATTCCGAAAACCCATAAAGGAGTACACCCCTTAAAGTTTAGGCCTATAGTTTCTGGTGTGGGGAGTGTTACTGAACCACTCGGCAAGTTTATTGACTTTATCACAAAGAATTTTCTTTTCTCACTGAGAAAGATTTGTAAAGATTCATGGGACTTCCTTAGAGGCATCCAACCTGAATTTTATGAAACTAATCTACTTATGATCATAATAGATATAGTGGACCTATTCCCTAACATTCCCCACAGTATTGGGGTAGAATGGTTTAATGAGGTGCTAAGTTCTGAGGCTCACCTGGGAAGTAAGGTTACGAATCTAGTAACAGAATTGATGGAAATTGTGCTAGAAAACAACTTTATTTATTTCAACGGTGAGTTCTACAGACAAAAGAAAGGGGTTGCCATGGGTGCCTCATGTGCCTCAATTTATGCCAACCTGGTTTTACATAGATGGGAACAGAATTTTATTTTTGTAACTGAATGGGTCAAATTTATTACCCACTATAAGAGATACTTGGATGATATTTGTATCTTATGGAATGGTTCGCTTGAGCAGTTCCAGGAGTTTTTTAAATATCTAAATTCTACTACTTCTTTTCTAACTTTTACGCACAACATTAGTCTTAGTGAATTGCATTATCTTGATGTGACCTTATACAAAGACACTACTAAAAACAGGTTCCAATCTAAACTTTTTAGAAAACCAAGTTTTTCTAATTCCTATCTTCATTTTGAAAGCGGGCACCCCTTCTTTCAAAAGAGGGGCATTGTCAAAGGTCAGTTCATACGGGCCTCTAGAATGTGTAGTACTGTTACAGACTACATTGATAAAATAGAAATTTTGAAGAAGTTTTTTATAGAAAGAGGTTACCCAGTTTCCTTATTAACTACCCTTGTTGAAGAAGTGACACTTAATAGGGATACTAAATATCCACCGTTACTGGGTAGAGGATTTCTTCAAACTATTGAGCAAAAAAAGACTTTAGTTAAGTTTGGCTTAGATAAGCACAAATCAGGCACTTTCTAATGTGGGGCCTGTAAACAATGTCTGGCCATTCACAATGATTCGACCCTATTTATTCCATCTAGAAAGTAACTTTACAAAGCTACCAGCTATTTCAATTGTTCATCTAAGGGTGTTGTCTACCTAGGTTTTTGCACAGCATGTTTAAGCTTTTATATAGGAAAGACTGAGAGACCTCTTAGGAGAAAGATTTATGAACATTTTTATGATGTTTCTAAAGCTAAGGAATCCAATGCATTTTTCAAACACTCTCTGGTTTGTCCCAACATGCAAATCAAATTTATGGTGCTAGAACAGGTAAAACCAGATGCCCGGGGGGGTGACTGGGAGACAACACTGGAATACCGTGAGTTAATGTGACAATTGAGATTAGATGCTGGTAAGGCACCCGGGCTAAATGACAACATAAATATTAGCAGTGTGCTCAAGCTTAGGATGGCCCGATTGTAGTGATTATTTTAGACCGAAATTTACACATATCCATTTTAGATTGGGCTATTTGTATTATTTGTATTAATTAAGAGCATTTATTCATTTATTTATTTTATATTTATTTCATTATTATAAAGGTGTAGTTACATTTGTATACATGGTTTAATACTGTTTACTGCCCTTGCTATAATACAATTGGTCACTCATCTTTTGGAATTGATGAATGTAATAATATTTATTCTTCATTTTTATATTACTTAATAATACATGTTTTAGTATATCACACAAACAGATTTTTAGCACGAACATTTAACATTTTAAAGAACGTTATTTTTAACTATGGTTTTATTTATGACATTTACATCTATTCTGCATTTTGACCAGGCATGGATGAGTTATTAACATAAGTTACTTTTAACAAATTAATTATTTAATTGAATTATTTGATCACGTGTTTTTAAGATCACTATATAATTCAGAGTATTCAATTATTCATGTAACTTGATAAAGCTCGGTATTACACCGAGCGAAAGCGCTTGTCCATAAGGGTGTTTTTTGTACTTAATAAAGGATTTAATCTTGAGCTACTGGTTCCGTTGGTGTCACTTCTTGGCTACGCTCCTTGTTGTCAGACTTTGTGAATATATACTGTATATGTGTGTGTGTGTGTGTGTGTGTGTGTGACTGTGTGCATATATGTGACTGTATGCATATATTCGTGTGTGTGTGTGTGTGTGTGTGTGTGTGTGTGTGTGTGTTTGCATGTGTGCATGTGTGGGTGCGTGTGTGTGTGTGTGTGTGTGTGTGTGTGTGTGTGTGTGTGTGTGTGTATGCTCACATGCTTTGTGTATGTGTATGTTTATGTTATCTGGACTCTGGAATAGTAAGCATTACGATTCTCAGCATTGCAAAATATGCATATACTTCATACTATGACATCACTGTATTCTATACATTAAAGGTAACCTAGCACTACAAAACAGAAATATGGAAAAAATGGCAAGGATTTTTATTAAAAATTAAGCACTTTTGTCCAGTATATTCTAAGAACAAACTCTAATACAGAGACTTGCCAATGAAATATATGTAAAAGTCATATAATGTGGTCACATGATAAATAAAACACTCTAATCAAACTATTCTGTATAACCAAATGTGCTATTCTAAAATGCAAGCATATAAGCAATCAGTAGATAAAAATGCATAGTAGTCAGGGTGCAGTTACTATGACTGAATGTTCAAAACAGTGAATGTACTTTTTTCCCCACTGGCTGCCAGCAGCTCTGTGTATGAGATTGGGGTGTAACAGGGTCAGTGGATTTGCTCTTTCACTATGGTTGTGTAATCTTAGAGTATATATATATACACACACACACACACACACACACACACACACACACACACACACACACACACACACACACACACATATACATATATAATTAGCATGGTGTGAGGAGGCACAGGGTGGCTTACATTTATTTTGTGATTTGATCTTAAAAGCTGTCTTTTTTTGGTCACTTTTTGAGCATTTGCTGTTTGCTTTGGTAATCAACAGCCATTTGTTAGCGGTATAAAAATATGTAAAAGGTATGAAAAATGCTTGCCACTTCTAAATAAAATTACGATGAAATGAACTTCTTTACCAAACAGAACTGTAAAAATTAAAGCTCTGAAAACTTCAAAAATTCAAAACGTCATTACATTACAAAGCATGTCAAATGGCAAACCAATAATTTTCACTTATACAGACAGTCTAGTGATGTGAAATAGGAGGAAAAGCAGAGTCTGTTTTAAGGGTCTTGACTTAAAACAACACTTTCCCCAGGATTTACTAATCTTCCGTGTAAGACTAGATTAGTCTTACACGGAAATGCCAGTCTAAGAGTATGATGGCAGCGCACCATGCATATTAATGAGGGCACGCTGCCTCAACTCTAAAGCTTACATGGAACATGGACGAGTGTAGTGGGCGTGTCAGACTGCCGATCAGTCCAAAAATCCACGACCCTGCAATGACGAAACTCGAGAAATGTCAAGTTACATGAGCGAGTCCGCTCACATGTGTACATTGTAACACTACACTCCCCCATATGTTAAACCTCGTACAAATTTAAAAATTAAAAGAAATTTTTTTTTGTTTTATTTCCGATATAGCTGCCCGTATTTGCGTGTGTTTGCGCGGGTTTGCCCACTGCTTAGCTACAGTTAGCAGCTTAGACACCGAAGAGGATAATAAGAAAAATATATGCAAATTAAGCAAAATAGCGATAGCATAGTGGTTATAGCCTTTGCACAAAGAGGTGGCATTCCCAGTTCAAGTCCCACTACTGCACGTTCCATTTTCTGTTGGAAATCTGTATACAAAAATATTTCCTGACATTTATCATGTATAAGTTTTGTAAAAAGCATTCAAATGTTATATGTAGTAGTGAACAAATTATATATATATATATATATATATATATATATATATATATATATATATATATATATGAAGGTGAAATGGTTATGCATTCTGAGGCATGAGTAACTTATTTTAAGCAATATAAAGCATTGCTACGCACATTTTAGCAGTATTTAGCATATTTAAAACCAATTGCTCGTAGCTGAGCACCGCGTTAACAAGTGCAATGTCTTTGTGCGTAGCTGCGCACCGCGCCAACCAGCGCAACTACAATGTACTTGCGCATAGCTGCGCACCGCGCTAACCAGCGCAACGTCGGGCAACGTTGGGCAACATTGGGCAACGTCGAGCAACGTTGGGCAAAGTCGGGCAAAGTTGAGCAAAGTCGGCTAAGCACAGCCACACCAACTTTACTGTACCATAACCATTCAGGTCTGGCCAGTAGGAAAATAAAAAGCAGTGACAGAGCTCAAACTCAGGATACTATGCACTATAGTCACAGTACATAACCACTAAGCCATGACAGCATTTCATAACCATGCACTTTCAACAGATACATATCTATCAAAGGAATATTAAACATTGCCAACATCAGCTAAGCAGGTGTGCCTACAGCTGAGTTTTTTCAAAACTGTCCAATCACAAATAAGTGCGGGAAATGAGGCATATTTAAGCTTCACAAGTGGGAATACTTGCCATAACTGGTTGTAGCTCCCTTCTGCAGTCAGCATGGCCGGTGTTGGAGAAGGCACTCGATTTTGAGTGCAACACTGGGGCATTGAGGAGTCCAAAGTAATGGTTTGGCTCCTTGTCCACAATCATGAGGAAAGACTCCTGCGGGGCCAGTACCAGGGCACCCAATATGAAACGGAGGCCTGGAACAGTCTTGCTCGTGATCTTACCAGTGCCACTGGTGTTCCTCGGACTGGTGAGCAGGTCAGGCACCATTATTTTGACCTGAAGCGACGTAAAGAGGATCAACTGGACCAGTGGATCCAGGAGTCCTGTGCGATGCCTAATGCCCCAGTATTGAGTAAGCAGGCATTGTATTAAGTAGTTAAGAATTGCTATGCTTGTCTATACTATGGATAGGTATGTCTCAATATCACTGCATTTACTTCACAGCTGCAGGTGTCCGGGCTATGAATCAGCAAGCCAATGAAGATAGGTTGCAAAGGCTGCATCATCAGGCAGGTTAGTAATTATTCTGCATGTACTGTTATATAAAATAAATGAGAGAGCCTTCAAAAAGTGTTTTAACCCAATAAATAAAGGTGTAATAATCCTTTAATAAATGTATAAATCCTGGAGTGCATCTGTGTCATTTTCTTTGATATGTTGTTGTACTGTTGCATTTTACAAATAGTACTGTTGTATTAAGCAGTGTTAACCCACACTTGGGTAGGCCATTATAATGTGGATGAAGGGTGTGCCAGTAGCTTTTATGCATATTTACAGCCCTCAACTGTTGGTTCATGCCCAACATGTACAGGTTAATCTGGCACATGAGTAGCTTGATATTGTGTTGCCCAGAAATGTCAGTGTGTTGCCACAAATGTAAGAAGTTGTTAACATATAACTGATACTTTCACCTGAACATATCTAGATAATTATATGAAAGTAGAGATGTCAGTGTATCATCTTAGCAGTAGTGTGTGTGAGCAACTCTCAAAATATGTAGCAGTAATATCTGCATCTTGGACAGTTTGTATGTAAGATACAGCTCATGTATATAATGATCTAGCAAAATCCAATTGCACAATATAAGGGCATTGGGTAGTGTAATAATACATGTAAGGGATATATAACTGCAGTTAATAGGAATGTAGCGAAAATTAGAAGGATATATAAGTTGTTAATTGAGCTATCCTTTTCCACCCTACTGTATGTGCACAAAAAATGCAATTCCACACCTCAATCGGTATGTCTAATCTCAAAACATTTGTTGGGACATATGTCCTATTGGTTTATAAATATTTGCATTTATTTCTATGCATGTGCCTTGTTAAAATACAACAATATTGGTGGCCTGTTGCCATCAATTCAACCTGCATGCTGTTGTAATGTCCACTATTGTTCTATATATGCATGTGTTATGCTTGCTTTTCAACTGTTGAAAATCTGGTGTGTTGGGTTAATGGGAATACTTCTGCATGCTGTTATAACTAATTGGGAATGCTGTTGACTGTTACTAACCCATATCTTTATTAAATCCTCCAAAACATAGTTCGTATGGGAAGGCCGGTCCCAGCGGACCCACCAGTCCCACCTCAGCTCGCCATTGCACCTGGCAACAGCAGGTCTGGTGCCCAGCCTGGGACCTCCTCCTCCATTGGCCCTGTGCCACCTTCGGGTGGAAGCGCTGCAGGGGGATGGGGCTTGCCCCCCCGTGCAAGCGTGGGCAGAGGAGGGCCACCTATCACCCATCGAACGGTCTGGGCTGTGGTGCATTGAGAGATTGAACGTTCTGTTGCAGAACCTCTACGCCAGCTTGAGGCACAAGTGGCACAACTCCCGGGTCAGCCTGCCCCTCCTACACCGCCCCCAGCACAGCCAACCTCTGGGCTGTGAAGGTGCAGTGGTGACTGCCCATGGGTGGGGACCTCAGTCCCACTGTTTCCATCTGTGGGCTCATGGGCTTGCAATTTCCAAATATCCCTCCCCGTCAAAGGTATTCACCCACCACATATGTCATATACTGCCCCTGTATGCATCTTGTTTGTCTTGTCTGTTTACCTCCCCAACCTACCTCCCCAAATATACCTACTTCCCCTACCCCACATTCCACTCTCACCTGAAAAAAAAAAGGCAATCTGCCCCATACATAGCTGCCCATTTTACACACATGTCTACTGGACACATAAAATGTAATTTAATTGGCATTACAACATACTTTGTTGTCCTCACCCCTCTCCCAGGGGTTGAAGGTTTCATATCTACCACCAAATTTATTCCATATGCACAGCTGTTGCTGTGAAAGAAATGGGCAGCTATGGACCTTTCCTACACCCGTCCTGCACATCCCGAGCTACTTTCCATACTGTCTTTTCCTCTTTGTGCCCTTTTTTCACTACTTTCCTATCTCCCCATTTTTCTTTTCTTTCAAAGAAATGAGCGCGGGGGTTAGTGGGAGTAAGCACTATTAAGCAGTAGTTAGCTGGTTTGCACGAGTGTGCACTTGTTTGCGCTTAGCTAAGCATTGCTAAGCATCATGCAAACCCACACAAACCCGCTTACAACTGCTTAAAAGTGCCTTAGTCACTCTGTATGTGAGGGCCCTTGTTCTGCTCAGGAGCAAAATAAAACACCTCTGTCAGTCTCAAACCCCAGACCTTGTACACACTACATGACATGAAGTACCACTAAGCCACAGTAGATATACAACACGTTGGTGCTGAAATAAATATATCATGCATCAGAATGAGTGAATGTAAAGGAAAAATAGGAATGCCATACCACACAGCTTGTTCTGTGGATCTTTACCAACAGTTGTTGTGGGATTACATTACATGACTGTGATAAGAGAAGCAGCCATTCTAGCAGGAAATAATGTTACACCATCACTTTACAACCCCACACAGTATCACAGCAGGACAAACACTGGCATATCTGTTTAGGGCAGAGGCCATACCTCACAACTGTCCCTAATTTTCAGGGATGTCCCTGATTTTGACACAAATTTTATCTCTGTCCCTCTGAATCCCTCCTAAAACTACTGACTTTGGCCAGAAAGGTGGTGAATTACACTTAATGAATAATGACAATTATTAAGAGTTAGACACTTCTTTTACTTCAGAAAAGGTGTATTAATTCATATGCTCATATGCTCTGATTCTCTCAATGTTTCAACTTAATGGCACTAATATTTTAAAGGTGTCCCTGACTTTTCCCTGAGTCTGTTCAAATATGTACCTGAGTGTTTGAGAGGTCTGGCAGAGGCAGAAACACAGAGGCATATCAGCCTTTCTGCTGTTACACACTGTGCAAATAGCTTTGGAAGGAGTTTTGGAAGCATACCATTATGTAGGAATACAACACTGAAATACAAATGGATGTAGCCATGCACTGGTAGCAACCAACTGTAACAATGCCATTGCTCTATTGCTTAAAGGACCTGTGTGGTGCACAGACAAAAAATAACAGGCTACTCTCTGGCTACTATGTGGATAGGTCCATAGTTGGGAGTTACGCAGACAGACTACTTGCCTTGATAAACTAACATGTACACAGCAACCCTGTAAGTCCAGCAAGATAAAATCCACACAATACTACTTACGCTCTCTGTACTTCTGCACCCCTACCCAAATGTAGAATATACCTGTGTGTGCAGGGTCTACCAAGGATGTAGGTAAGCATACTCACAGCACTGAAATGTGTCCAGTTTTTCTGAGCAGTTTGTGCTAATGTCAACACTAAAAAAGCACAAACTGTTTAGAACTGAATAAATGAATATTCACAGTATAGCAGTTCACAAACAATTCTTGTGCCAACAGAATACATCTCAATAACTTGCTTTGTATGGCAGTTAATTGTAAAAGTTGAAAAGAAAGTACATCTTTCCATGTATCTTGGGGTAGCATTTTGAGGGGTGAGTACATTTCTACACTGACAAGTGGGTACTGGAAGCAGCAACATTAGGTCTGAGTACAAAATGTAAATCTCTGGCTATACCCCTGGCTTTTGATATAAGAACTATACCAACCTTCTGTCTTAAACAATGATGTCCACAGCAAACAAGGATGATCTCCATCTTGGAAAGCTGAAAGGGCCACACCTACCTGAGTTAGCAATTTATAGTACTGGGATGTTATGACAGTGATTACTGCAATTACTACACAGCAGGCTGCATGCAATTAGCAAGTGGTAGCCACTAATTGGTGCAGAGGCCATCACATGCTCATGTGCAAATACCTACAAAAGCAGGCTGCAATCTCTGCCAACAAACTCAACCACTCTATTGCAGAGACTGACAGAGAGAGAGACAGAGAGAGAGAGAGACAGAGAAAAGGAAAAAGAAAAATAAATATTACCAAATCATACAAAGGAAAGGTATGTGACACATATGTATTTACTGGCACTTAGTAGATGTTATTGAAGAATACTCTACATAATGTGAACCATTCATATGTGGCAGCAGTACTTATTTATGCATAGATGTTCTGCTTAACTACTGCTATGGACAATACAGTGTGTACCTGTGGGCAGTGGGACATACCTGTGAAATGTGTAGCTCAGCATTAAACGTCAATGATCTGATCCATGTTATCTGTGTTCTGTACAGTAGTGTGGCCAATGCCTGTTGGGGGGATTAGTGCTGACATTATATAAACATGGGTGTGACAGAACAACGCATGCATGATAGTCATATTAATGTTTAGCTTAGCAGTGGCAACTGCTGTAGCAGTCTAGTATGCTTATCTAGAATTTGTAGCCATATATACCCCCCTAATGTTAGTGTGTGTTCATATGTGACACCTGTTTGTGTTGCAGCTAGGCCCAACAGTTGAGCTGTGAGGTCCAGGGACTTACAACAGTGTGGACCTTGTGTGTGTATGCCAAACACATACTGAGAAAAATATATGTGTCATATTTATTTTATTTTATTTTATTTATATTTGTTGACCGGGAGTGTCCGACTGAACGTAGGCCCATTTTCAGTGGAGGCCCAGGGAGAAAAGCTCCACAGTTAAAATAAACAGACAGTAGTTACATTGCATTACATATCGATTAACAATTTACATAGCAATTACTTACAACATATTTACAGATGAAGAACATAGAACATCAGTAGACAACTAGAATCTTTATCTGTGAAGTACATAACAGACATTAACAAATGTTAAAATAAGAAGTTCCTGCTGTATAAGTACTAGGCTTATGAGCATCTGAGCTTGCTGTAATCAAGGTAGTTAGTGGAGTGGAAAGAAAGGTAGTGGTTGGATGGGGTGGTTGATATTAGAGTGGGAGTTGCAAGGACATAGCCAGCATGTTTTTAGGTGCGCTTTTAGTAAAGTTTTGAAGTGGGTGTATGATGGTACGGAGGTAATTGTGGGTGGGAGGAAGTTCCATAATTTGGCTATGGTGCAAGAGAATAGTGCTTCACCAGCAGAGTTATTGGCTTTAGGGATCTGCAAGTGATTTTTGTTGCTGGTTGTTGATATATTCACATCTGTATATGTGCATAGAGCAGGGGACATATTGCAACTGTTTGTGAAGGGTGGAGATATATATGTTGGTGAAGGTTAGTATGCACATATTTGTATGTAGGTTTTACTGTGTGACAAACAAGACAGAATACAGTGCTGGTATATGACATGTGGTGGTTAAACACTGTGTGTGGTTTGTTCAGTTTGCAATGTTGAAGCCAGTGAGGCCTGCTAAAGCTACCTGGGCTGTGAACACCTTCAATGCATTTATCCCAAGACTTTGCGATTTTATTACATTACTGTACACCTCACATCCTTTGTATAATTGATATACTTACTATGAAAGGTGAAATGTATATGTGCCTACATATATATGTATATGTACACCAATGGATGTGTATATGTATATATATATATATATATATATATATATATGGGAAATTCACCCCGGGGATCACTTCTGTGGCTCTGCTCGACAGGGGCATAGGAAAATAAATTTCTTGGGTGGCAAAAGCCAGGGTACATTTTTTGGCTAGGCTTGTATGGGCCCTAGGGCCCATAGCCTAGTACCTACCTATGAACCTATGAACCTATATATATATATATATATATATATATATATATATATATATATAGTTATATATACTCATACACACCTACATCTACTTGTTGCAATAGATTCTCTGTACTGTTAACTGACTGTGATGGTCAACGTGTTTGTGAATACGTCAAAGATATGTATCTGTGGGATAGCTTAGTGGGAAACTGTTTATGTCATGGTATTATGGGTCCTTGCTTTGATCCTAGCAAAAGCTGTGTATTCTGTTGCTAGGCAGAAAAAGTGCTATTGCATACAGTGTGATTAAGTCCCTTGGTTTTAACTAGGGTGTGTCATTGGAGGCTAAAGCACTACATCTATGATTATTGATTGGTACTGATGTTGAATCCAAATCCTGTGTGTACTGTAGTACTACTTGAAGCTCTGGGCCTGTACAGCAAAGTATGGTGTATGTCCACATTGCTTGCATACACTGTTTTGTGTGGTCCCTGTATTCATCACAGATTACATTTCTCAAGATTAAGGTTGTGTAAGTACTGACACACAGTACTGTATAGTACACACTGAAAGCTTATCTGGGTTGTCATACCTTTGTGTCCTGCAATTATGTCTGATGTGTGTGTGGGTATGTCTGTAACATGTCCTTTGACATATGTGGTAAAACATATAACTGCGTATCTAGCAACATTCATAGTGTACTACAGCAGTATGCGACCTATATTCCCAAATGTACACATATTTTGGACACGGGTTTGCCATTAACAAGTTGTGTGGTATAATAGTCATACATTTACTGGACCTTACACTCATTGTGATGGATGATATATTTCTTTACACATCAGCTTGATGTATATCTGCTGTGGCTAGGTGGTGCATCATGTTGCATACAGTGTGCCAGATACTCTTGTATAGTCTTATATAGTGATTTTATTTTGTTGCTGTGCAGAACATGGTTCATTAGATTGAGAGTGAGCCAGGCACTTACAAGCAGTTGTGGGGTGAGCAGTGATAAGTGGCAGTTAAAGTGTTTCACTCTCGGTTAGCTAATAGGTTGCTATATATGGCAGTTCAGTGATATCTGTACTGTATAATGTTAAATGTGACATATGACTTGCTCAGACATATTTTCATATTTATGTCTTCCAGGAATCATGGCGCATCGCAGGAACCCCAGTTACAGTAGTGCTGAAGATGACGTAATTACTACCAGTATGATTCAGAACTACAGTCTCATGTTCTCACAAACCAGCCAGGACTAGCAGCAGCGTACTGCAATGTGGCAAGATGTTGTCCACAGGGTAAATGAAGTAGGCCTGCATAACCGGACATATGAGCAGATACGCCACCACTGCAGTGATCTTCTCAGACATTTCCATCAGTGTGCTGCTGATGTGCGGAGACAACAGCTTGCAACAGGAGGTGGTGTTAATATCCATCACCCCCTCACCAGAGTGGAGGAGCTTCTCCTGAGCCTGGTGGCACCTGCCCAACAACAACAGCAGCAGACATATACCATGATGGAGGTTGGAGCCACCCAGCAAGCACACATGGAGCATGCAGGTAACATGGCATATCTGTAGACTACTGTTATCTGTATTGGTAGATCATGCATATGTGAGATGTGGAGTGTGTCATTAAAAGATGTGGAGCCTGTTGTTGTGCAATATTGATCATTTGAAATATAATCTGTAGCCTTGTGAATGTAAACTGTTGTTGTACTGTAAGATTGCAAACACACAGTAGCAATGCCACAGTTGTGGCCACTGACAAACTGTCTCATCTCTAAGTAGGTCCCTCTGGGGTGACATCAAGGCAGCTGACAGATGCTGGTGAGTGTGCTCTACATTTATTATTGTAAATAAAAAGTGCATGTCATAGTTAAGGTGTAGGCCATGTACACATGTAACACACCTACCCATAATGCATGCTGTGCATGTTTGGTGTAAGACCACACACATCTCACTAATGTGATTAGTTGCCTCAAACACATGCAATACCCAGACAATCTCAAACAAATGTGGCTAGACTGTAGTGACCATTGGATAGGCACAGTTGATACTCAATATACACATAACATACACATCTATGTCATACACAGAGCATTTTAACATGCTACACATAAAGGATTCCCAAACCCTCTGTAAAGACACACTCCAGTATCCAAAATCTCATCCACACATTACACATAATATACCTGAGGGGTAGAGGCCTATCATGGGGCATTTAAACACTCTGCAACACACTACACATTCATGTCAGGGAATGCTCCTTATTGGCCTCCTTACAAACTCATGTAACAACTGGTTGTGAAATGGTGAATGTAGTCAAGGTAGTATGGTTCCGGTACAGCATGAGTAGTGCTGGTTTGGGAAACATTTGTAGCCTTGAGTGACCACATGATGCTTCATGATAATGGCCTATGGTACTATACCCCACCCAGTTATTGTAACCACAGTACTACACATAGCTTTCATTGCTATACATCTTAATGTTGCGTGTGTGCACACATATGCACCTCTAAACAATATGCATACCAATCACCATTTGCACAACTGACACATATATGTCTTGCGATGCTATTAAGTGGCTAGGTCATATGACACACATTGGGCATGTGTAGTGTTTAAATATGCAGTTGTGTTTTAGCATGCCATGTCATGGATGACACTGGCATGTCCACAATATGATCTACACTCACCATAAGTACCGTACATTGGGTATGTGGCCAAATGGTATTACATCAATTATCCTTGCACCACTGATGATGTTGTGTGAATACTCATCATGCATGTGCTAAAAATGTGTCTACAATTATTTGCTAAAGACACAGAGGCTGTAATCAGCATTGGATACCTATCTGACATACAGATACACATCCAGCCATGGTATGTACACCTGTTTGTTATGGTGCACAGTACATTACAGAGTTTTGAATACCTGCACAGCAATGTTGTGTCCATGTATGCATTGTGTTCCAGAGGGTGGCCCATCACCTAATAACAAAACACATGCATCAAAGCCATGTATACTGTTAGTAACAAGGACTGTCTACACTTGCACTGCATGCTGTTGAGCAACACATGTCCTGCCTGCTGACATGTGTGATATGACTGTTTTGCTTGTGATACTGTACCCCACCATCACCTGCTATTGTGTATGTTCTGAGGTTGCTGGTGTTGTGTGTGTCTGCTTTAGGGAGGAGTGTATTTTTGTGTGTGTGCATGTGTGCATGTGCGCATGTGCACATGTGTGCATGTTTGCATGTGTGCATGTGCGCATGTGTGTATGTGCGCATGTGTACATGTGTGCATGTGCACATGTGGTCTGACATCATGTTCAGGTCTTAAAGTGCGATTCCTGTTTTCCTCTCACAGGTGCCAAGGTGGGGCTGGTTCAGTACACCAGGGAACCTGATGTCACTGAGACAGACAGTGATCATGAGGATAGGTGTGTTGAGGCACAGGCAGGTTTGTCAGGGTCTGTTGTTGGGCCACCAATTGACAGTACACAAGTCTCCACCCCATCCATGCACACAGTCATACTGCCTATGCATCCATCATCACCATTGCCCTTAGCTGAGGGACAGTGTACGGTTAGCACTGGCCAGTACAGTGTGGTATCTATGGCACATGTATCAGGACACAGCAGCCATAGCCAGATGTCTGGAATGGTACCACATAGGCAGATGACCAGGGATTCATGTCAGAGCACTGCTGGCCATCGTGACCCTGGCAGACATGCCACACCTCTTTCTACCACACGCATGTTCCAGGCTGTCATGGAGGCACAGACACAAATGGAGCGGTACCTCAGACAGGGATTAAGGGCAGAGAGGGCTCATAACACCTCTGTAAATGATAGTATCCATGACCTAGCAGGTGCCATACGTAATTACACTGAGGTGATTGATAGACTTTGAGGTGAGACATTGGATGTCCTCCACAATGTCATGTCCATGTGTCAGGACAGTGCGGGATGGTTGAGACGTCAACATGGACATATGCCAGCAACATCAGCAGCTGGAGGTCACCGTGAACGTCCAGCAAGTCACAGCCATTCACGTAGTCTCAGTACCAGCCCCAGCAATGATGGGGGGGGCTGTCCATAGACCATCCTAGAAGACCACGTGCACATGGCTCTGGCCAGTCACAGCAGGGACCTGGATCCAGTGGACATATGTCAATCTCTTCGGATAGTACCCAGTCTGGATTAGTACCTGATACAATCTGTAGCACCCCTGCCAGGCACAGCTTCCATATCCATGGCCAGAGACGGTGATCTGTAAAGCCTGCCAGGTACAGTCTGTAGCTGTCTCACAAATCCCCATATATGGCAGCCACATGGTGGAACTGTGTGCATGCAGACACACACACATAAACCAGAAACCTAGGGCAAACACATACCCGCACAGATTACATCAACATTGGCCCATAACAGTACTCATGTCCCTCACACACACACGCACACACACATGTCGATTGTATGGCTCAGTGTAGGACTCTGGCAAACCAAAAACACACCCTGTGCATATGATGAAACCTGTGCCACCTCCTGTCATCTGTAACATTGATGCAGGAACAGGCTAACATGGTGCTGATGCACAGGGTGACTTTAATAAAGTATAGCGATGGTTGAATGTGTAGCATGTTGTCAGCAGTAAAGTGTAATGATATCCTTGAAGATGTAGCTGAGCAGGCATGATGCATTAAAGCTGTAATTAGCAGTGTTGTATTGTTTTCACCAGAGTTTATTTCAATTGTGTTTTGTTTGGCCATGTGCCACTTGGCTGATGTGTGTAGTTGTGTCAGCATGTGTTATACAGTGGACAGTAAGTGTGGGGTGTGTGCAGCACAGGTTTGCAGATGTACATTTGTGAACATGGTGGAGGTGCACTGTCTGCATGTATGTGCATTTTGGACACATGGGTAGGGTGACATGCCCTGTATTGGCCAGTGTTAACACTCCATACTTTCTATTGGTGGCCAGTATGCATTGTACTACACACATTTTGGAACTTGAGTATGCATGTGTGTGTATGACACGGGTTGACACTGTGCTGTGGGTGATGCTGTTGTTGCTATCTGTCATTGGTTTGCATTACTAAGGTTAACACTGTCCCAGTTGCATAATCCTTTATTAATGCACACTGTTCACCTAGAGGGTTGCATGGACTGTGCTATCACAAATACAAGAAATTCTCACTTATACAGTAAAAGTGCATTAGTCTCATGGACCCCTGCCATAAACTAAATATATAATAGAAGGTCTGTGAAGTTGTAACAAAAAAGAGTTACATACCAAGAAGGGATAACCTCTCTGGTCAGTATCATTGGGAAAATAAAATCCGTCAATAAACATACAAGGCAAGCTTCAAAATACAAAATGGCAAAGATTCCAAAGACAACACTAAAGCTTTCTTCAGTGTTGTTCATAATCTACAGGGGAAATCTCAAATTGGGTCACAGTTAATGTAAATGGTCACAAAGTACACTTATCTGACTGACATTACAAATTCCTTGCCAGACAGTTTGAATGCGGATTTCACCACCCTGTCATTACACAAGGGCCACATTTCCAGACCTGAAGAATGTAAAACCTGATGATTCACAGACACTCTAGTTAAAACATCTCTTGAACAAAGTACACACCACAGTGACAATGGTACTGGACAGTGTCCCTGGCTGTGTCATACACAAGCTGACATATAAGGTCACCATTCACCTAAACGCTCTGTCCAGATGCAGCCTCTATACAGGTTACATACTTATGGAATGACACATGGTAATGGTGTTCACAGTCCACAAGGGTTGAGCTACAACGTCTTCTTCTTCTTCTCCTTTTGGATGCTCCCATTAGGGGTCACCACAGTACATCATTTCTTCACATCTCTTTAACAAAGTACACACCACAGTGGCAATGGTGCTGGACAGTGTCCCTGGCTGTGTCATACACAAGCTGACATATGAAGTCACCACTCACCTAAATGCTCTATACAGATGCAGCCTCTATACAGGTTACATACTTATGAAATGACACAGGGTAATGGTGTTCACAGTCCACAAGGGTTGAGCTACAACATCTTCTTCTTCTTCTCCTTTCGGATGCTCCCATTAGGGGTTGCCACAGTACATCATTTCTTCCTGCCCTCTGCATCTTGCACTGTCATACCATCCACCTGCATGTCCTCTCTCACCACAGCCATAAACCTCATCTTATGCATTCCTCTTTTACTGTTACCTGGCGGCTTCATCCTTAGCATCTATTTCACAATATACTCTGCATCCCTCCTCAGCACATGTACAAACCAACTTAATCCTGCCTATCTGGCATGGTCTACTAACCTTCAAACCTGGCCTGACCCTCTAATATACTTATTCTTAAACCTGTCCACCCTCATCACACCCAGTGCAAATGTTAACATAAATTGATTAAGGGTAGAACTACAACAGGTCCTGGAAACTCTCACCCTATAAGCCAGACCAATGTTATCTGGAAGGCTATGGAGCACAGCATTATGGAACTCATTAACAGAGACATTATGAACCTGCAAACACTGCACCATACCCACTTAGGTTCTCTAAAGGCCAGATCATGGCTCCTATACCTAGTAGACTTCAAGCCAGTCAACACGGCTATAGGTGAGGGAGGGGAGGTCAACACAGCCAAGCTATAGCTCACCGGCAATTCATACCCATCCCACATACTGGTATTATACATAACCTCAACAGACTGACAATAAACAATTGTTAGATGATGGCTTGACAACTGACACACAGATGTAGGACACACAGTAACATTTGCAGCCTCCATGTACTATTCTATGCCAGTAACAAGTGGTATTCACCTGCACTCAGTCCTGGGACCACTCATGTTTGGCATATAGCTTTCTTAAGTACAAGCAAACACAGTAGGGATATGTCTGCCCATGTTTGATGACAATGCATACTGTGGGCTATACTTTATTCTCCAGATGACACACACATGCTCCAAAAGGGTATCATACAGACAGTTACCTGGTGTCAAACTCATGCTGTAAAGCTATAAGCCAAAGAAAGCATAGTTATCCACTTTTAGAAAACAAAGTATACCCAGAGTACTACATAGGTAGTAGCCTCCAAAATGTGGAACAGCTACTAATGTATACATAGAGCCATGTGTTAAGTCATCTCTCCTTTGAAAATCACATTACCAAAGGGTTTTGGAAATCCATCTGTGGAGCACATAAGCAATAAAGGGTTTGCATGCAGATCCACAGTGGTTGTTGCACACCTATAATGATTAATCATCTTTGCCAGACTTTGCTTGCTTTGGAACAGGTTTCAAATATACCTCAAGCATAAACCCTCACTCACACTCTTCAATAGAAACAGTGATGAGTGGATGTGAAATGGAAGATGTAGCCCATGGATCACTATAGTGGCTAAGCTTGTCACAAGCATACAGAAGTGACCTTAGGTCTGGAAAGCGCCAGCACCCTCTGGCAAAGATAACAGATGCGTTCATGGAGAAAGCAGAGTACCCACCTATGAAATACTTGAGGTCAAATGTATGTATATGGATTTGCCCCCACAGCTACCTTACATGTGTAATACACATACAGTTGTTACTGTGATATGTCATACACTAGAAAAATCAAAACCCACTCCACATTGGCCAACAGTGTCACACACACAACAAGTGCGAGATTCAAACTCTTTCCTAGCTACATTATGATACTACAGCAGTATGCATTTACACAATGTGCTATGCACATTACTGGATTTGCACCTTTCCACAGGTATATTTGTAGGATGGTGACATCATCAGACTTGACAAAGATGAGTATACCACTTTAAGGGGTGTGAGTAGTCTCCAAAAAGGCTGCTCTTCCCCCGGGAGACACACACACTCACATAGTTGACAAGTGTAGGATTCAAACCCCTACCTAATTACATCATGATACTACAGCAGTACGCATTTACATGACATGCTATACACATTACTGTGATTTCACTTTTCCACAAGGCTGCTCTTCCTCTGGGGGACAGACACACAGTTGACAAGTGCAGGATTCAAACCCCTACCTAACTATAGTATGATAATGCAGCAGTACACATTTACAAGACGCGCTATACACATTATTGGGCTTTCATCTTTCCACAGGTATATTTGTAGGATGGTGACATCATCAGACTTGACAAAGATGAGTATACCACTTTTAAGGTGTGTGAGTAGTCTCCAAAAAGGTTACTCCTCCCCAAGGAGACACACACAGTTAGCAAGTGCAGGATTTAAACCCCTACCTAACTACATTATGATACTACAACAGTATGCATTTACACGACACCCTACACACATTACTGGGATTTCATCTTTCCACAGGTATATTTGTAGGGTGGTGACATCATGAGACTTGACAAAGATAAGTATACCACTTTTAAGGGGTTTGAGTAGTCTCCAAAAAGGTTGCTCTCTCTCCCCAGGGAGAGACAGACACACACACAAACAGTAGGCAAGTGCAGGATTCAAACCCCTATCTAATTACATTATGCAAACAACAGCAGTATGCAATTACACGACACTCTATACACATTACTGGGATTTCACTTTTCCACAGGTATATTTGTAGGATGGTGACATCATCAGACTTGACAAAGATGAGTATACCACTTTTAAGGTGTGTGAGTAGTCTCCAAAAAGGTTACTCCACCCGAGGGAGACACACACACAGTTAACAAGTGCAGGATTCAAACCCCTACCTAACTACATTATGATATTACAGCAGTATGCATTTACACAACACACTATAGACATTACTGGGATTTCACCTTTCCACAGGTATATTTGTAGGATGGTGACATCATGAGACTTGACAGAGATTAGTATACCACTTTTAAGGGGTATGAGTAGTCTCCAAAAGGGTTGCTCTCTCCCCAGGGAGAGACAGGCACACACACACACACACACACACACACACACACACACACACACACACACACACACACACACACACACACAGTTGGCAAGTGCGGTGTTCTTAATCCAAACTAAGTACGTCTTTACACTTCAGCAAATAATATGGAGTTACAGGGTGCAATACAGACATTACTTGCTGACAGTTTGCACAAAGGTTTTTTTCACATTTGCTAACCTCAGCAGGCATATCATACTAGGTGTATTGTGAGTGTATTGTATGCATAGGCCATGACCATATCATATATGGGTTGATGCACCACATGCTGGCACACACAGGGTCAAACCTTGAGTAGCATCTTACCTTCACCTACATGATACTGCAATATAACAGAAAGATGATAAATTTCAACAATTGGCTGAGCTTTTGGTGTCATTCAAAGGGGATCCAGTCTCTGTCTGCCTGTTATGACATGATAGACAAGCCTTGTTGCTTTGCTACAGATGGTTTGCAACTGTCGCCACTATGCTTCTGAATACTGGCCAAGGCTCTTCCTGTCCCCATATTACCTTTTTAAGGCAAGGCTCAAAGGTTCATAGGTTCATAGGTAGGTACTAGGCTATCGGCCCTGGGGCCTATACAAGCCCAGCCAAAAAGGTACCCTGGCTTTTGCCACCCAAGAAATTTATTTTCCTGTGCCACTGTCGAGCAGAGACACAGAAGTGATTCCCAGTGTGAATTTCCTATTTCCCATCCAATCATCAAGATTTTTCTTGAAGAGTGCTAATGAGGAGCTTTGTTTGATATAGGTAGGTAGTTTATTCCGGTGTATGTGAAGTCTCTGGGACAGGAATCTATCCCTTCATCATGTTCTGTTTATTATGGTGACAAGGTTTAGGTCCCTAGAGCGTGTAGGTTTATAGGTTCATAGGTAAGTATTAGGCTATCTGCCCAAGGGCATTTATAAGCCTAGCCAGAATGTGTTGGCTTTCGCCTCCCTTTTAAATTAGTTTCCTGGGCCTCTGTCTAGCAGGGCCAATGACGTGATCCCAGGGGTAAATTTACAATTTCCCATCCACTCATCAAGATTTCTCTTGAAGAGAGTCTGCGAGGGGCTCTGCCTAACATCAACTGGGATTCTATTCCAGAGTGAGGGAAGTCTCTGGGACAGGAATCTATCCCTCCAGCACATCCTGTTTATTGCTTTGCTGAAGTTTAATTCACTGGAGCATGTGGCTCTAAGAGATTTGTTTTTCTTGAGGTGGAGCATGTCCATTAATTCTGGGTTGGACATGGCCTTATACATCAGACATAGATCACCTCTGAGCAGGTAGTAAGCAACTGAGCAGAGCTGGAGTTTCTTTAGTCGAGCTGCATAGGGCATCTCTTTGAGGCCCATGATCCTCTTGGTGAGGTACTTCTGTGGTCTTACCAGCTGTTGCATGTGCCAATTAAGATACATACCAAATGGGGCATTGTACTCTACTATGGGCCTAATGAGTGATGAGTAGACGGGCACAATGACCTCTCTTGATCTAGAGGTGAACCCTTTTGTGATTAGGTGGGCTACATAGAAGGAATATCTAACCACTTTGGCAATGTGATTATGAAAGGAGAGGTTACTATCTACCTGGGTCCCCAGGTCCCTAATTACATTTTCCATACCTAGTGGATTACCACCTATGTGGTAATTCGTGGGCACTTTGTTTTTTCCAAAAGGGATGACTATGCATTTTTTGGCATTCAGCTTGAGGCCATGGTTTTGACACCAGGTATCTGTCTCTGTAGGACCCTTCTGGAGGATGTCTGTGTCAGCTGGAGAGTTGATTATGGCCCCCAGTTTGCAGTCATCTGTGAACTTGGTCAGCCATAGTCCTCCCATGCTTGCCTGTACCTCAGAGAAGTATATACTGAACAGGAGGGGTCACAGGACCGAGACCTGTGGGATGCCACTTGTGACTGGTTTAGAGTCAGACATGGCACCCGCAACTCTGACCATGTGTGTTCTATCCATGAGCCAGTTGGCCACCCATCTCATGACATAGGGGTTAATGTTCAAGCTGGTAAGCTTGTCTATGATGCCAGAGTGGGGAATGGTGTTGAAGGCCTTAGTGAGGTCCAGGTAGGCTGTGTGGACTACCTTCCCTTCATCTATGGCCTTGATAACTGTTTCAAATAAGTCAACTAGGTTTAGGAGGCAGGATCTGCCTTTAACAAAGTCGAATTGGGTAGGTTTCAGTGTCTGGAGGTTCCCAATGTCTCTGTTTATGACTTCCATGATAATTCCCTCCATAGCTTTGCAGACCAGGCTGGTCAGGCTTATAGGGTGATAGTTCCCAGGTTCTGTTGTGGCACCACCTTTGTGGAGTGTGATAACTGTTGCTGTACGCCATTCTTTGGGTACATAGCCTGTGGTAAGGCTGAGTCTGAACATTGAATTTAGGTGAGGGTTTAGTTCCTTTTGGAGCTCGTGTAAGACGCAGCCTGGGACACCATCCGGTCCCATTGACGCTGTGTTCTTAGATTTGGAGAGGGCTGTTTTTACCTGCATGTCTGTGATGTCTGAGGATCTGCATTCTTCTGGGATGGACACAGGCCCTTTTGGGGGTGAGGGGGGGTGAAGTTTGCACTAAACTTGTCCGCCATGATGTTGGCAATGTCAGTTGGTTCAGTGTATTTTTTGCCATTTTGCAGTATCTCAAAGCATATCTGAGAGTTGCCACCTAAATGTTTGATATAGCTAAAGAAGGCTTTGTGGTTATCTTTAGATTTCTTGGCAATTTTTCTTTAGAAACTGGCCTTGGATGATTTTATGAGCGATCGTAGTTTCTTGCTGATAATGATCAGTGATGCCTTTCCTTTTTGGAATTTTGCTCTATCATGTAGTAGTTTCCTCCTTCTGTTATGTAGCTTATTTATGGCCAAGGACCACCAGACTGGTTTCCTCTTTTTGGAGGAGTGAGTCTGGTTTTACTCGGGATGGCTCGATCCATGCATCCCTGTAGATGCTCATATAATGCACTTGTAAAGGATTCTGCGGATTGGATAGCATTATCCTATAGCAAGGGGGCTTTGAAACTTTCCACTTTGGTCTTGAGAAGTGTGAAGTTTGCTTTTGAAAAGTTTTTCACAGCGGTTTCCTTGACTGGGGGTGGGGTCAGGATGTGGATGTCCAGTGTAATTACTTTATGATCTGATCTTACCAGCGAGGGGTTTACCTCTGGTGTGGAACACTGATCCCCCATGTTGGTGATGATCAGGTCCAGTATGTTGTCACCTCTAGTGGGTGTGGTGACCAGCTGTTCCAGGGCATTTGAGTTTATAAACTCTAGGAAGCATTGGGCAAATGAGTTTGTACTTGAGTAATTCTCCGAGTCAATGTTTGGGTAGTTGAACTCTCTTAATATCATGGTGTTTGGTAGGACCTTTATATTTTCCAGTGTTCTCAGGAATGCTGAGTGAGGGTCCTGAGACAAGGTAGGTGATCTGTAGCAGGCTATGATCTGATAAGCAGCTTTGCCCACTGTTAGTTGCACTTGGATGGTCTCCGAGGCCTAGTGCTCTGCCACTAACCTGGAGGTGTGGGTATCCTTTATGAAAATGCATACACCCACTCCTTTTGTATTTCGGTCTGGGTTTTGGGGCTGAAGCTCAGAGAGATTGGGATTTCTTTAAGTGGAGCATGTCCAACAGCTCTGTGTTTGACATAGCTTTGTATGTTAGGCAGATATCACCTCTGAGTAGGCGATATGCGACAGAGTAAAGCTGGAGTGTTTTGAGATGGTCTGTGTAGGGCATGTATTTGAGGCCACTAATCCTCTTTGTGAGGTATTTCTTCAGGCTTTCCAGTTGTTGCAGATGTCTTGTGAGGTACATGCCAAAAGGGGCGTTGTACTCTATAATGGATCTAATGAGTGATGAGTAGAGAGGAACAATGACCTCTTTTTTTCTGCATGAGAAACCTTTTGTGATGAGGTGTGCCACGTAGGATTTCCTGACTACTGTGGCGATGTGATTATCAAAGGAGAGTCTACTGACCACCTGTGTCCCAAGGTCTCTTATCACACTTTCAGTGTTAAGTATACTACCACCTATGTTGTAGTTCATGGGTACAGAGTTTTTACCAAAGGGGATGACAATGCACTTTTTGGCATTGAGCTTGAGGCCATGGCTTTGACACCAGGCATCTGTCTCAGTGAGGCCCTTTTGTAGGATGTCCACATTGTTAGTAGTTTTGATTATGGCTCCTAGTTTGCAGTCATCTGGGAGTTTCATTAGCCAAAGACTTTCTGTGTTAGCCTGTACGTCAGGGAAGTAGATACCAAACAGGACAGGACACAGGACTGAACCCTGTGGTACTCCACTTGTCACTGGTCAGAAGTCGGACTTGAGTCTTCTACTTTCACAGTGTGAGTTCTGTCAGTGAGCCAGTTGGCAACCCATCTTGTGACATAGGGATTTATACCTAGTTTAGTGAGTTTATCTATAATTCCAGAGTGAGGGATGGTGTCGAAATCCTTGGCAAGATCTAGATAGGCTGTGTGAACCACCTTACCCTTGTCTACGTCTTTGGTGACTGCTTCGAAGAAGTCTATCAGGTTTAGGAGACATGATCTGCCTTTTACAAGCCTGAAATGGTTCTGGTCCAGAGTTTGGATATTACCAATGTCTTTGTTTATAAGTTCCATGATGATACGTTCCATGGCCTTGCAGACCAGGCTCATCAGGCTAATGATGTGCTAGTTCCCGGGTTCCATGGTGGCTCCCCTCTTGTGTAGTGGGATAACTGTTGCTGTACGCCATTCAGCAGGCACAAAGCCTGAGGTGAGGCTATGACTGAACATGGTACTTAAGTGTGATGCCAGTTCGTTCTGTAGTCCATGTAGAACGCAGCCTGGGATGTTATCTGGTCCCATGGATGCTGTGTTCCTGGCTTTGAAGAGTGGTTTTTACCTGTGCAGCTGTGATGACAGCAACTTGGCATTCTTCTGGTATGGAGATGGGCTCTTTCATGGGTGAGAGGGGGGTAAAGTTAGCACTGATCCTATCTGCCAGGATGTTGGCAATATCAGTTGGGTCTGTATATTTAGTGCCATTGTGCTGTAACTCAGAGCAGATCTGAGTGTTGCCATTGTGATTCTTGACATAGGTATAGAATGCTTTGTGGATGTCTTTAGAATCAGTGGCGATTTTGTTTTCATAACTAGCTTTGGAGGATTTTATCAGGGATTGCAGCTTCTTACTGAGGCTGACCAGGGAGCTCCTCCACTCATGGGTTTTACCCTCTTTTGCAACAGTTTCTTCCTTCTGTTGTGCAGTTTGTTTATGGCAGATGACCACCAGACTGGCTTCCTTTTCTTGGAGGATAGCGTCTTGGTTCTGTTTGGTATAGCACAATCCATGCACTCATGTAAGTGCTTATAAACTGCAATTGTGCAGGATTCAGTAGTTGTAAATGTATTGTCCATCTGCATGGATGTCCTGAAGTTCACCACTTCTGTCTTAAGAAGCATGAAGTTGTCTTTGGAGAAATTTTTTAACATGGTTTCCTTAATGGGGGGTGGGGGCAGAATGTGGATATCTAGGGTAATTAGCTTATGGTCAGATTGGACCAATGAGGCGTTGACTTCAGGTGTGGAACACCGGTCACTCTGGACAAGCCAAACCCCGGAACCAACACAAATAACCACAAAGTGAGATAAATGCTACTCATTGTCAGAAGTCTCAGCCTCCAAATGCACACATTTCAGTATGGAGAATGTTGATGTCTGTGCAGTAACAGAAACCTAGTTCAAGGTTCCAGAGAGCACACCAGCACTACCAGGATACTACTCATTCCATACCTTCCAGCATCAGAACCTGGATCATAGCACATAGGGTGGGGATGTAGCCATATTCATCAAGGATACCTACACCTTTCTCTACATCCTCTCTACAGAATATGTACCCACAGAATGTAGCACAGCAATGTTCTTCCCACTCCACAGGGGTGGGGCCACAAAAGACACTTGGCATTCATGCTCTATGAGCCTGACAAGTCTGATCTGCAAGGCAATGGAGCCAATCATAATGGAAGTCAACAATAAAGACATTGGGAACCTTCACACAGTAGAGCACACCCAGTTTGGCTTCGTCAAATGCAGATCACGCCTCTTGAACTGGGTAGATTTCTTTGAGACAGTTACCCAGGCTACAGATGATTGAAATGAGCTCCACACAGCCTACCTATACCCCACTAAGGCCTTTGACACCATTCCCCAGTCAAGTATCATAGATGAACTCACCAACCCGGGCATGAATCCATACATCACAAGATGGATTGCAAACTGGCTCACAGATAGATACCCCAAATTAAGAGCTGCTGGCTACATGTCAGACTCTACACCGGTAACAACTGGTGTCCCCCAGGGTTCAGTCCTGGGGTTCCTCCTGTTTGGTATAGACTTCTCAAAAGTACATGCCAACACAGGAGGGTTGTGGTTGACTAAGTTTGCTGGGAACCATAAAGTGTTTGCCATAATAGATTCCCTGGATGACACAAATATTCTCCAGAAGGGATTCTATGAGACAGATGTGTGGTGTCAGAATCATGGCCTCAAGCTCAATGTGAAAGAATGCATAGTAATCCCCTTTGGTGAAACCAAAGTACCCACAAACTACCACATAGGTGTTACCCTCTAAAAACTGACAAGGTAATAAGGGATCTGGGGACACAAGTAGATAGTCATCTTTCCGTTGACAACCATGTTGCCAAAGTGATTAGGAAATCCTATGTTGCCCACCTACTTAACAAAGGGTTTGCATCAGGATCAAAAGAGGTAGTGGTGGCCCTCTACTCTTAAGTCAGAAGACCCATCATTGAGTACAATTCACCATTTTGGATGTACTTGACTAAGCATATCCAGCAACTGTAGAGACCACAGAGCTACCTCACCAACAGGATTACTGGCCTCAAACAGCTGTGTTATGCAACACAACTGGTAAAACTAAATCTGTTCTCCGTTGCATACCGCCTACTCAGAGGCACACTCTGCCTAACATACAGAGCCATGTCCAACACATAACTGTTGAACATGCTGCATCTACGGATAACAAAATTGAGTCACACTACACACTCCAGGGATATGAACCTCATCACAACAATGAATACAACATGCTGGTGGGATAGAGTACCATCCCAGACACTTGCCTTACTGTGGAACAGAGTCACAATGTACATCAGACAGAGTCTCTTGCTGACACTCGTCAATAGGAGCCTTGATGAGTGGATGGGAAACAGAAAATTCACTCCAGGCATCACATCAGCAGCCCCACTAGAAAGGGGCTTAGGGTACTAACTATTATAACTAGGGCTTAGGAGACTACCCAATGGGGTGGTGAAAGCTGCACAACTTGCTAGGGGGCTAATATATGCCTTGAAAGATAGTCTACTACATACCTATGAACCTATGTGACAGGTACATGTCTACAGATAGTAGATGTGTACTTCATTGTACAGTCATGTTGTACAGCAGGCACATGGACCACATACACTGTAATGCTTACAGATACTGCTGGCTGTTATGTACAGTGTGTGAGATGTGCACCTCATGTCTTTTGTGCCATTGCGATATGTGCTGGGTGGGACAGTCCTGGATGGCTCCCTGTCATGGTCACCCTCTTACACACATCTCTGTCCATCCATCTTTGGCTTATTATACTGTTTTCCCCTACAAATATATAGGTACATAGGTGGGTAATACGCTATCTGCTTGAAGGCATGTATTAGTATGGCCAGAGTGTGCAGCTATCATCACACATGGGGTTAGTTCCCTAGGCCTCTGTGTAGTAGAGCTGATGAAGTGATCCATGGGGAGACAGTTCAGTTTCACATACACTCATCAAGGCTCCTCTGGAAGAGTGTCAGTGAGGGACTCCGCTTAATGTAGGTTGGGAGCCTGTTCCAAAGCAAGGGAAGTCTGTGAGTTAGTAATGTATCCCTCCAACATGTTCTATTTATTGTTGTGATGATGATATCCCTAGAGCATGTGGCACAGTGAGCATGGGTTTACTTCAGATAGAACATGTACATCAGTTCTGCATTGGACATGGACCTGTCTCTTGGGCAGAGATCGCCTGAGTAGACAGTATGCAACAGAGTACAAATTGAGTTAACTTCACTCTTGTTGCATGGGGCAACTATTTGAGGCCAGTAATCCTCTTGTTGAGGTACTTCAGTGGTCTTTCCAGCTGCTGAAGGTGCCTAGTCAGATTCATCACAAGTGTGCCGTGATACTCTCTGATGGGTCTGATGACTGATGAGTAGAGGGAACCTCCTTTGACCTACATGCAAAGACCTTGGCAATTTGTGGGAACACATAGCATGATTTTCTAACCACTTTGTGAATGTGTTTCTGGAAGTAGAGATGACTATCCACAATGTGTCCATAGATCCCTTATTATTACCTCCATATTTAGGGTGTTGGCACCTATGTGGTATTTGTATGATTGAAGCTCGAGGCCATAATTTTGACACCACATCTGTCTGACTGAGACCCTTTTTAAGGATGTCTCTGTTGTTCCAAACATTGATTATGACAACCTTTTTGCAGTCATCCACAAACTTTGCTAACCATAGCCCTCGTGTGTTTGACTGTATTTCTGAAAAGTATACACCAGACAGGAGGGGTCCCAGGACTGAGCCATGGGGGACAGCAGTTGTTACCAGCTTACAGTCCAACAGGGAGACCACAATTCTTACCTTGTGGGATCTATCTGTGCCCCATTTGGCAATCCATCAGATGACATACATGTTTATGCACAGGTTGTTGATTTTGTGCATGCAATATGTGTGTGGGATGTTGGAAAACGGCTTTTCAAGGTCTATGTCGGCTGTGTGTAGCTCATTTCATTGATGTATGTCCTGGGTAACTGCCTTGAAAACTGTCTAGCAGGTTTAAGAACCATGATCTGCCCCTGACCAAAACAAAATGGGTAGGGTTGGGTGTTTGTAGGCTCCCAATAGCTCTGTTTATGAGTTCCATAATGATGGACTCCATGGCCTTGCAGATCAGGCTTATTAGGCTTATAAACTCAGTGATAGAAAAACAAACTAAGAAAATCAAAAATCGCATCACGACACCAAATCTGAAATTTAAAATAAATACTGTTACACGAAGTTTTTCGTCGTTAAAGTTGAGCAACTTCCTCAGACTAACAAAAGTTAATTACATTACATTTTTATACTCTCACGTCACTAATAATTGAGAGTATCAATTAGCAAACAATCTTTAAATTAGGCTTATAAGACTATAGTTCCCATGGTCTGTTGTGTAACAACACTTGTGGAGTGTGCCAAACGTTGCTGTAACCCATTCAACAGTTTTATATCCTGTACAGAGGGTGAGTCTCAACAGACTGCCCAGATGCAGGGTCTGTTTGTTTTGGAGTTCACATATGACACAGCCAGAGAAACCATGTCATCCCATAAATGCTGTGCTTTTAGGTTTGGATAGAGCTGTTTAACCATTATATATGTGATTTCTGGGTTTTCACACTCTCCAGGTATGGTAATGGGCCCTTATGTCAATGAGAGGGGGGTAAATATGTATGAACCTGTCTGACAAGATGTTGGCAATGTCAGTCATGTACATGTATTCATTTACACTTTGCACTGACTCAGAACATATATGAGTTTACATTGATATTTATGACATAGCAAAAGAAAGCTTTGTGGTTCTTTATGGACTCATTGGCAATATTTTTGCCAGAACATGGCTTGGATAATGTTAGGAGTGCTCATTGTTTCTTGATGATACTGATCGGAGATTTATTGATCTTCTTTGGATTTTCACTTTCTTTGAACAACTTAAGTACTTGTAGTACATAGTTTGATTATGACAAGGGTCCAATATATTATATGGGTCTGTTTTCATATCACTGTGTGCGCAAGGCAGGATTGGTGAATAGTGACAAGTGTCTGGAATAAGAACTGCAACTGCCAGATATCTGTGGCCCACTGCTGTACTCAGACATGGCCTAAGTGTGTGAGCATGCCCAGTATGACCTTTCAGTATGTTGTTGACTGACATTTGCTTTGTTTGTTTGTGTGTGAGCATGCCCGGTATGACCTTTCAGTATGTTGCTGACTGAAATTGTCTAAATTGAGCATGCCCACTATTGGCATATATACTATATGTGTGTGAAAAATCAAGTTGGTTTTTACTTCAGGGCTCACCTTTGTGTTGTACATCGACAGGAAGCATGCTGTGCCTAAAGGGCTTCCATGAGTCAATTTGCATAGACTTATCAACATTTCTGCATGCAGGGGGGACAGCTATTATTTGTACATTTCTACCTGGGGGCACACCTGATTGTTACTGTGGATGTACATAGCATGAGGGGTACACCTGACACTTATACACATTTGCTAGGCTTGCACTACTATGTCAGGTACTCCATTTCAGTCTGTACTGTTGCCTATTGTACTGGCTTGAGGCATACCACTGTACTACAGACCTTAGCTTCCAATTACACGCATATTAGTTTGTGACTTCATAGCCTACCCAACCCACATCACACTGCCTGGCCTGCTGTTATCTGTTTGCATAGGCCTGGGGGGAAGTTACTCATATGCCTCTTCAGAGGGCATGATACAGCATTTGTTTGTGTTTGCGTTTGTCTACAGTTGTCCTGCTGCCTGTGACTGTTAGGTATGCGACCCCCCCCAACTGGTATGTGTGAGTGACTTAAGTTGTGTCTGTGCCAGTGAAATGCTGTCATGGCTTAGTGGATCAGTACTGTGACTGTAGTGCACAGTATCCTGAGTTCGAGCCCTGTCAATGCTTTTTATTTTCCTGCTGGGCAGACCTGATTGGTTAAGGAACAGTAAAGCAGGTGTGAGCGTGTTTACCTGACTTTGCTCAACTTTGCCCAACACTGCCCAACATTGCCCAATGTTGCCCGACGTTGCTGGTTAGTGTGGTGCACAGCTATGCGCAATTGTATTTAAATATGCTCAATACAGGTAAAATTTGCTTAGCAGTGCTTATATTGTTTAAAATAGGGACTCATGCCTCAGGTGGTGCTGCAGGGCTGCCTATGTTGGATGCACATATTACACTCCCTATACATGTTTGAAAACAGGTAGTGTCAAGTTAGGCATCCCTTCTACTGTATGTGCGAGTCAGAGAGAGGTGTCATTTCCAGGGTTCCTACTGAGTCAGTGTATGTGCTATGCATTGCCTCTTTGCTAAGGCCAGGGCATACTGGACACGCCTCCTTCTGCCTACTGGGGCAGGCACAGGTTTTTCCTCCTCTGAGTCACGCTGTGCCTGTGCAGGCCTTGGCAATGGTGAGGGGCTGTTTGGCCCTGCCCCATGTTGTTCCTGCTGCAGCTGTTTCCGCAGGATCATATTGTGTAGCATGGCACATACCATGACAATTTGTGTACATGTAGTTGGTAAGTACTGCAAGGCTCCACCAGATGTGTCCAAGCACTGGAACCGTGACTTGAGCATCCCAAACACATGCTCAATTATGTTTCTTGTTTGTGCATGTGCCTCATTATGGAGTTCTTGTTTGGGTGTGTGTGCATGTCTGATGGGTGTCATCAGCCACTGCTCCAGTGCGTATCCAGCATCCCCCACTAGGTGACCATCAGGGATGTCCCCATTGGCAAATCTCTGGTACAGCTGCGTCAGATGCCAGATGTGGAAATCATGATAGCTTCCAGGGCAGCCAGCACACACATTCATTATTATACCCTGGGCATCTCACACAACCTGGCAGTTGATGGAGAGGAAGCCCTTGCGGTTGATGTAGACCCTACCCCGTTCACCGGGTGGTGCTTTGATGTGTATGTGCATGCAGTCTATTGCACCCACTACCTCAGGGTATTCTGCTATTTGGTGGACAAGATGCATATTGCTGGCCAATGCCTCATGGGAATTGAGGAAATATATGTGCTCACCGACATGTGCTGACATGGCATCCAGGAAATGGTGCAGTACCCTGGATGCTGATGCCTGTGAAATCCCCATCATATCACCAGCTGGTATCTGGAAGGTACCTGTAGCTAGTATTCTTAGGCCAACACATACCTTGGTATCCACTGGGATGGGTTCCCCTCTGTTGGTTCTGTGTGTGAGGAGTGGCTGGCACAGCTGAACAATTTGCTACAGGAGGTCTCTGTCCACCCTATAGTGCTCCACTATCTTCAGCTCATGTAGCCTCTGGTAGGTTACCCTGGGTCTGTACACTCTTCTCCATCTCCTCACTGTGGGTTGCTCAGCAGCATTCACAACATCACCACCCTCAGCACCTTGCACATGTTGGTTTATGATAGCAAGAACAGCCCCTAACATTTTGTCTGACTTTAAAGTTTTTAAGCTTTCCCTCTTTGTATACTGTAGTGTTTCAGAGTTCTTTGGAAAAAACAGGGAATAATGCTGTTTGCAGAGTTTAAGTGCTGGGCTAGGCTGGGCTAGTCTGCTGCCTGTGTAATTGGCTGATTTTGATATAGTTCACCTGGCAGCTCTGCTAGTTCTCCTTGGTTAACTTCCTACTACTTCTTTTCCCTTTCTGTTTCCGCTTGGGGCAGCACCGCACAAATGAGCGCACAGGCGCGCACACGCTGTGTGCATGTTTGCAAGAAATTTCATATATTTTCATGGTGTGCACCTTTGGTTTCTGGTTTTCAAAAAGGACAACTGCAGGCACACCTCTTGCAATCCTGAGCAACTCAGGGCAAACACAAGCTTACAGCCTTTCTGACACACCCCTCATGATGTTACCTATATTCTACTCTACTACTCACCTACTCCTACACTTAAACTCTTGGGACATGGCTGACATGCTAGGGAAAATTGGGATTCACTATCCTTATCCTCATTTGCATAGGATTGCCTACTAATGCATGGTTACATCTCTCACACTGAGCTTCCCCCCCTTAGCAACCAGTACTCAGTGGCCATGTTGTCTTCAGCCTGCCATTCACCTGCATGGCAGGATAAGCTTTTTAGTGAAAATGGCTATTTCTGGCTATTTTTAAATTATTTTCTTGTTTTTTAAAGTGCCACACATTTGCATGGTGCTGAGCTATGCTTAAACATTGGAGATTGGGGGAAAAAAAGTTAGATTTTAATAATTTTAAACTGTATGCATCCTTTATTTGGAGCTGTCATAGCTACGTTTAGCTATTTGCAGAACGGTACTCTGTTACCAACAGAGTACATTTCTGCAGAAAACACTAATCTTTCACAGACAGGTTAGTGTTTCCTGGATTACAAATTTACCTCATTTGCATAGCTTTCAGCAGCAAATGAGGTAATTTGCATACCATGATGTTGTCCGTGCAAGAGTAGCTTTAGCAGCTCTCGTGCATGCCCCTGCTGTCTGTACCTGGATCGCATGGCAGACATATTGCCTCCGTGAGCTCCTACACTCTTTTTGCACTCCGTGCAAGCTTTCGTAAATCTGGCCCTTTATGTATATGAGTTCATTCAAGCAGGGGTCTGCAACCTGTGGCTCTTGAGCCGCATGTAGCTCTTCCACCCCTCTGCAGTGGCTTTGAAAAATAACGGGTACCCTACCACACAACACAGACACACACACTGAGAGCGATCGAGCGATGGACTTTAAATAAATACTGTTCTTATAAACTTAGAAACTTGCTAGAATAACATGATTTCTGTTACCATGCATTTCACATGCACAGAGTGATCGAGCGATGTCCAGGCAGCAGCATCTCCTGAAAGGTTTCCATACCCCTCAAACTCTTGCCACAAGAAATCTAGACAGAGACACAAATAAAAGGGCACAAAGGAAAAAAAAATAGGGATGGATTTTAAATATTGCTCTTATAAACTTAGAAACTTGCTTGAATAACATGGTTTCTGTTAACATACAGTTTACACACACACAAACACGCACACACACACACACACACACACACACACACACACACACACACACACACACACAGACACACTTACCTGTCAACTGTGCAGATTTTCGCAGAATGTCAGAACTTTTGCCTCATATTTTTGGTCTGTTTCTCATAAAATTGTGGTTTTCTGGCAAATCACTGAGGGCTGAAGTCAGAAAACAATAGACATTTGAGTTTCAGACTTCATACCCTTTGTGCCCCACTATATATGGCTTTATCCAGATTTCTTGTTCTAAGAGGTTGAGAGATATGACACACACACACACACACACACACACACACACACACACACACACACACACACACACACACACACACTGACAGCGATCAAGCAATCCCAACAAAGGAACAAAAATAGGGACAGATGTTAAATATTGCTCTTATAAACTTAGTTCTTTTATATTTAAGATAATATCTATATATAAAACTTTTTACACTGTGTTATCTTCAGTTTAGGGGTCAGACAGGTTTTGTGGCTCCCGATCAATTTTATTTTGTGGGAGGGGGGCCAAAATGGCTCTTTTGATAGTGAAGGTTGCAGACCCCTGAGCTAGGGTAATGCTCAGCAGCTAGACATTTTTGCTAGTGCATCTTTTAAAGTTCTGATATATTGTTCAGATCCTCTCCCCTCAGGTGAGGATCTATGTAGAGCACTACAAAGAGAACAAAGGTGTCCCTCCCAGAAAGTGACACTCTTGCCAATGTACACTGCAAATGGCTTACTAGAGCACACAAGGCTACCTATTAGTGATGTAAAAAATAAAACTGACTCTTCATCCATAAGGTACACCAGTGCTCATGTGACACAGGAAGTGACATTCCATAGATGATGCACAAAGGTTAATCTATTCCTGATATGTACTGCTAAAACAATTCCCTGAATTAGGCACTATCAATCAGGCTGCTCCCAACGCAAAAAATGCACTTCTTAAGGATGTGTGAATTGGTTGTGATAGAAATGCCAACCTGGTGGAACAGCAAATGTGTATCAGTACACTTTAGCCCTTAATGCTCAGAGACACTATACACATATATACTGGACACAATTCAATGGTTTTCAGATACACAGCTATTAAGGATGCATCACCACATTTAGGAAATTATTACAGTTCTACCGCCCCCATGATGTGTTGATGAGATATAATACATGACACATGCACATTGACTGTTTAAAAGGAGCACAATCATATGTCTGCGGATGACAGATGCCAAGATCAACTTCAGCATGACTGATTAAGCTGAAAATGTGTACTCGCGTCACGTATAACCACTATGACTTTGAGGTATTGTTCTTGCAAGGAGAAGGTTCCTTAGCAATCCCAGTTACTACAGCAAACTGAAAATCATGCATACTTTGTCTGTTTCCATCATGGGGTGGCTCCTAAGGCAAATCCTGCTTTTGCCAAAACTGCTGTGGATACCATGGCATTATATTCTATCAGAATAATTTACTACTGTGGAATTTAGAGCCCTCCCAATGTTGTCTCACAAAAGGCATATGAGGATTGTCTCTTCATGTTTACTTGTAGAAACGTACAATGCTGAGCGATTGCATGAATGATGAGATGCTTTAGTGGAAACATACACATCACAAATTTTACGACTTCCACTAATACCTCCTGTGCACTTGCAAACATATTCAAAAAGTGGGACAAAAGCATTTTTCATAGTGACAAAAGGTTTGATCTTTGCTGCTCCTATAAAAGCCAGATGCATGATAGCTCAAAAAAGTTAAAATAATACAGTTTGAGAAACACAGATTAAGAACAAGAATCAGTCCTCGAACACCCACTACATTTTTGCAGGGTCAAGACGTGATGCATCCCCCCCTCCAAAATGTGTGTGTGTGTGTGTGTGTGTGTGTATATATATATATATATATATATATATATATATATATATATATATATATATATATATATAGGGTCTATATTGAAACAGAACAGGTAAAAAGTGCGAACACTCAGGTGAGCGAAAATGCCACCCCGCTAAATTTATATTCCAACTCCGAGATCGCACTACAGTGAAGAAAGGGCAAATATTCCAATCTTCACTGTACTGCGATAAAAAAAAAACTTTGATGTGCAGCATTTTCACTCATTTGAGCGTTCGCACTTTGTATCTTTCACTGCTTCAATACAGACATATATACATATATATATATATATATATATATATATATATATATATATATATATATATATATATATATATATATATATATATATATATTAATATTATATACTTTATTCTTTTTAATACCATGCCAAGAATGGACTCCGTAAGTTAAAGTATGATTATAGTTCATGAAATTAGTATTGTTTCAATCTTTGATGTTAGCACCCACAATGTGTCTAGTACTGAATCCTTTTGCAGTTCATATGGAGTTACATGCATCGGTCACATATCCAAGTATGAATGTAAGTACTTTTTTTATCAGACCCATTACTCGTTCTACTATTGGAACTGTCTGGGTATCCTTCTTTCACATTTGTCTTGTTTCTGCTTGCATATCCTGGCATTTTAAGACTTTGTGTCTCTGTGCATAAGACACTGTAGTCACTGGGTGTAGCAATTTCAATGATCAATGCTACTTTTGTCTTCTTTTCATGGACTACTATATCTGGTTTTCTCGCATCTATTTTTAGAACTGTTGGTAATGGGTGATTCCATGTGATATAAAGTTCATCATATTCCATAATGCTTTGTACCTCATGTTTCCAATGTTTTTCAGCTACTTCAATATTATAATGTTTGCACAATCCTCAGTGCAATAGTCTTGCAACGTTATTATGCCTTTCAGTATAAAATCCTTCTGCCAAGTTCAATGGACTTTGTAAACCAACGTGTATGTAGTCCACTATCTTAGACTACCAATATTAACCTTCATATTTTGGTTTAAATTCACCTCTCCTTATCCACTTGTGTTCGATCTTGATCAATGCAGCCCATTCAATCCAGGTGCGGCCAGCTACGCTGGGCTCAGTCCACTCCCCTACCTTACCCCCAACAACCCCAACTACTCATATATCTATACTTCATAACCACACCCACACATTTCAATACACCAATCACTTCAGTCTGATATAATTTCCCAGCTTACTCTGCATCCCACTTTCCCTCCTATTATACATCTTATTTCCTAACTCCACCCTCCTTATACCCCTCCACTCTACACTATACTTAGATTCTGCACATACTCACACCTTCTTCATCTTAATTCCACAACACTTCTCTACCCACTTTACTGTCTAGCCACATCTCTACTACACAATTTCCCTATAACATTGCTATCATCTTTAACATAATGTGTCAAGCAATCACACATGCATCGCTTTATTTTATCTTTTCCTATTTCTCTTTGTTCTTGTTCAGTGTTCAGCTCACAAGTCTTAACCCCATCTCTGTTCCCTCTAAACCTACAACTGATACATCATTTGTCACACCCCACTCAAATGGCTACTCTAATATATCTTCCAACCTGTTTTATATGAATTCACTGCTCTTCCCCAAACTAAAAATTCTACCTATCAAACACCATAAACTCTCCCACAACATGCACCTCAACAGACCCAAAAATACCAACAACCACCCCTTTACACACCCAATTTTTTCATCCATACCTCTTAGGGGTGATATCCATCCCAATCCAGGACCTACCTTAATTAACCAGCCCTCTCAACCTAACTCCCTGAAATCCTTAAATATAGTCACTCTGAATTTCCAAAGTATTAGAAATAAAATTACTGACTTCCATGCCTGGACATCCCATAATCAACAAGATATTATTGTAGCCACCGAGACATGGCTCAAACCATGTATAAAGGACTCTGAATTCTTCCCTCCAGGCTTCAACAGCATAAGACTAGACAGTACAAGAAAGGAGACAGTATTGTACTTCTCTTCCCTGGATCCTACTACATAACCCCTTTCTCTAATACCATTCTCCAGTTCTCCACTGCTGAAATTCTCATTTCATTCCCACAAATAAATAAATCCAAAAAACTATGTAAAATAGATTTTTTACATTCCACCAAGTAATAATATACCTATTCTAAAAGGTATCCTTGCCTGGGTCTCTAATACAATTAAGAATGAAACCATCATACTGGTTGATGTTAATATCAATTGGTTAAACTTTTGTGCTAAGTTCCTATCATTTAACATCAGCTTAATTAACTTCACTCCAGTAATTACATCCCCAACCAGATTCAGTAGAGGTAACAATGAAGACTCCAACTTGGACTGGATACTGGTTACTGACTCAAATAAAATCTCCTCAGCGGGAACTCTCTCAAATGCTCTAAATGACCATCTCCTTGCTTTTGTTCTCAGAACATACTCCTCCCTTCAAAAAGAACACCAGTACAAACAAACATGGAATTTGGCCAACTTTGAACCTCATCCATCCATCCTGAACCCTTTTCCCATTTTTCATATGGGGTCGATGTGTCACTTCCGCAGTGACAATCATCTTGAGCCAAGGTTTTTCAGCGCCGGTTGGCTAGCCATGCCCCAGTAACAAACATTTATAACTTTACTGAAACAGATGGAATGGAATTTCCTAAAAACTATAGCCCTAATAATGTGGTAAACTACTTTAATACATTATTTAGAGAAATGCTAAACAAACTTGCACCTTCCTGACTGAAAATAAAAAAAAATAATTTTGCCCCATGGTTAACTAAAACTACTAAATAATTAATGCAAAACAGGCACAAAATATGGAAACAATGGCTAAAAAACAAAAAATCTACTTGAGCTAAGAATTTCAGACAACTCTGAAATCAAGCTAAAAAACAAGTAAACAAAGACAAAAAAGAATCCTACCTAAAATTCCAATCTAATAATAACAATTATCCCTAGAAATTCTGTACAACCTGTTTCTCACTTCTAAACCCAGGCACAAAGAATAATCCAAGTCCTTTTCCTGATAAAAGTCACCCAGAGATAGCCAATCTCTTTAACACCCATTTCAACCCTGTATCAAATATTACAACCATTTTCTCCAACACCACACTGACAAGGTCACCTCTCCTACGGCACGGTCAACAGCATCCCACCTCACCTAAGATTCTCCCTCCTTATCCCTACTCAGCTCTTTTGATTGTACCACCCAACTAATACCTCCCTTCACACTAAAACCCATTCCCACAACCACCATAAAAAGACTACTCCTCAAACTCAAAAATAGCTGTAATGCAGCTGATGATCTGCCCACGGACTATCTAAGATTGGCTGCTGGTGCAATTGCTTACCCCATTAGTATACTTATAAACAGATCCATGCTTGAATCCTATGTCCCAAAAACCTGGAAAATGCCATTTATTCTACCCATCCACAAAGGCGGCAACCCCACAGATCTCTCCAACTAACGACCTATAGCTATTCTTTCTCCTATCTCCAAGATTCTTGAGAAATGTATACAAGTTTAACTTTTTGACTTTCCTCATTAATAACCACATTTTATCAACTACACAACATGGTTTTAGACCAGGGCACAGCACAATGACCACTTTGATTTCCTTCTTGGACTTAGTCAACAAAGTTAGAGACTCTGGCAAAATGATTTCTTCACTATCTCTAGACCTTTCAAAAGCTTTTGATACAATTTCTCATTGACTTCTTCTACAGCAGCTCTTTCAAACTGGACTCTTCTCCCCTTCTCTTAACTGGTTCTCACGCTATATATTAAATAGACAACAAGTAGTTAAATGGAATCTTCCCTCTCTTCCTATCTCCTCAACCCTACCGGTGCTCACCAGGGCCCTATATAAGGGACCCTCTTATTTAATATCTTTATCAATAATTTACACTCCTCTTTCAGTCAAGGCTCTCTTATTTAATACACAGACGATTCTGCTATCATTTGCTTTGCTGACTCCATATCTGACCAGCAGCAAATTACTCAACTCGCCTTTACCGCTATAGAAAACTGGCTTAGTAAAAATCACTTGTTACTCAGTCCTAACAAAACCAAGTTAATTCTATTCAGCCCTAAGAAAAAAACTCTCAAACAAAAAGCAATTCACAATACTCTCTCAGAGCAAAACAGCAAAATAAGTGGTTTCCTACACTAAACTACTAGGGGTAATAATAGATGAACATCTAAAATTTGACCTACATATTCAGCAAAACATTAACACTGTCTAAGCCCTTCCAGTAAAAAAACCCTAGCTATCACATATCTAATTCCCTTTCTCACCTATGGTGCTAAATTACTCAGCAATTTGCTATCTACCCTAAAATCAAAACATGAAATGTGTTAGAACAAAGTCACTAGCTTCACTACCACATACCACCCACCGCTGTACAGCATTACACTTTCTTAATTGACTGGAACTACCACACTATCTCCCATACTTATGATTAACAGCTGCACATAAAATAGTATACAAACTTCAGGATGTCCTTCCCTTGCCTCTCTTTTCACCAGCTACCTACCCAAGAGGTCTCTTAAATCCAAAAATCAACATCTACTACAGGTACAGAAACCTAACCTACCTGCAGGTCATCTTCAATACTCCAGCTTGGTAGCCAGAACCTGGAATGCTCTTTCTTTAACTCTTAGATCCAACCAAAGTATTATATCTTTTAAAACTTTCTTACATAATTATTTCTCTTCTACCTGGATCTGCAATTGTACCAATCTTCCAACTTTTAAGTCCTGACCACCTTTATCTCCAGAGCTCTTCATATACTCATATACCGACTACTCTATTTGTTTCCCCCTTTATCCTATATGTTTTATTCCACATAGTAAATAACCTGCAACAAGCTGACTATCACTATTAGTGATTCTTACTTAGAAACATTAGTTTGAATTAATTGCTCTAACTGGTATGTTTCTTACTTTTTTCCTTATCAATTGTTAATTTGCCTGGCACTGAATGTTTTTGTGCATTTCTCCAAATAAGCATGCATTAATGAATTTTTTTGTAAATCCGCCAAATGATCATTGTTTATCTATGTTTATGTACTTCTTGGAAGTTAACTTGCCTGTTATGGAATTTGTTTGAGTAAATCTTTCACATTTATTATGATTATTCTACGTACTTGTAGTTTTTGGAGCTTTTCTCCCAGGGCCTCCACTGAAAATGGGCTCTTTATGACCCAGTGGACTAGCCCAGTAAACAAATGTAAAATAAATAAAAGAATAAATAAGCATAAGGTTGTCCCAAGAGTTTTCTATATTTACTACTGTATTTATACATTTTCTGTATTTCTTGCTTTCTCATCTGAGCCTTCACCTTATATTCTTTCTTTTGCTTTTTGGCACATTCAGTTGCTGCCTGATTTTTATATACTACTGGTGTGATTTCCATTCTCGCTTGACACCGATATGCTTCTGCTAAATTAAGCAAGGAAATCATCCTAGACTTATTCTCCTCATGTTTTAAAACTTTCACTACATTTACATCTTGTGAGGTCAGCAGATATGTATGCAGCCCTGTGATTACAGCTCTAGTTATGTAATTAGTTTTGAGGAGGCCCATATCTCCTTCAGAATGGAGAATATATAGTCTTGGTATACACTTCTTCTTCTTTCGGCTTTTCACAGTTAGAGGTCAACACAGCAGATCACCTGTCCGCTCATGATTGGCAGTGGAATTGTTACAGTGTTGAGTTGCCAGCCCAGTGCCCAACCTTCCACAGAAGGCACACACATGCATGCACTCACGACTAGGGCAAATTCAGAGTGTCCAGACCACCTACAGCATGTCTTTGGGATATGGGAGGAAACCGGAGCACCCACAGGGAGGACATGCAGACTCCGCACAGAAGGCACCCAAGATGAGGATCGAACCGGAGAACCTCTTGCTGTGAGGCAGCATTTGATAAGCATGAAGCATCCTTCTTGTTTTCCTGTCCAACTGATCCAACATCTTTTGGGGCCAGTCAGTCAATTCAAAATTGTAAGTTAACACAGGAAGAGCAAATTGGTTTATAGCTTGGACTTTGTTCCTAGATGTTAGTGCTGTTTTTAATATTAATTTTAGTATTCTAAAATATTTCTTACTAAATTTTATTCGCATTTGTTCATTAATGTTTAATTGTTGATCCTTCATCAATTGCCAAATATGTATACACTCCTTCTTGCTCAAGTTCTTTTATATCACATTCCTGTCTCAGGCTGATGTTTTCATGTTGCTGCAACTTTCCTGCTTTAAAGGTTGCTTTTGACATTTATCAAGACCAAATGACATTCTTACATCATCTGAAAAAATGCTGACCACTTGCAGTTGTGCTTTCAGTTTCTCATCTGATGAACTATACAGTTTTAAATCATCCACAAAAAGAAGATGCAAAGTCTTTACACTTTGTTGTTTTCTGGGAACCATATTGTAGCCATGACCTAATCTGTTAAGTAGACAGCTTAATGGGTTAAGGGCAATACAAAAGAGTAGCAATGACAAAAGAGTCACCCTGAAATATCCCCCTTTGAATTTGTATCCCTGGAATAATAATTTGTCTTTTAACATGGCTTAACTGCAAAGTGGTTTGCCACTGTTTCATGGTCATTGTAATGTAATTGATCAGTGTAGGATGTATTTTATACATTTTTAAGCACACTTTTATCCATAAATGTAGGATACTGTCAAATGCCTTTTTATAGTCTATCTGTGGCATACTTCCCCTTTTCACAGTTCTCAATTATGACTTTATTTAACAATGGCTTTCTTTTGTTACCCTTTTGTTCTATTGCCATGACTGAGTTTTCTTCTAAATGACTATAAACTCTGTTGGCATCAATTCCAGTGTATAGTTTGTACATCGTCGGAAGGCAAGTTATTGGTCCATATATTTTTAGGATAGCTTGCAGGTTCGCTGTTAAGTAGAAGTATTGCTTTCCTGATGTTAACCAGGTTGGTATCTGTTTGGGGTGTGCATATAAATAGTTCTAACTCTCTGGTGATGTTTCAATTCCTTTTGCCTTGTTTCACATTTCTTTATAAAATGTTTTTTGGGTCATCAATAAATTAGTTATTTTGTACTTTTCCTTTATATTTATCTGCATATCTTCTAAGTTTTTCTGCCTGTGCTGATATTTTAGTGTATAATGTATGATAGCGCATGACAGATCCTGATCTGTTCTGATAGTGTGCATTGCTTTTATCACATCTATCTTTCCGAGTATTTTCTTGATCTGTTCCCTCTTCTGTGCTCTTCTAACAATGGCACTTCTTGTCTAAATTGCTTTATAGTTTTCCTTGAATTAATTGCTTTATAGTTTTCTCTATTTGTCACTTCCATGATGGCATTTTATTTCTCACCTTCCTCTCACTTACTTCCCCATGTTTTTGTGTTAAGGCTTTATGTGTTATAAATTTCGTTACAAAGTAATATATCCTGTTTACTTCTCTTATATTGCATGAATTTCTGTGAACAGTCCTAATTTACTGTTCATTTGTTTTAAGAAATTTCTAACTTTTTAGGATTTATTCACTTTCTGTAGTCTATTTCTTTTATTGATCTTAATATGTCTGTCCATTTCTATTAAATCAAGCAACTCTTTTCTTAGATCATTTTCTTCTAAACTAAGGGCACTTTCTTTGTTCTCCATTTCCGGTGGGCATTCAATAGAAAGTTCTAGAACATCTTCCTGTGCCACATTCACTTCAATTTCATTGTGTGTTATCCATTTCTCTTTCATATGAGAACTCACTGGCCTATCACTCCACAACCTTGACTGTGTCAGAGTTGTCGCAGTTTCCTGTTCCTCCCTTGCTGTGCGACTCCAATTGAACTTTTGTACTGATTTCCTGTAGAAGGCTGCAAAGTATCTTCATATGTCAACTGATCAGACGTTTTCCGCTCCACTGGTTTCTCCTTCATTTGGGGATCCATGGCTCTAGCGGTTTGTGGTGTTATCAGAGTTAGATTTTCTATACCAAATCCTTCACTTCACGTGTAATCTATAACCTCAGTTTCTATTTCTTTAATTTCTCCATTACTAATCCTCTTTTCTACTTTTTCTCTTTGTTTTCTTATTTTCTGTATTGTAAATTTTCCATATCTGGATGCCTTTGCCTGTATTTCGCTTCAAATACCTTTGGTTCTGGTCTTTTTGTATTGATTAGTTTTGCTTTCTCTGTTGCATATACACTGCATCATGTTAAATCTCTTTTTCTTTCCCATGTCCATATTTCTTCTTCAGGTATCTCCTGCTCCTCCTGTTTCTCCTTACCTGAGGGACTTGTTCTATCATGCTGTGATATAACTTGCGTTAGATTTTCTATACTAAATCCTTCACTTTACAGGTAACTTCAACTTCTTTTTTTTATTAACTTCTACTTATTCTACATTCTCTCTTTGGGATGTTATTTTTTGTATTGTGAAATGTTCCATATATGGATGCCTTTGTCTGTATTTCTCTTCTCATTTGCATAAATATTGCACCATATCAGATCTGTCTTTCTTCCCCATGCCCATATATCTTTTTATACCTTTCAAAAATCTCTAGGTTTTGTTCTTTATATTTTCGCACTTCCTCGTTGCTTCTTTTTCCAAATGGCCCAAGGTTTCTTTTTCTGTATAATGTTTTTCATAATTCTGTTATATTAATGAACACAAATTTGCATTTGAAACTTTTGACAGTGTTTCTTGTGCAAGTATTTTCTTTCCTCTAATTTCCCTCTTAATCTTTTTCTGTATCTTCTATCTAAAAATTCTGGGCTTCTTGCATGATAGTAACAATACATAATTTCATTCTTATCCTCAACAGTCCGCTCTACCCTCTTTATGGCTCTATTTTGTGATTTTTGTGGACTACTACTTCCTTATACAACAGGGGTCCATCCTATCCATGAATCTGGCCTAGCCCCATTGTAGGAATGTGTCTGTGTCTTGAGGATTCTGCACTGCCATTTTTTCCAGTCCTGGCACCAATGCACCTACCAGCATTGGGCACTTTTTTATCCTGGGTCTTTTGCACCCAACTGTCTTTTTTTATTTTTTAACCCAGTGCTGTTCATGATATATAAAATACAGTCTATTTATCAGTGTCATCTTGGTGAGATTTTTTAAAAGACAGGGTCCACATCGTGAAGGTACTCATAAAGACTTGAGGATGAATTCAATTCCAGCAATACAATTCTCCTTTGCTTGCTTGCTGATTTATCACCTCTCCATTAGGACCATATACATACAGTATATATACCAGTTGTGTGTGTGTGTGTGTGTGTGTGTGTGTGTATATATATATATATATATATATATATATATATGTATGTATGTGTGTGTGTGTGTTTACACAGTGGATATAAAAAGTGTACACACCCCTGTTAAAATGCCAGGTTTGTGTGATATAAAATAATGAGACCACAATAAATCATTTCAAAACTTTTTGCACCTTTAATGTGACCTATAACCTGTACAATTCAATTGAAAAACAAACAAATCTGTTATGGGAAAGATATAAAAAATAAAAAAAATGTACAATAAGCTGGTTTGATAAGTGTGCACACCCTTAAACTAATACTTTGTTGAAGCACCTTTTGCTTTAATTACAATACTCACTCTTCTTGGGTACACACCTGCCATCAATTAAAGAGACTCTGAATAACCAAATAAAGTTCAGCTGTCCTAGTAGGATTTTCCTGTCATTTACTCAGTTGCCTGCTACAGCAAAAGTCATGGTTTGCAGAGAGCTTACAAAGCATCAACGGGATCTCATTGTTGAAAGGTATCATTCAGGAGAAGGGTACAAAAAAAATTTCCACAGCATTGGATATACCATGAAATACAGTGAAGACAGTCATCAAAAAGTGGAGAATATATGGGACAACAGTGATGTTGAAAAGAACTGGATGTCCATCCAAAATTGATGAAAAGACAAGATGAAAACTGGTCAGGGAGGCTGCCAAGAGATCAATCTCCCATATTCTCCATATGTCTGAAATATGGCGTAGGTTTGCAAGATGGAAGCCTTTTTTTACACAGAAAAACATCCAGGCCCAACTAAAATTTGCAAAACAATACATCAAGTCTCCCAAAAGCATGTGGGAAAATATGTTATGGTCTGAAGAGACCAAGGTTGAACTTTCTGGCCACAATTCCAAAAGGTACGTTTGGTGCAAAAACAACACTTCGCATCACCAAAAGAACACCATCCCTTTGCTAAAGCATGGTGGGGGCAGTATCATGCTTTGGGGTTGCTTTTCTTCAGCTGGAACTGGGGCTTTAGTAAAGGTGGAGGGAATTATAAACAGTTCCAAATACCAGTCACTTTTGGCCCAAAACCTACAGGCATCTGCTAGAAAGCTGAAGATGAAGAGGAATTTCACCTTTCAACACAATAATGACCCCAAACATACATCCAAATCAACAAAAGAATGGCTTCACCAGAAAAAAATTAAAGTTTTAAAATGGCCCAGCCAGAGCCCAGACCTAAATTCAATAGAAAATTTGTACAGTGACCTGAAGAGGGCTGTGCACAAGAGATGCCCTTGCAATCTGACAGATTTGGGGTGCTTTTGCAAGGAAGGGTGGGCAAATATTGCCAAGTCAAGATGTGCCATGCTGATAGATCCTACCCAAGAAGACTGAATGCTGTAATTAAATCAAAAGGTGCTTCAACAAAGTATTAGTTTAAGGGTGTGCACACTTATGCAACCAGCTTATTGTACATTTTTTATTTTTTATATTTTTCCCCTAACAGATTTGATTTTTTTTCAATTGAATTTTGCAGGTTATAGGTTACATTAAAGGTGGGAACAGTTCTAAAATGAGTTATTGTGGTGTCATTTTTTTATATCACAAAAACCTGGCATTTTAACAGGGGTGTGTAGACTTTTTACATCCACTGTGTATATATATATATATAAATATGGATTAAATGTTTTCATATCTATTAAACCATTGTTGGATAGACAAATATTTGATTAATATTAAATCTATATTTTGCATTATTTATTAAGTATATTAGGAATATTATATTTATGCGAGAATTTCATGTTCATTATTTTTTATATTTTACATTTATCAGCTATTTATTATACTTTTTTCATTTATTAGACATTTTCACATTTACTATATATGGTACCATGTCTTTTTAAGGGGTTCAGGCGCCTAGGCAGTGAGACATTTCCCTGTGGTACATTTGACTGGGGACACATGCCTGAAGTAACATTCAGCTGCAGAGAAATATGGCTGTTTGCAAATTCCCTGTGGGCAAACAAAAGCATACGCTGCCATGCCCACAGTTTCAGTAACCAAATGCAGAGGGGGAAAGCAATGTCCATAGTCCCCACAGGAACATGAGACAGTAGGCAATATGGCAGGCATCAGCAGCAGGCTGGCAGAGGGCATGTCAGTGGCAGTAAAAATGCAGTGCACAATGGGCAGTGCTTTTATAATTGGAGTGTATGGACCACTACCCCCTTCACAGTGTCTAGGGGACATTACCTAAAACACATACTTGAGCATAAATGTGACTATAGTATCCTGCAGGATTTCCTTCATGCTGTAGCACACTTCTACATATTGTAGTTACATAAGTATGTACTGTACACTGAGCACAACACTCATTACTTCTTCTGCCACCATTCATTTGGTTATTAAAGCTGTGAGCATGGCAGGGTGTGCTTCTCTTTGTCCACAGGGAATTTGCAAACAGCCACATTTCACTGCAGCTGAATGTCACTTCAGTCATGTGTCCCCAGTCAAATGTACCACAGGGAAATGTCTCGCTGGCTAGGCGCCTGAACCCCTTTTTAAGAATAATGGATTGTTATCAATTAGTTTGGCGCCTTTTTATGTATTTAAGTAGTATGTACATATGATTGGTTATTCTGATGAAGCTCACAATGTTTGTGAGTGAAAGCGCTTAACATTTTACAACATTTTATGTATATTAAATTTCACCTTTGGTTCAACAGTTCAGCAGTCGAGCTGGTTTTGTGCTGTCGTGTAGAGGAACTGTTCTGTTTTGTTATCGTAGTGGTGTGGATGTGTTTCAGAAGGAGTGCTACGGAGTTTTTGTTGAACTGAAACACAATTTTCTTTGTTTCTGTTGATAACTATGGGTATTGAATAAAAAAGTGGGACAGAAGTACACTTGTTTGTAACACCTTTCTAATCAGGCATTAAGAAAACATACTGATTTCAATGTTGGCCATTCGGACAATGATCTTTAGTGTGAAAATATAATGTTAGGATGAATTTTACCATAATTTGCTGTATGGTGCAAGCCAGGGAGAGATCATTAAGGATATGTTTCCCTTTTCTCCACTGTGGTGTGATTGTGGAACTGGTATATATGGTGTAGGGGGAGTGGAGGAGTAAAGGGGGGGGGGCTTGCCCCTCTACAAAATTTATTTTGGTGTTTTTTTATTTTATTATTATTATTTTTTATTATTTTCATTTGACGTTTTTTGAAATATATGTTTCAGAATACCATCAGTGAAATTAGTGCTCTTTGACAGGCTGTTGGTAAACTGACGTGATAGTTCAAGAGTACCTTGTTACATTCAGAAATGGGTTCTGTATTGAAATGTCAGTACTTGTAATGGTGAGAGCAGACAGACCTAAAAAAGGGTCGAAAACTGAGGACAACAGCAAATCTCGAAGATCACTCTTCTCCTTTAAACTTCAAGCCCCCTGCACCCCTGTTGTGGGGACAAGCCCCTCACACCCCAAACTTATATATATATATATATATATATATATATATATATATATATATATGTATATATATATATATATATATATATATATATATATATATATATATATATATATATATACACACACACACACACGCACACACACACACACACACACACACACACACACACACACACACACACACACACACTAACTTTGAGATCACCATACATTAGAGAAAAAAGAATATTCCAGGGATGGACATTTTAGACTTAGTATATGTAAATCCGTTTTTTTGGCCATTCAGTTCCTGTGTTTTGGGACCCCTTCTATCAGGCCCCAGCATTTGAAATAAGTAGCTCAGAAAGGATGACATGCTCATTTTATGTATAACTCGCTGTTTCCTGTGTTTTTTAGCGGGAACCACTTTGTGACTTTCTTATTGGAAGGGGCATGCCTTGGGGACAGTTCAACCTTTTCATCACAAACATTATAGCATATCTAAAGGAGTGGTTAATTTAGAACATCTATGGATAGGGTTGTTTTTTCACTGTATATGTCTTTTCAGATACAGTATAGTATTGACTGTCAAATGCATTATTTGTTTTGTATTAATAGATAGAAACCGATTATCTATTGTGCTTTAGTACACAGAAATTCCGTAGAGGTTAGTATATGAGAAACATCTTCCAGAAGTGGGGGGCATTTTAAATTTTAATCATTTACTTGCTGGAACAAAGCTGGACCCTTTTAGGAGATGCTTGGCTTTGGCCTATCAGAGTCATAAAATGTCTCTATATTAGATGTACTGAAAGGCAAATCTGTCAGACATTGTGCTGGAGCCATAAAAAATTAAATTAAATTCAATAAAAATTTCAGAGTAATTATATGAGATCGGTGTAGCTCTCAGAGCAAGTTTCTCTGAGTAACCACATCCTCAGATTTAGTGTACATTTCTTCATTTGCTCTTCAAGTTGAGCATTGCCAAGGATCACTGTTACTGTCATCACACTTTTCACAGCCACTTATAAAAATGATAATGCTAGGCTTTCACATCTGATACCTGCACCCCTAAGAGACATAAATAGGCATTTGATAGCTATCTTTAAGGAAATCATGACTGCAATGAAATGACACTTTGAACCATAATCAAATGAGACCTTTAGTGCCTAATTCCAGGATGATAGTCCTATGTTCTGGCACCTAAGTCAGGATGAGCCAAGAGCCTACTACACATAACCAGACATTGATTGATTGTATCATCATGAAACATTAATAATAATAATAATAATAATAATAATAATAATAATAATAATAATAATAATAATCAATTAATAGCATTAAGCTAAGCATGCAGACTTCCTTAGTGTAAGCTAATGCTTTACCTACTGATAATTCTTAATATTAAATCAATCCTGGAGAATTCTGTCCTCTCAAGTCCATCCTGCTTCTGATGGAGACCATCACATGTAGCGCTGTGTTGCCTTTTTGAACAATGAAAGAACTTCAGGTAGGCTCAATAATACACATACTGTCCACTTGTGGGTCTTTGTCAACTGTGAATCTACTACAAATAATCAAGCAAATCCTGGTTTTGTGTGTTGTATGTGTTATCTGATGGCCATATGCATACACTCTCAGACAGACACACACACACACACACACACACACACACACACACACACACACACACACACGCGCAGTTTATATGGCAGCACACCATGACATGGACATTGTTTGGTCGCTCATAGCCCAAGTGACAAACCTAAAGCCCCTATCCTTGCCATGGATAAAAATACAGATTATCCCTTTTTATTATCTAAGAGCATTATTTAAAATAGAAAACAACTTGAACGTTTAATATGCCATTGTATAATGCATATTCCTGCGTGTTTCTATACGTCCTCCTGAGTTAGTGGAAATGAAATGAGACTTGCTCTGCATGGATGCATAATGACAATAAATGTAGCAACTTAAAACATAACTTCTTTGTTTCCTTCTGACATGTACGTACCTTGATCTGATTCTAATTTTGATTGTCATTCTTTCAGCGTGCCAACTCTCATTTCCACTGTCTATATAATGCATGCGTATACTGTACTTTTTTCACTCACGCTCTCTATATAATGTCATTTATCTGTTGTCTTTATTCCCTCAAGCTATCTATGATACTCGCTTTACATATAGCTTCTCTGTTCACCAGTGAGAGTGGGGAGCTTTGAGCAGCCTATCTGTCCCTGGAGGAGTGGTCTCAGCCCTGAAACTAGTAGCTTATTGGCCATTTTGGGTCACTTCCTATCTCTCTCAGTTTCCCTGCTTTAAAACCTGTATTTGCGCAGTTTTGCACGATTTTGCGAATAGAGCAGCATCAAACAGCGCCGCTTAAATGGGTTTAAACTATTCCCGGCTCCACAAAGTCTGCTCTTCACTTTTTCCCTTAGAACTGTTCTAAATCTCAAAGTAAGCACTCTATTTTCATTCTAAAGCCCTGCAGTTGCTCGTATAAATAATCTTATAAGTAAGCACTAATAAACTAAAGCACTACACCCTCTTATACTCCCTTAAAGTACTTGGCTCCTTATTGGTCCTTTTTGATCAGTCAAAAAGTAGTTCCTTATACTATTCTGGCATGTCCAAAAGTCAGTTTCGGGTTTACTCTCCAGTCCAGCTGGTAAATCTGGGAATCTTGAGGCAATGTTACAACTGCCTTATGTACACAGACCACCCTCTCCTCCTCCCAACAAGCTCAAGTATATGTGAGAGATGCAACTATATAGCCAAAGTGGAGGCTGAGCTCTCTCAACCCAGTACTGGCGCAGTCAGTCAGGTGGAGAAGGTAACCACACACACCACAAATCCAGTCTCACATAGACCTATCGCAACAGCAAACCAAACACATAAACACACAAAAACATACTCGGAGGTTCTAAATAAAAATCTTCCCAAGCAGCAGAGACCTCCAAAGCAGACATCCAAGCAACCACTACCCCACAACAATACCCACGTATCACATAGTTCACAAAGTCAGTGTGCCACACAGTCACAGCCCTTAAGGCTAAACAACACACCTAATACACTTGTAATAGGTGACTCTATTGTCAGACACACTGACGTCCCACTCACCAGGCTGAACAAGGAGAAGGTCACTGTAAGCTGCCTGTCAGGTGCCAGGATCCGCCACATAACACAAGCACTCAGGTCACTCCAAAGGAAGTACAAATATGACTCTGTCATTGTCCATGCTGGTGTGAATGACCTGAGATGTACCTCCCTGGACTACATGAAAAGAGACATAGAGGAGCTCTCTGATCATGTAGCCCAGGCCGGTATGACCCTGACCTTGAGTAGCATCTTACCCTCACCAAGAATGATGCCACAGTATAAAGACAAAATGATCAATTTTAACAACTGGCTAAAGTATTGGTGTCATTCAAAGGGGATCCAGTGTCTGTCAGCCTGGGATGACATGCTCGACAAGCCACGTTGCTTTGCTAGGGATGGGTTGCACCTGTCACCCCTGGGCTTTCGAATATTGGCTAAGGCTCTTGCCACCCCCATAGTGCCTTTTTTAGGCAAGGCTCAAAAGGCAAACCCACCTCCATAGACAACACAAGGAAAAAGAAACTAAGGGTAATCTGCTCAATGCCAGAAGTCTAAACCTCAAGATGCACACACTCGAGGCTCTCCTCAGTATGGAGAATATCGATATCTGTGCAGTAACAGAAACCTGGTTCAAGGCTTCCGAGAGCACCCCAGCACTACCAGGTTATACCTCATACCATGCTTTTCGGCCCCAAAACTTGGACCGAACCACAAAAGGAGGGGGAGTATCCATATTCATCAAAGATACCCACACCTCCAGGTTAATGGCACTGCACGAAGCATCAGAGACCATCCATGTGCAACTAACAGTGGGCAAAAATGCCTTTCAGTTTGTAGCCTGCTACAGACCACCCTCCCAAACTCAGGAACCCCACTCAGCTTTTCTTAGAACACTGGAGAATATGAAGGTCTCTCCAAACACTGTCATATTGGGTGACTTCAACTACCCAAACATAAACTGGGAGCACTACTCAAGCCCCAACACCCTCACTCAACGCTTCCTAGAATTTATAAACTCAAATGCTATGGAACAACTGGTCACCACTCCCACAAGAGGGGAAAACATATTGGACCTGATCATCACCAACATGGGGACTCTATGTTCCATACCAGAGGTATACCCTCATTGGTAAGATCTGACCATAAATTAATCTCACTGGACATCCATATCCCATCCCCACCCCCAGCCAAGGAAACCACGGTGAAGAACTTCTCAAAAGCAAACGTCACACTTCTCAAAACTGAGGTGGAATCCTTCAAAGCCCCCGGGCCAGTGGAAAATACGGCCCAAACCGCAGAATCCTTTACAAACGCATTCTATGGACACCTACAGGAATGCATGGATCGTGCTATCTGAAATAAAACCAAGACTCACTCCTCCAAAGGCAGGAGACCTGTCTGGTGGATCCTAGCCATAAATAAGCTATACAACAGAAGGAAGAAGCTACTACATGATAGAGCAAAATCCCAAAAAGGGAAGGCATCTCTGATCAGTATTAGCAAGAAACTACGATCCCTCATAAAATTATCTAAGGCCAGCTTCGAAAGAAAAATTGCACAAGACGCTAAAGATAATCACAAGGCCTTCTTTAGTTATGTCAGGAACCTGGGTGGCAACTCCCAGATATGCTCTGAGTTAGTGTAAAATGACAAAAAATACACTGAACCCACAGACATTGCCAACATCCTGGCAGACAGGTTCAGTGCAAACTTCTCCCCTTCCCCAAAAGAGCAAATGTCTATCCCAATAGAGTGTAGCCTCCCTGACATCACAGATGCACAGGTGAGAGCTGCCCTCTCCAAAGCAGAAAACACAGCATCAGTGGGACTGGACGGTGTCCCGGGCTGTGTCTTACATGAGCTCCAAGAAGAACTGAACCCTCACTTAAAGTCACTGTTCAATCTCAGCCTTACTGCAGGATATGTACCCAAGGAATGGCGTACAGCAACAGTGGTCCCACTCCACAAAGGTGGTGCCACTACAGATCCCAGAAACTATCACCCTATAAGCCTGACTAGCTTGGTCTGCAAAGCTATGGAGCATATCATTATGGAACTCATAAACAAAGACATTGGAAACCTCCAAACACTGGATCCTACCCAATTCGGCTTTGTTAAGGGCAGATCTTGCCTCTTGAACCTGGTCGACTTCTTTGAAACAGTCACCAAGGCCATAGATGAAGGGAAGGTGGTCCACACAGCCTACCTGGACCTCGCAAAAGCCTTCAACACAATACCCCACTCGGGCATCATAAATAAGTTCACCAGCTTAAATATCAACCCCTATGTTACAAGATGGGTTGCAAACTGGCTCAGGGATAGAACCCACATGGTCAGAATTGCAGGTGCCATGTCAGACTCTAAACCAGTTACAAGTGGCGTCCCACAAGGCTCAGTCCTGGGACCTCTCTTGTTCGGTATATATTTCTCTGAGGTACAGGCTAACATGGGAGGACTATGGCTGACCAAGTTCGCAGATGACTGCAAACTGGGTGCCATAATCGACTCGCCGACTGACACAAGCATCCTCCAAAAGGGTCTCACAGAGACAGATAACTGGTGCCAGAGCCATGGCCTAAAGCTAAATGCCAAAAAGTGCGTAGTCATCCCCTTTGGGAAAAACAAAGTGCCCACAAATGACCACATAGGTGGTAATCCATTAAGTACGGAAGAAGTAATTAGGGATTTGGGGACCCAAGTAGATAGTAATCTCTCCTTTGACAATCACGTTGCCAAAGTGGTTAGAAAGACCTTCTATATAGCCCACCTTATCACGAAAGGGTTCACATCTAGATCAAGAGAGGTCATTGTGCCCCTCTACTCATCACTCATCAGGCCCATAATTGAATACAATGCCCCATTTGGGATGTACCTTACCCGACACCTGCAGCAACTGGAAAGACCCCAAAAGTACCTCACTAAGAGGATCAAGGGACTCAAACAGATGCCCTACGCAGTTAGGCTAAAGAAACTCCAGCTCTACTCAGTTGCTTACTGCCTACTCAGAGGCGATCTTTGCCTGACGTATAAAGCCATGTCCAAACCAGAATTAATGGACATGCTCCACCTCAGGAAATCCAAATCCCTTAGAGCTACATGCTCCAGGGACTTAAACCTCAGCACAGAAATAAATAGGACATGCTGGAGGGACAGATTCCTATCCCAGAGTCTCCCCTCACTCTGGAACAAAATCCCAATCCATGTTAGGCAGAGCCCCTCAATGACCCTCTTCAAGAGAAATCTTGACGAGTGGATGGGAGATCGTAGGTTTACCGCTGGGATCTCTTCTGTGTCCCTACTAGACAGAGGCACAGTAAACTAACCTTAAAAGGGCTATCTTCTGTGACCTACTATACAGAGGCACAGTCAACTAATCTAAAAGGGTGGTGTAAGCCAAACACACTCTGGCTAGGCTTATAAATGCCCTAGGGCAGATAGCCTAGTATCAACCTATGAACCTATGAACCTATAATATCTGTATAATATATATTGCATTCTGTCATTCATTCTCTATTTAATGTCTTGTAACTATTAAGTTTTCCCCTGGCTGAGACTGAAACAGGCCCATTGGGATCAGTGCTCTACCTGATTAACAAATTCAAAATAAATAAATATCCACTGTGTATCAGTTATCTACAAGCTTCTGCCACTTTAACCATCACATGTGAATATCAAAAATGTAGAGGTTGCTCTTAAATGAAAAAATAATAACTTATTTTAAAAATGTGACTTTAATATGAAGGAACTATGATATGCAAGTGTTTTATGTAAGGTGTTTAAGTGTTTTGTAGCTGTACTAATTTCTGTCAGTGCCCTGATGAGGCTGATGGTGAAACTGGTCTGCATTTCAATGACTTATGAGTTACTGTTATAACAAAAGACTGCTTTACATGCATTAGACTAAGTGCTATATTTTTCTTCTGCTGTTTGATTCATAAATGTCTCTTTGCACCCATTTTTTGAACTGCATAAATCATAGCTTAAAAACTACATACCTGTGTGTGTATTCTTAGCAATAACTTACTCATTGTCAGGAGAGTTCACTATAATTTGCATTAAAATAAACATATTTCTGTATTATGAATTGCTGTGCTTTAGTGTGCAAACGTATATATTTAAGACTTGTTTCTATAGACACATTCCTACAAAGTCATGACATATTCAAATGTGTTTGTATATATGAAGATTTGATTTCCTGCTATGCTGTTGTATCTGTAAGCATCAGTGTGAACAAATGGCCATAAATGAAATCCCTTCATATATAACATTGATAAAAAACATACAGTATTAATTATTAACAAAAATGTTAAAATTTACAAACTGATGTTAACACTGTACTTTGAGCATCCATTTGGTTAGCTCTCATAAAATGAATTAATAGTTGAGTAATGACAACAGTCATAGGAACAGTTTAATTATGGAATGCAAGGGACAACCATTTGTCTATATTTGTTTACCATATGCCCTGTATAATCAACTGACCAACCAAGATCAAATATCATTGTTAAGAATGGCTTTGTCTGAGAATTATCATCACTTGTAAAATGTAAACTGAAGGACTGAATGTAAGAAGATAATTCTAATTTGCCTTTGTCTCACATTGTGGCTGAAAATGGCCCTTGTTGTAGCCTACACGTCTAACTGGTCAACAAATAAATAAACACAAAGCATATAGCAACAAATAGTAACATGTCTCTTGTGATTTCTATCACAAATGCAGTTACATCCAGACATATATCTTTTAAACAAGAAACATCTTTAATAAATCATCACTTATGACATAGACAATCACACATTTATGGAAATGAAAACAAACCATAGTGACATATTTCAGTTGGAAACATTATACAGCTCTTAAAATCTATCCAGTCATTGGTAGTCAAACATTACATAGCTCATTCAAATCCTGCCTTCTTTTAATCCTTATTCCTCTTCCAAAATGTTATTCTGCATGTATTGTTCCTACAGTTCCCATTTTTTTCTATGCAATTTGCTTCTACCCTTTCATGTCTGTTACTAAACTCACTACTTCAAGTACAGTTAGTTTAGATTGTAATTTCCATTTTCTAATATTTATTTTTTGGCAGCCACCAGAATTAAACTCAGCAAGGCCTTGTAATGTCTAGGAAATTCTGATTCTATATCATAGCTTAAAAATAATTTCCTTAGGTACAGCAATGTTCTCATCCAGTATTTATGATAAAGTAATCTGCAGGGAATTTTTAAAATCTTCCAACTTATTACTCTCTCAAAAACTTGGTCCTAATTATCTCTTTTTTTACCATCACACCTACAACATTTGCAACATACATGAAGAAAATTATTTGGAGTCTACTTGGAGTATAAAAATATCTATGCAAACACTTGCAAGCAAAGATCCTACAACTTCTAGACTTTCTTGCATATTTAGGAGCCATACATACATATACCCCCCATTATTTCTTTGTAAATTGCTTATCCAATCTCTCTCTTTCCCATCCTTTCTAACCTCCAGTGATTGAGTCCTATAGTTATCATGCAATATATTATATGCCCTACTAATTACCCTTTTTTTAACAGCAGCTTATGCACCAGATTCTACTAAAACCTCACCCAGTGCTGTTCTTTCACTTAGGATCTCCCTATTTCTTTCTCTTTGCCTATACTCTGATATCAATCCTTGATAGGGAAGGCAATCTCTAGCCTGCAGTCTAAATTAATTATTTGCCTCTTCCCATTCTATTACCTTACCCTCTCTAATTATTTGCTCCCAATACTTTGGTTCCTTTTATAATTTTTCCAGTAAATTCCTGCCCCCTCTTACCTATTCTCTCTCTAAACCTAATTGCAGTCATCCCTATCACCAGAATCTCCTTCCTCCATCACTGTGTTGGCTTAGTTCTTAGAATACTTTCTGCTATTTTATGAATATCATATTCTATGCAGATAATGTTATTCTCCTTAAGGATTTGCATCCTAGTCTCCTTAAGGATTTGCATCCAAAATTCCAGTCCCTCCTTGTTTCTTGAGCTTTGCTCCTGTTTCATCATCATCATCCCTTTGGACTTTGCAGCATAGCTTTCTGCTTGTGCTATGTATAGAAGCATTAACTGTGTAGGTCTGAAATATCCCTTCAAATTAGGTAATCCAAAACCACCTTGTTGAATTGGAAAGATCAACTTATCCCATTTGAATTTTGCCCCCTTCCTCTCCCAGATAAAATTCTTCAACTCTTTAACTGCTATCCACAATGTCTCCTCTGGTTGATAAAAATAAGCCTGGCATGTGTATAAAACTAAAGGGACTAAAAGCATTTTCACTGTATGTATCTTGCTATCCATATCTATAAAACAGAGCTGCCAGTTTCATAGTTTTTGCATTATCCTTTGTTTAGTCTCTTCCAACATATCTTTAGCTGCCATCACCCAATCAATTTAATCCATACTCCTAAGTACTTCATTTTATCATGTCCCCATAAATGTGGGTATTGCTGAACTAATTTCTGTGTAGATACAATGTTTACAGCTAATGCCTTTGTTTTATCTTCTTAATTTATCTTCTTAATTTTGTATCCCCAAAAAGAATTGAAACTGTCTCAGAATGTTCCACAACACTGAAATGTCCTTTTCTGGTTTTATCAGGTATAAAATAATATAATATGCAAATAAAGCTAAGTTTTCTTGACTACCATACCAAGTATATCCTTGAATTTCTGAGTCCCTTATTTTCTTTGCCAGTGGTTGCAAATATGACACAAATAACAAAAAGGAAAGAGATCACCCCTGTCTGCATGGCCGGTGTTAGCATTTTGGGGCCCCCCAGCAAATGTTAAGTTCGGGGGCCTCCTAGGCACTTCCATCAAAGTATCACCCTGTCACTGTCTGACACCCCTCTGAAATAGCCTTTTAGTTCATGCTGCAAACTTTTAGGATTACTATGTACAGAATGACCTGTAGCTATAATGCTCTTACAGTACAACAGGTCTATGTACCACACTGTGTTTGCCCATCTCACAGAGAGACATTCACAGTTATTGGTATTTTAGTTACAACAAAGATACATTATAGCAAGTCTATGTACGGGTGTGGACTTAGGTGAAATGTTGTCTATATTCTCTAAAGTGTATTGTAGTTTTTTTTTCTTTTTACATAATCTTTTCATCCAATGATGGCTTGAACAGAAATTATGATTAAGGAAAGAAATTCATTGTTGCTGTTCAACATTAGTTTCCTTGCATCCTTTCAACTCACCTTTCCTAGCCAAGACAGCACAGTAATAACCATTTAGAAAATAACCCAGTTAAGCCAGGGTCCAATAAGCCACAGTATTATGGGTGTTCGGGGATGCATATTAGAGCATTTTCCAATCTTTTAATTCAATGGTGTCCTAAACATAAACCATGAGTACAAAAAGAATTTCGGCCTTTCTTTTTTTATTTCAAGGAAGACATAAGTTGTGCCCAGGGCTTAATATTCAAAGATGACAAAATAGCAACTCACAACAAACTAACCAGCCATTTGTTGTCTAGATACATAGGTCCAATCTGGGAATATTTCTAGTACCTCTACAGGATCTCTGGTTATTTTCCTTGTTATAGGCTACCTAATCACAGCAACAAACCCTTCTACTTTCCATTGCCTGGGTTGATGTGCTAAGTTTTTGTGCTCTAGAATTATTAACAAAAAACAGCAGTTGCTCAGCAGCATTCTTACTAAACTCATGCATATTATCAAGGTAGTCCTTTATTTTCTCTTTAGCACTCTGCAATTGTCCTTCTTTTTCTGTCAGATTCCCCATATTTTGCAATATTTTAACCTTTGTCAGTCCCACTAAATAATTCTTGTTACTGCTTAACCATATCTCTTTTTTCTTTTATTTCCACCATATTTTTAAACTCCACTTTAATTTTATAACACTCCTTAAGCATTTTTCCAGAAGAAATGTCTATCTTCCCTAATAACTGCTGAATAATTTATACTACCCATTTTTTTAAATTCCAGTCTTTTTAACAGATAAGTGAGGAAGTTCTAGTGTCTCATTTTCATTTCATTACCCTGCATTTTATGTTATTTATTATTGGCAAGATCTGAAATAGTTGTTGGATCTGTAACAAAACTTTCAATTAAATGCACATGTTCCTGCAAAATATAATTTCTGTCTAGCCTAGCCCAGTTTTTGTACCTTTGGGAATATGCAAATTCTCTCCAAACTCCTACTACTGAATTCACATCATCCACACCAAATACATTCATAAATTTCTTCAAAAATCTACCCTTTTTTTGTTATATTTTCCCTGCTGGACCCCCAGGTACATCTTTACTGATGCAAGTCAAATTCTTGTCCCCACTTATAAGTAATATTCTCGGCTGAAAACTGATTTTTCTTCCAGAATTTTCTTAAGCTCTATATAAACACATGCCAAAATAATCCTCTTCCCTTGTCAGCAGCCCCTTAATACTACACATCTCTTCTAGCACTGTTGGAGCACCTCTTGCAATTAATACAGATATTCTGCTGAATAATATCCTGAAATCCTTTTTTATCAAATTCACATTCTCATTTCTTTCCAAATGTGTCTCCTGTAACACAACTATTTGCACTCTAATTTTTTTAATATAATTCATTACTCTTTTTTTTTTTTGCATATAGCTGTGAGAAAATTTACATTTAAACATAACATGGGCAGTGTTCTCATTATGTTAAGAAGTTAATATTCACATGCGTTATGCATAACAGTTTTTAGTGTATAGTTTCAGCTTTTGTCTTACATACATACATACACCAGTGCTTGTCATGTTCATAGGTTCATAGGTTCATAGGTAGGTACTAGGCTATTGGCCCAAGGGCCTACATAAGCCTAGCCAGCAAGGTTCCATAGCTTATGCCACCCAAGAAAATTATTTTCCTGTGCCACTGTTCAGCAGAGACACAGAAGTGATCCCCGGGGTATATTTCCTATTTCCCATCTTTATTACAATTGTTTCTTCTCATATCCATTTGAATCTATGTCATATCATACATGACATTTTGTTTTAATGAAAACCCTCAAACAAAAAAAATACCCCCAGAATACTCCCAGAACCTATTAACTTAATAATAAGACACAAAACTAGATACATCTTCAAATAATGAAGTTTAACCCACCTAATAAGACCATTTGTCCCAGATTAACAGCCACACTTACAGGCTTGAATTAACCTATATGGAAGATTATCCATGCTAAGATGCATGGTACAGCCTGTGCTTTTACTTCCACAAAGAGCTGGCTGTTTTTGTCTTATCTGCATTCCTCTCTCAGATGTAGGAAACCACTTGAATGCTTTCAGAAATCATTATCCCCTAGCCATTGAAAGAAAGAAGTATTCTGTTTTTATTGCCCCCTTATCAGATTGTTTCCAAAGAAACATGAGATCCAGATATACAATTGCCTCCACTACAAGCCCCGTGAACATTAATTTGCTGGATGAAACATTAAATTCAGTGTTCTTTTATTTATTTGCTTCCCCCTTAAAACTTATTAGATCAAGCCAAGGGCCATAATCCAGTCATTCCCCTATGCAAAAGTAAAAAAAAGTGTATTTTTTTATGTCATGTTCGTTTTGTCCAGGCTTTTTTCTCTTTTTACATTGCAATGCTTCCATTTCTTAAAACTGAACAAGAAGAAAGAAAGAAAGAAAAAGGAAAAATAGAGGTACCTGTTTTCTTTAGTATCCCCATTACACACAAAAATAAATGAGAAAGCTTTGTTTTTATAGCATGCAGTATATGTCATGTATGTTCCTTCGTTGAAGGTTGTGCGTCAGAGCCGGCAACTTGGCATGTAAAAATCTACTGCCAATCATTAGAGGACCGGAGTTCCGCCGTGGCGACCCCTAACCGGGAAAAGCTGAAAGACACAACAACTACTGTTAAGAACAAATTTTTTTTTACTTGCAGTTAACTCTTTCCTTCCTTTTCCACTCTCCTAAATGTTCTTCCAAACATTAATGGCATGAAGAAGGGCATATGTTTGGAGCCCCTTACAAGTTTAACAAAAAGTCCAATATTTACAAGTTTTCTTTTATATCACGACTCACAAATGTAATTAATACTTGTAATCCCACATTTATTTGTCAATTTCTGAGTTGCTGGTTTTCTTCCTGTTGACCTCCATCTACCAAATCCAGTCTCCGGTTAATTTTCAATGTACTCCACATTCTTTTAACCCACCTCTTGTGATTTTTTCTATCTCTCAAGCATTTTCCTTTGGAACAATGGAAACGGTTCCACTGGCATAGTTTCTCTGTGGGCCTTATTATCAGAAGAATGCAAAACAGAATCCCCTTCTGTTTAATGGCTCATGTTTTTGTTTTTAAAACTTTTGTATTTCCTCCTTAGCATGTTCTGCAACAAAATTTATTTTGATCCTCCAGGAAAAAGAATATTCTAAAAATAGCTGGATACAGCAGCTTGAATCTCACACCTACTTCTAGGCATTCCCTGACTGCTGGAATACATTTACTCCTCTTCTGCCTGGTGTACAGTAAGTAATCATTTTCCACAAATTCTCTAGTTTCCCACTTTTGGTACTGTGTTTTTCAGCCACAGTTTTGTCAGAATCAACTCTTTCTTCCTGTAGGATTGCATCTTTATTATGAGAGGCCTAGGTTGCTTTCTCATGGCCAGGTTTGGAACATACACGTGATGTACCCTTTCATTAACCTCTGCTCTGGAATACCAGTGCAGTTGCTTATTTGTGCTTTCATAATGTTAAAAAACGTATTATAAGTCCACAAACTAAATGTCCAAATACAAAACTCAGCTACTGTGGAAACAGAAAATCACAGTTGTATGGTGAGCGCTTTCATCCACTTTATTTAACATGAACTTTTTCAGAAGTTCTTGTTAAATAAAGTGGATGAAAGTGGATGAAAGTGCTCACTATGCAACCGTGATTGTCTATTATTTCCACAGTAGCAGAGTTTTGTATTTGGACCTTTCATAATGCTAATGCAGTCTGTTCCTTCCAGTTTCTCTGGTTCTCTGGTACAGCAGACAATCTCAGGTTTTTCCTTAATTGTTCTGTCCTCTAATTTTACCATTTTTTGAAACATCTCTTTTTGAGCAGTCTCATTCTCGACCAGCCTTTTTTTGATTTCAACCTCTAATTTTTGCAGTTTTATCAGCTCATCTGAATATGTCTGGTTAAAGCCTCTTCCATTTTTTCAGACTTTTGTTATTTGTGTTGATATGCTGCTTCAGTGTTTCATTAATTTTAATCAGCGCTGCACACACGATTTATTCTTCTAGATTACTGGAAGTCATGTCTTGCACCAATGCTGGAACTTGAACTGCTTTTTACTGAGCAGCTGGAGGATTATTCCCAGCTAGTGTTATCTTACATTTTGTGATTTTCTTTCAGGTACTCTGAATTAATTTTTGCTGGCATCCAGGCGGTGCACTTAGTGGCCACTGACTAAAATGTACCAGAAAGACAAATTCCCTGATTATCTTTTCTGAGTTTCTGTTTTTACACCGGAGGAGCTGAAATCAAGCTGTTACTTAGTGTGCCGTCATCTTGGAAGTCCCGTCTAGACATATACAGGCAGTCCCTGGGCTACAGCCATCTGTCTTGAGGACAACCCATAGATAAGAACGGGCTGCCACAATGTTGGAAATAATGTGAAAATAAATACAAATGCTTAAAGTTGCCCAAATGAAGAATTGTGTTGTACTTTCCTTTTCCTCATTTTCCCTGTTTGTGAAGCTGCTCGTGAGTCTTGTTAGAGCAGTTACTTCCACCTTCATGGAGAGCAAGATATCTGATTGGTTAACAAATCGCTATGTTGGTGATCTGATTGGTCAAGACCACTGTCTTGTACAGTACAGTATTGAAGCAGTTACTGTACTGTACAGTAGAATGGGCAAATGGCATTGCGGCTCACTAGGGTGTAGGTGACAGTAGGAGGTCTGGCAGAGGTCTGAAATTCAGGATAAAGTGGAAAACATTTGTGGGTGATGCCTGTAATACAGAAATGTGAAGTGAAGCATAAAAAGAGGTAAGTTTAAACATTTTTTTTGTATGGAACATTCTACTTTACTGTACTGTATGAACATAGTTACTGTACTGTTATTACACTGTACTTACAGTATTGTTATTATTGTTCTTGCTACAGTATACAGTATTATGTTTAAGATTTTTTTTTATTTGGAAGGGTTTCTAAAGTGTTTTATATGCAAAGAAAAGTAAAATAAATACTAGACTGAGGCAAACCTTTGACTAAGTGACATTCAATAAGAACCATTTGTAGTTGTTTCAACTTACATACAAATCTGACTTAAGGACAGACTAAAAAAATGGATCTCGTCCTTAACCCATGGACTGTCTGTATCTATATCTATATATATATATATATATATATATATATATATATATATATATATATATCTATATATTGTGAGCTTTTCTGACATGGTTGCATAACTATGCAGGAAAATAAATGACACATGCATTAAAAGCAAATATATGCTGGAAATAGTATGTAACATAAAATGCACCTGCCTAGATGATGCACAAATAAACTACTAATACTTGTATTCTTCTTAGTCACAGAAATGTTCATCTGTGCCATTATTAGAATGTACTACTTAAATCATGATAATATGGCCAATAACTGTAGCTAGGATTCATGGAGTTGCACTGCACTTCTTTGCATTTTTCTTCTTCAAAGTTAAGGAAACAGTATATTCAGTTATTAAATGCCACATAGCACAGTCTCACCAGAGCAGTGAATGTGACCTCAGATTGCTGTATCTCAACTTAAAGCACTGCTTATAGCAGCTATGCTCTGTAAGCTGCCCCATCCCTCAGCAGGGCAGCACAGACCTCTTAACAGTCCCTATTTTGGAGGGACGTTCTTATTTTCATGTCTGATTTACTTTTGCACATGACATGCCCCTATTTGGAGGTATGTTCCTATTTTTAGGCCTGATATACAGTACCTCTTTATACAATTTTCTGAATCCCTATCTTCACTCATGATTTTTTTAAGCTATTTAGATGGGATCAGACCTGGGCGGCCACGGTGGTGCAGTGGTTAGTGTTGTCGCCTCATAGCAAGAGGTTCTCTGGTTCGATCCTCGGCTGGGGTGCCTTCTGTGTGGAGTCTGCATGTCCTCCCTGTGGTCACGTGGGTTTCCTCTGGGTGCTCTGGTTTCCTCCCACATCCCAAAGACATGCTGTAGGTGGATTGGACACTCTAAATTGGCCCCAGGTTTGTGTGTGTGTGTGTGTGTGTGTGTGTGTGTGTGTGTGTGTGTGTGTGTGTGTGTGTGTGTGTGTGTGTGTGTCTTCCATGGAAGGTTGGGTGCTGGGCTTGGCAACTCGACACTGTAAAACTCTGCCAATCATGAGCAGACAGGAGATCTGCTGTGGTGACCCCTAACTGGGAAAAGACGAAAGAAGAAGAAGAAGATGGGATCAGACCTGATCTTAAAAATTCATATTACGCAATAGAGATGCTGGACATGGCACACCTACAGGGTGGGGCAGCCAGACCTGGCACACCAGCAGGGAGGGGCGCACCTAAACCATACCCCTATGACCACTGAAATATGGGCTGGACCTGGCACACCTATGAGGAGGGGCAGGTGAGGAGAACACTCAGATCCAAAACCCTTAAATATCTTCTGTTAAACAGTTGTTAATTAGTAAGTTTAGAGCAGCATTCATCTGCCTGAAATAAAGAGCACCATGGATTAAAATCACAGCTCTTGAGATGTCCTACTTTAACTGGCTATACTACGTGATCATTTGATTGAGATTCTACTAAGCCAGTTTAAACTCCCAAAGAGGTAAAGAAGCCATACCTTTCAAACTCCATATGAAGGAATTGGGGACAGAGGACCTTAAAACCAGGGACAATGAGGGACAACTAATTAACATAAGATATGCATATTCAAATAAGCACATTAATGGACACACCCACACATTCAATTACAGAAAAACATGTACCATTTTAGAGCAGTTTTTTATTATTAAAAGAGTTGTATATGTGCACAGACATGATTAAAATATAGTGTTCATATTTTCACACAGTTGTATAAACTTAAAGTAATGCATGCTCACCCCTCACACCCCTGAATTCAAGTTTTATGAAGTTAGGTGCTTAAACATTTGCAAAGCACAAATACATACTTAAAAATACAAGACAATTTATATTTATACTATTTCTACACAGACTATTTGCTACAGCTCTGCACATGTCATTTCCCCACGGTCTTATGTTAAACTAAACGTTATTCAACTTCATCTTGGCAGGCAGAGTCAGTTTCTGCAACTGATGCCACTGATTGCTCTTTGCTATAAGCAGAACATTGCCTTTCTTATTGCTACCAGCATGTCCTTAGGATGTTTCATACAGTAGCAATGATTGTCCTCCTTCATCTTCATTGCTATTAAGGAGTTTAATATTTTTGGGCCAAGTGACTGTCTAAGCTCAATTTTTACTTTATGAACCATGCAAAATGCCCGTTCTGCTTCACTGTTTGAGTGTGGCAAGCACAGTACAGTTTGCATTAGTTTTTGAAATGTGGGAGGTCTTGTACTGCAAGGCTCCCCAAGCACCATCGACCAATACATCAGGAAATTAGATGCATCTAGTCCATATGACCACTCAGTCATTTGGTACACAGAAAATTCTTCGATCAATTTGTAGCACTGCATTCGTGAACTAAAGAAATGGAGACAAATGCCAATATCTGCAACAATAGGGAAGAAAGCTGTAGTTTCAAGGCCGGATCTAATAAGCTGGCAATGTTCTGCAGCAGAGGATCTCTTGCAGGGAAATGTTTTTTTCATTTTGAGTAGGACTGTAAAGTGAAACTGCCTGAGTCCCTTGAAAAGTCTACACTCTGTTGTACCCTTGATATCATCCATATTGTCATCCAAATATGTTTCTGTATCAGAACCAACATGGATTTCACTGTCTTGCAGGATATTGTCTTGGACTTCAGGAATTGAATCAATGGTGCTTACATCGTCCAGAAACTGCCTAGCAATTGGTGGTTTGAGTTCCCTACTAGTATATACCTGTAGCACTTTTGGGAAGTCATTATGCAAGGTAAACAGTTTGCTTTCCCTGCCTTGCATTTACACATTGAAGTTCTGCAGTGGTTCAATGCCATACTGCATGAATAGGAATGTCAGTTAATGTCATGGCCTTGCAGTCTCTCAGTGATTAGATCCATTTTAACAGACCATTGTTCATAAGACATGAAGTAGGATCTCAGGGTGGTCCACAAGGCAAGCATTTGTTTAGTGACTTTTGACAAACTTAGTCATCGAGTGGGACATACCTGATAATTTTGAGAGGTTCAGTATCTACAAACAGTCCAAACTCTGCTGACACTGTGCACTGCTGGAAAAGTAACAGTAAATGAAAGATATTAGTTCCTCCACAGGTACAGCCATTGCCTTTACACCAGATTTAATGCATAGGTCTGCAATGTGTCATAAGTAACCCATGTTGAAAATATGAGGGTTAAGCTCTTTTAGTCTAGATAGCACATAATTCCATTTACCAATCATGCATGCAGCATTGTCTGAAGAATAAGCCACCATGTTGCTCACAGGATTGTCAAACTTGCCGAGAGTCTCCATTGCACAGTCATAAATGGCTTGTCCAGTTCCACTGACACAGGCAGGCATGCTGAGGACTCTAACAACATTTTTATGACTGGCATGGTAAAAAAAACAACTAAAATTACAAGCAGTTTGTCATCCCCCATATCTGTGTTCTGGCACTTTCTGACATGTTTTTGCAACATCCTGCTGATACTTTGCCTCCATTACACCCCTTACCATGCAAACAACCTTTGTTGGTCTGCAGGTAATTTTTTGCACCACCTCTGGATCCATACAGTACCTCTTCTTGTACTTTAAGAAATAATCCTCAGTTGTAAAAGGCAGGCTGCACTCAGCAAGTAGGCTCATAAAGGCCACTTCTTCCCAGTCAAATGTTTGGTGCTCATCTTGTGCTTTATGGTATCCATGTGTCACTGTAGATCATTCCTCCCTGCATGTCCAACATTAATATTGTTAGTATATGTCTTACAAAAAGCATATCTGGGACCATGCCTGCATTCCATTACCCAGTCAAAGCTGATCTTCCAGCTGCTTTGGAATGTAGTCATTTGCTTCTTCTTCTCAGAGGCAACATCTTTGGAGAAAAGAGGGTATAATTAGAAAATCTTCAAGGTGACAAGTGTACCAAGTAAAATGAAGCTTGTATGATGCCAATCATTAATCCGAAACTCTTATCCTTCAGAGTTGCTCCACTATAACAGTGCCAGAAAGCCTGTCTTGCACCCCTTCCATTGTGGCTTGTACCATGCTGTTGTGTGATTCAGCCATTACTTAATTTCTGAAGAAAATAATTGTAACAGTTCAGATAAAGGATGAGAAACTAACCAGAAGCATCTGTAAATGTCTACAACTTGGTAAGCCAATTGAATACATACCAACATACATAGGTTTAAAATCTGAATGAGCATTATTGCAAATGATACATAACACAGAGATAAAAGCTCAGTATTGCAAATGATTCATAATGTATCCATATCCAACAAAATGCTCATTATTGCAAATGACTCATAATATGTCCAGCAAAAAGCTCATTACTGCAAAACACAGATATATTACACCACACAGTTGCAGATTAATTACTTAACCAACTTTTACCTCACAAAGTTTATTTTGCAGAAATATTTTAAACAGATATAAAGTATGACAATAAGTGACAAGTTTGAAGGATTGATTTGGACATAAGGTAGTGAGAAAATCTAACCATTCTGTGCATTTCACTGCACTTTGTATGCACTACATCCTGATACCTTAACTTGACATATTCAGATGACTGCAGATGAAGGCAAACAATCTGGGGGGACAAAAGGCCAAAATCAGAGAGTGTTGTGTTTGGGTTTTGCCTCACTCTTCATTTGTTAGAACAGGTTTTGTAGCAACATACATTTTCTGAAGGATACACTAGTTCAAATGCTTATTCTTGTGCACTAACATAAGATATGGGCTGTTCAATTATTTCCAAAAATATTTAATTGAGCACTGCTTGAGCATATAATAACACTAAAAAAATGCGTATGCACATATAACTACAGTACACACACCCCTAAGACTTGTATATGCATATGTCCATAATAAACATACTAAAAAAGTAAACAAATGGCACTTATTCTATGTGCCCTTACCACCATAGCTACCACCTGCAATGCCCAAGCAAAACACTGCACAATGAAGACTCTCAGACATTCCCCCCAACAAAGTCAAAACACTATCCTAAAATTAACCCCCCTTGAAGCAAACTGTACAAATCTGTAAATCCCACAATGCATGCCTAACACTACTCCCATGAATATTATAAACATTAAAATTATAATTAACACTATATTAATAAACACAGTAACACATTAGCAAATGAGTATGACCAAAAATATGAAACAAAAATCTAGGCACTGGGCTGTGTGGCACATACCTCTTAACCTCTTATATCTCTGGATAAAGCATACAATGATGGGAGGACCAAAGAACCCCAAACATGCAGACAAATTTTAAATCTTGCTCCTATAAACCTAGAAAAATGCTGTAATAACAGGATGTGCTAGCATTCTCCGATATATATATATATATATATATATATATATATATATATATATATATGAATGCAGTTCTGAAACTCAGATGTCTGTCATTATTGACTTCAGTGATTTGCAAGAAAACAGCACATTTTAAGAGGAAAAGGCCAATAATAATAAAAAAAAAGAAATAAAAAAATATGGCGCTATACCATAACCTCTTAGTACAAGAAATCTGGACTAAACATAAAATAACAGGGTGGGGGGAGAGACAAAGAACCAAGTAGGCACATTTTAAATTTTGCTCACTAAACTTAGAAAAATACAGCAATAACAAGATATGTGTTAGCAAGCATTCTCCAAAGGATATGCGGTTTTGAAACTCAAATGTCTGTCATTAGAGATGTCAGTTAGTGATTCGCTAAACACCACCATATTTTAAGAGGAATAGACAAAAAATAAAAAATATGGATCTATACCTCAATAACCTCTTATTACAAGAAATCAGGACGAAGCATAAAATAATGGGGGGGGGGGGCAAAGACCAAGCCAACACATTTTAAATCTTGATCTGCATAGGTGCTGGCTGGAAGCTGCTGAAGACTGGGGGAGGGTGGAGGGTGAGAGGGGCACTTAGTGATCTAAAAAGGGCAATTTTTTATAACTATTTACTACCACAACATACGTTCACTTGGAGGACATTTTAAGCCTAGCCAATTCCCTTCTGGTGCTTCAGTTAACATTTTCTGATTGGTCTTAGCTATCCCATGGCTGATAATTGTATATTAGCCCTAGTGAAAATAACTGTGATCATACCACAGATAAATTAAAGGGGACCCATGTAAGGGATGCAGCATTTAGGAACTGCCTCTATCCATTAGTGTCATGAAGGGCAATCCTGGAGTACATTTTCTATTACCCATCCCTAGATCCAAGTTGCATTTGAAAATGGACAGATGAGTTTTGTTTTATTTTTATGGATAGTCTGTTCTGAAACAGTGGTAGCCTCTGTGATATATATCCATCTCTCCACAACATTCAGTTTAGATACTTGGACTGAGTATTTCTGATGCCATTTGACTTGTTGATGTTCAGTACGTCCATCTGTATTAGGTCAGAGGATTCCTTGTATGTCAGACACATCATCTCTAAGCACTCTGTAGGATACTGAGTATAGTAATAAATCTTTGAGGTGGTCCTTGCAAGACCTATTGTTTAGGACTTGTATCCTTTTATTAAGGTATCTCTGAAGGTATTCCAATTGTTGTATGGGGCTGGACAGATACACGCCAAAGTGGGCATTATACAAAATAGACAGCTTTGTAAGTGGGGACAACAACATCTCTAGATCTAGTCACAATTTGTTTATAAGCTGTGCAATATAGAAAGGCTTTCTTATGACTCTGGGCACATTTTGGTCAGATGTTAGGTCACTGTACATACAAGTTCCCAAATACCAGAGGGCATTGTCATGATTTTGACACCAGTTATTATTTGGGACAAACCTTCCTGCATGATGGGTAAGTCATATGGGGATTCAATAACGGCTCCTAGCTTGCAGTCATCTCAAACTTAGCCGGCCAAAGCCCTTTGGTGTTTCCTTTAACCTTTGAGATGTATATACCAAACAGAAAAAGTCTCAGCATCAAACCCTGGGGGACTCCATTGGTGACTGGTCTCTTCCCCTATTTTGATCTCCTGCATGCTGTGAGCAAGTTGGCAATCCAGCTAGTGATGCAAGTGTTTGCTTCTTCAGTATTCATCTTTTGTACTACAACTGAGTAGGGAACTGTGTCAAAGGACTTGGCCAGGTCAAGATAATGTGGTGTGAACTGTTTTACCTTCATCCACTGCTTTGGTAACAAGAGTAAAGCTTAAAATTTGACCATGATTTTGAGCATTTCACACTTTCCTCTGGGCTGTTTTCAAACACATTTTTAGGGCCATGCATACATATATGCATTCTTTGATTCACCTTCCTGGTTGTATTAAATTATATTCCTTGTATAGTACAGCAGCAGTTGTTAGAATGTGTTTTAAATTTGTAGTTTTGAACAGTCTTCTAGTAAGCAATGAAAAAAAATGTATGAACCAGTAATGACAAGGCTATCCACTTCAGAAAATGTCAACTATAAAAGGCCACTCAAACTTCTGTCATTACAATCCCCACTATCAATATATGCAAAACCTCTGCAGAAGTAAGTCATCTAAATAATTTCAAATTAAAGGTAGCTAGGAAACAACTTTTTATTTCATTGTTTCACCTCCAAATAAAGTGTCTGCTGCCCTTGAAGAATACATTGCCTGTTACATTAAAAAATGATAAGCTGGTAATACTGCAATAGAGAATGGATGGCAAACCGATAACAGGTTCATAATTACTAGGTAACTCCTCCAAAGCAGGACATTCACAGGACTGCAGCATCCACTCCCTTTAAAGTACACCACAGTACAGTATCAGTGATCCAGCTGCATACTGTGGGAGTAGAACCCGCAGCCTTTTGCATCAAAAGTAAGGCTATTACCTGTTGTGCTACTAACAATGCAAACAGGCTTGGCATAAGCAGCACTAAACTTCTCTTCCCCAGAAGCTCATCGCTCCTTGTAATTTTTTTTTATTTATTTAACATTTGTTTACCAGGAAAGTCCGACTTGGAACAAAGCCAATTTTCAGCAGCGGACTAGTGAGAAATTCTCCAGATGCATGTCTTTGCTACACAGGAAGAAACCAACACAAATGCAGGGAGGACATACAGACTTTGCACAGAAGGCACCCCAGCCAAGACTTAAACCAGAGAACCTCTTGTTCTGAGGCAACAACACTACCACTGCACCATCCACTTGACACAGCTAAAGCTTTCAATTTCACAGCAGACAAAATCTGGAAAAGCCAAAATTTATTGGGGGGCCCAAAACCAGGGACACATTTTAAATATTGCTTGTATAATCTTAGAAAATTGCTGAAATAGTGTTTTGTGCTACCATGTGTTTCCTAAAAAGATAGGAAGACTGAAACTTAAAGGGCTATCATTATTTAGTGAATTAAATTCTGACTGATTTGCCAGAAAACCACAAATTTTAAGAGGAACAGACCAAAAGTATGAGCCAAATATTCTGTGAAAATCTAAACAGTTGAGAGCTATAGACTCAGCTTCCTGAATCACAAGTGGTGGTACAGGTAAAGAATGCAGGCCCTTGTAGCTAAGGTACAAGGTGTGAGCCTGAGCAATTCTAACTACCAGGTATAGGTAAGTGGGGCATTACACACACACACACTCACACACACGATTGGAAAAAACTTGCAGGGAATTACCAGCAATGCTTTAGTTTATGCAGGCTTGAAATCATTCCAGCAAAAGACAAAGGCCCAGAAAATCACTGTGTATTTAATTACCACTCAAGACATTATTAACCAATGAAAAACATGTAAGGTGTGCAGCCTAAATAATTTAAGTGTCTATCTCTCTCAGCCAGAGCAAAAACACCAAACACCATGCGAAGCAGATTTCTTAAAACAGAAAACGAAATGGATCAGGTAAAACAGAAAGCAGCTCTATCAGTCACAGAAAAAATAATATAAGCTTCTTTCCTCACCCAGAAGGGAATCACCTGCAGTGGTTTAGTTTATGCAAGTTTGAAATCTTATTAATTTATTAATTTGACATTTGTTGACTGGGTTAGTCCAACTGGGTGGATGCCCTTTTTCAGCAGAGACCCGAGGAAAAAACTCCAAAATAGACATATGCAATACTTAACAACAAAGTAAGTACAAAGAAGAACATAAAAGGTAAAAAGATATTAACATTCAGTGGTATTCATTACAGCAGTATTCACATATAGTATAGTATACTACGTAATCATATTGATATAAAATAAATTTATAACAGTACAGTAGTCTGGCATAATCAAAATAACATTAAAATCATATGGGCAGTACTATTTCTTTCAGATGTAGGGCAAGAATAAATTAATTAGCAGGACATTAAAGTGATAAAGCTTTTCAACATTCATTTAAATCAAGTGCCAATCAATGTAGGCTGGGATTGCTAGATAAGTTGCATCCTTTGCAGTGCTCACTTGTGCTGGAGCCACCAATGTGCAGGCAGTCACCAGCTCATATCGGTCTGTAGTCCCATGTTACACTTAAGTGCAATGAGTCCAAATTTGCCACACATTTTTGTAAGTGACTGTGTAATGATATGCAAATGAACTGGGTAGTAAAATGATGCCCTAACGAGATTAAATGTATGCAGTGTTAATAGAGCCATGATTGTCTTGACTATAAGTAATAGCCAAGGCATGCCAAAATGGTGTCAGTTTATAAAGCAAGAATACTGAGAGTCACAGCAGCCATTGTGCAGTAGCAGACTGTAGCCTTTAGCTGTACCATTCCTGCTATTATGTCTTTGTGATGCTAGCACCATCAGCATTTAAAGTAGCACTTTTTCAGTGATGATGAGATTGTTGATTACTTCACAGTTGATTAGAAGGTTGGATAGGTCTTGGCTGGCTTGTGTCATCCAAACATTGAACTGATAGGAATGCATGGCCTTCCTATACCTATGGAGATCAATGTATGAGTAGCTCTTTCAATCCTGGCCACAGTGACATCTAAGAGACAACTTGGACATACTGGGTATTTCACAGGCCTCTATTTCTAGAATTCTTAATATGTTCCTGACATAATACATTTATATGTGGAGGATCATATATGGTTTCCAAGTACCCAACAGAAGACAAGCACAATGCATGCTTTCATTGATATTGATCACCTGACCAGGTACTGGATGCCATAGGTAGCACCCATGTAGCAATAAAGAACCCACCTTGCTTGCAGTCACAAGGGCAACCATTCTGTGGGCTACCAAGTAGAGTGTAATATATGTGGGATAATAAACTACATGTCTGAAAATCTCCCAGCCAACTCATAATATTTGCAGACCTGACACTCCTTAGACATGCTGCTTCCTGCATACTTAAATTCAACAAATTCATCTAGTTGGTAATTGGAGTCACTATGACTAATATGCAGCTATAGATATTCATAGCTAATGAGTCCATATGTAGTAGCCTCCTTACAGGTTTATATGCTATAACAGGTTATACTGGATACTTGCTGGAGCCCTGGCTTATGACACTCAAATGGGACCTACAATGTATGGCTGAACTCCGGTAAAACATTATGCACATGAAGACCAACAATCTCCCAGGGCAAATGTCTGGTCTCCTCTAGGTTTACCTCTCCTGCCTTTTCATGTCCGTGCGGCACTATAGTATGAGCTAGACATGCAGGATGTTCTTAGTGTGTTCTTATCATGTTGCGTGCTTCACAATATGCTATGAGAAGCACACACACACACACACACACACACACACACACACACACACACACACACACACACACACACACACACACACACACACACACACACACACACACACTACTACAAACACAAACAGCTCTCTACCTACATAACAGGAGCATTAGAGGAATAGGAAAACAAGTTATCCTTTCACAAAACACACACACACACACACACACACACACACACACACACACACACACACACACACACACACACACACACACACACACACACACACACAGTACCTACATAAACAACGGAGCACTCTACCTACATAAACAGTGGAGCATTAGGAACACATTCAGAATGTTATCCTTTTCACATAAAGCTCTTCATCATTTGGCTGAATTCCTCATAATGAATGAACCGAGTCAACTCCCACTGCCTTTCTACCAGAGGTAGGAGCTTGGTATATCCCAGTCTGCAACTCTGAGTGTCAGAAACCCTTGTATATAAGTCTGCTCTTCATATTCCCTCCATTATGTTCCCCTGGCCTATGGTATCTCCCCATGTGCATTAATGTGTTTGTGGGGCTGATTTACTGCATAAAACCAACAGCACTTCTCCCTACCTCTGTCTGCACCAACAGAACACTTACCACTGGTTATGTCCCTGTCTGCTGTCCTGCTCACTTCAAGAGGTAGTGTTCTGCCTCCTCTTTATGCCATATTGTTTGCCCACCTTTATGTAGACAAATGCTGCAGCTCTTTCTCTATTTTACCTTGCCATTGCTAAGCCTGGTTATTCATATCCTACTCACTCTTGCCATTAGAATATCTTTGGTGATCAAAGCACAATCTACTGTCCCCATCTACCTCACCTTTTGTACCTTCCCCATCTTCCTGCTCGTACTCTTTGCAGTGCATTATGGTACTACCCACATGTGCTCTAAATCACTCTTCTTTCTTCCTTTGCTATGCTCTGCGTTTGTCCTTCTTCCGTTGCCTGAGCACTTATTCCTTCTGCTTCTGTGACACCTTCTTCACATTTCCATCTTAGATTCAATATAAGTCATTGAGATGTACTTTATCCCATGGTAACTGGGTCTCTAATCACTAAAACCATCTTCTTTACCCCTACAAAGGATGTCGTCAGCTTCACTTCCTGCACATGCTACTACCCCTCCTATTTGCAACATTCCATTATCAGTTCCACCATCCAGGTCTGTGCTGGTCATCTCCTTCTCTGTGCTGTATCTGATCACTTAGCCATTCCTTCTCTACTCTTTCTATGAGCCCACAACAACTTTATTATTCCTTTCACCCTCCATCCCTCCATTCTACCTTAGGGAACCCCTGCCCACTTTCCTCTCACCATCTTTTTGTTTCGGTCACCCAGATGACCACACATACTTCTTCTTGTCACTGCTGTCTACACCTGTCCTTCCATATTGATTTATTTTCCTTGACCTCATTTATTTGGCAGTAACTCCCATTTATTAATTATTATGTTTACCTTTCAGGAGACTGGAAGTTTGTCTTCCACATCCTGTCAGTAGTTGCATGTCTTTTCTCCATTTAGTAGAGCAGAGAACATGGCAGTTACAGCTTTTGTTTTAAGTTGCTAGAGCTGGCTGAATGCTTTCCTTTGGGCAATGCTGGTTTGCAGTGGGCATGCTATTAATCTGTCCAGTCTAAGTACATAGCTTTTAATATTAATAAAATTTCACTGTATAATACTATTTTTTTTACTTATACACACATATCTCTTTTAGCAAATGACTTATTCCATAGTCTTTATCTATGACCTCAAAAATATATACCCAATAGTTAGCCTAGATGTACAGACCACTAGATAAACTTCCAGAATATCAAATGGCCAAAAAAAAAAAAACTAAGGAACACTGTGAAACAGGACAGAACAATTTATTTGGCTCTTTTGTCCACAGAGGCAAAGGACTTCAACAGAATAAATGAACCTTATACAACATAGGTTCATAGGTAGGTACTAGGCTATTGGCCCTAGGGCCTATATAAACCTAGCCAAAAAGGTACCCTGGCTTTTGCCACCCATGAAAATGATTTTCCTGTGCCCTTGTCAAGCAGAGCCACAGAAGTGATCCCCGGTGTGAATTTCCTATCTCCCATCCAGTCATCAAGATTTTTCTTGAAGACTGCTATTAAGGAGCTTTGTTTGATATAGATAGGTAGTTTGTTCCAGAGTATGGGAAGTCTCTAGGACAGGAATCTACCCCTCCAGCATGTTCTGTTTATTGTGGTGACAAGGTTTAGGTCCCTAGAACGTGTATCTCAGAGGGTTTGGAATTTCTTTAAGGGGAGCATGTCCAACAGCTCTGGGTTTGACATAGCTTTGTAGGTTAGGCAAAGATTGCCTCTGAGTAGGTGATATGCAATGGAGTAAAGCTGGATTTTTTTAAGATGGTCTGCGTAAGGCATCTGTTTGAGGCTGGTAATCCCCTTTGTGAGGTATTTCTGCGGCCTTTCTAGTTGTTGTAGATGTCTTTTTAGGTACATACCAAAAGGGGCATTGTACTCTATAATGGATCTAATGAGTGACGGGTAGAGGGGAACAATGACCTCTTTTTTCCTGTATGAGAAGCCTTTTGTGATGAGGTGTGCTATGTAGAAGGATTTCCTGACTACTGTGCTGATGTGATAAAGGAGAGACTACTGTCCACCTATGTCCCAAGGTCTCTTATCACACTTTCGGTGTTAAGTAGACTATCGCCTATGTGGTAGTAGTTCATGGGTACAGAGTTTTTACCAAAAGGGATGACAATGTACTTTTTGGCATTGAGCTTAAGGCCATTGCTTTGACATCAGGCATCTGTCTCAGTGAGCCCCTTTTGTAGGATGTCCACATCGTTAGGAGTTTCGATTATGTCTCCTAGTTTGGAGTCATCTGTGAACTTCATTAGCCAAAAACCTTCTGTGTTAGCCTGTACTTCTGAGAGTAGATACCAAACAGGAGAGGACCCAGGACTGAACCCTGTGGTACTCCACTTGTCACTGGTCTGAAGTTGGATTTGGAGTCTGCTCCTTTCACAGTGTGGGTTCTGTCAGTGAGTCAGTTGGCAACCCATCTTGTGGTGTAGGGATTTATACCTAGTTTACTGAGTTAATCAATAATTCCAGAGTGAGGGATGGTGTTGAAAACCTTGGCAAGATCTAAATAGGCTGTGTGAACTACCTTACCCTCATCTACGGCTTTGGTGACCACTTCAAAGAAGTCTATCAGGTTTAGGAGACATGATCTGCCTTTTACAAACCTGAACTGGGTGGGGTCCAGAGTTTGGAGATTACCAATGTTATTGTTTATAAGTTCCATGATGATATGTTCCATAGCCTTGCAGCCCAGGCTCATTAGGCTAATGGGGCAGTAGTTCCCGGAGTCCATGATGGCTCCCCCTTTGTGGAGTGGGATAACTGTCGCTGTGCGCCATTCAGTGGGCACAAAGTCTGAGGTGAGGCTATGATTGAACATGGTACTTAGGTGGTGTGCCAGTTCATTCTGTAGTTCATGTAGAATGCAGCCTGGGATGTGGTCAGGTCCCATGGATGCTGTGTTCTTGGCTTTGGAGAGTGTGTTTTCTCCTGTGCAGCCGTGGTTACAGGAATTTTTCTTCCGGTATAGAGATGGGCCCTTTAGGGGGTGAGAGGGGGGTGAAGTTAGCACTGAACCTTCCTTTTTTTGGAGGATCGCATCTCAGTTCTGTTAGGGATTGCACAATCCATGCACTTGTGTAAATGCTTATAAAGTGCATTTGTGTAGGATTCAGCAGTCGTACCTCTATTGTCCATCTGTATGGGTGTTGTGAAGTTTGCCACTTCTGTCTTAAGAAGCGTGAAGTTGGCTTTGGAGAAATTTTTTACGGTGGTTTCCCTAATGGAGGGTGGGGGCAGGATGTGGATGTCTAGGGTGATTAGCTTGTGGTCGGATCTGACCAACAAGGAACTGACCTCTGATGTGGAACACCGGCTGCCCATGTTGGTAATGACCAGGTCTAGGATATTGCTGCCCCTGGTGGGGGTCTGGATAAGTTGATCCAAGGTGTTGGAATTTATGAATTCCAGAAAACGTTGAGCAAAAGAGTTGGTACATGAATAGTTTTCCCAGTTAATGGTGGGGTAGTTGAAATTGCCCATTATTAGGGTGTTAGGTTCTACCCTAATATTTTCCAGTGTATCAAGAAATGAGGAGTGGGAATCCTGGGGCATGGTGGGAGATCTGTAGCAAGCTACAATTTGGATTACGGTCTTGCCCAGAATTAGTTGCACTTGGAGGTGTGGATATCCTTAATGAATATGGATACTCCTCCACCTTTAGTGTTTCGGTCCAGGTTAGATGGCCGAAAGGTGTGGTATGAATTATAGCCTGGTAATGCAGAGGTGTTCTCTAGAGCCATGAACCAGGTCTCTGTCACGGCACAGATGTCGATGTTCTCCATTTTAAGAAGTGGCTTGTGTGAGTGGATTTTGAGGTTTAAACTTCTAGCATTGAGTAGCATTACCCTCAGATTTTGCTTGCTTGTACCTGTTATGGTGGTGAGTTTGTCATTTGAACCTTGCCTAAAAGAGGCACTATAGGAGTGGCAAAAGCCTTAGCCAGTATCTCATATCCCAAGGGCAACAGGTGCTGGCCATCTCTGGCAAAGCATTGTGGTATGTCGATCATGTCATCCCAGGCAGACAGATACTGGATCCCCTTAGAATGACACTAGTAGCTTAGCCAATTGTTGAAGTCAATCATTTTGTCCTTGTACTGTGGTATCATTCTGGGTGATGGTAGGATGCTACTCAGGGCTAGGGTCATGACTGACTGGGCTACAAGATTGGACAGCTCCTTCAGGTCTCTTTTCATGAAATCCAGGGAGGTACATCTCAGGTCAGTCATACCAACATGGACAATGACAGAACCATATTTGTACTTGTTGTGGAGTGACCTGAGTGCATGTGTTATGTGGTGGATCCTAGCACCTGACACATTTATACCAGCTAATACAGCTACATGACAAACACTTTCAACTAACCAAACAAGTTGCTTTTAATTACTTACACAGTTCCTATTAAAAAAAAACAAACAAACAAACGAAGAGGCACCAAAGGTCCAATGTGGCACAAAGAATGTAAAAATACAAAAAAAGGAGCACTCTAACTAGACAAACAATGGGGCACTCTACCTACATAAACAAAGGTGCACACTACCTACATAAACAACGGGGCACACTTCCTACATAAACAACAGGGCACTCTACTTACATAAACAAAAGGATACTCTACTTACATAAACAATGGGGCAGTGGGCACTCTACCTACATAAACAACGGGGCACTCTACTTACACAAACAATGGAGCACTCTACCTTCATAAACAACAGAGCACATAAAACTTCTCCTTACCATGGGTGTTGACTCTGGTAGCAGGCTGTTTAAATCGCTAGCAGCAAGGAACATAGTTTTCTGTGCACTTTTCTGTTTAAATTCATTAAATTCACATTAGCATGCGATGCACGCATGAGTCCTCCATTGGGTCCTCCTTAAAGAAATACTACATGGAGTTTTTGCCTATGTCGTTACAGGTCTTGCAGCTGTAAAAGTGTGGGGGGGGTGCTCCCTCCTCCTTGCTCTATGGTTCCGGTGCCTATGTTGATCTGTAAACTTAGAAACATACAACAATAAGGATATGGGTTAGCAAGCATTCTCTAAAAAATATGCAATTCTAAAACTCAAATGTCTGTCAGTAGAGACGTCAGTCAGTGATTTGCCAGAACACCACAGCATTTTAAGAGGAAAATACAAAAAAAATATGGAGATATACCTCAACAAACTCTTAGTACAAGAAATCTGACCAAAGCATAAAATAATGGGGGTGGGGAATAAAAGGACCAAGCACACACATTTTAAATCTTTTTCTATAAACTTAGAGGAGAAATGCTGGCAAGCATTTCTAAAGGAATTAATTTGCCAGAAAACACCACACTTTAAGACAAACAGACCAAAAATATGAGGCAAAACAAAAAAACCAGAACCCAACAACCCATATAATTAATCTATTAGAACAATAAATCCTGTAAACTTAAAGCTAAAATCATATGGACCAAACATTAGGGACAAATTTTTAATATTGCTTCTAGTCATGAACGCTTGTAAAAATGCTGGACAATATCATATTTTATGAGGAACAGAGAAAAACTAAAAGCCTATTACCACCTCACCTAATAGCACAAACCGTCTGGATATGGTTATAGGGTTTTATTTTTTTGTCTGTTCCTGATAAAATTAGGAGCCTAGGGGTAATAGATGCCCTCTTCAGACTCCTAGCAATTTACAGAAAGTTAAACTTACTGCAATCTTTAAAAAATAATGCAGATATACACCTCAGACCCAGTGTGAAAAATGTCAACCACTTCAGCTCCTCTCCGATACAGGTCCAATCTGATTCTTGAAATCTTTATCCTCAGGTGCAGCAGGCAGCAGTAAATCCTTTTCCTATGATCTTCTTCTTCATCTTCTTGGGCACAGCAGGCAGTTAATCCTTCTTCCAAGCAACTTCTTCTTCCAGGAAGGTGATCTCTGCTTCATGACTCTAGATCCTTGAAAGAAGACTGCAGCAAATGACTTGTCTCTGAGAAGATGATGAAATGAACTACAGACTCCTCCATTATGCCCTGCTTATATGCAGACTGTGCAGACCTAATTGAAAACAAAAGCACATCAGGTCTGTGCTGCCACATATACAAAGCAGGAAATGGAGAACACACCTGCAAGATGCAAATGAGATGCAATAAAGTGATACCTTGATTGGATAAGATGAGTACAGGCAGATCAGAGGTTACCTTACCGAAAATCTCAGGGGAGTAGCTCTCAAATTGTGCACTCAGGAGATAAATCTTATTTAAGGTTAAAAGCAGGTGCTCCCAAGAAATTCAGGATGATTGAGAGCTGTGAAAAAGGCTAACATCCAGCAGACCACCAATACCACTAACCAAAGTTGTTGAAGGGGTAATGTACACCAAAGGCATACACCAAAAGGCTGGATACTCTGAGGTAAAAAAAAATTCATTTATGGTCACCCCTCAAGGAAACAAGGAGAGAATTATTTCTTTTTTAGAAACAAAAATAAATGATTTTGTTTGGCAGAATTTTGCAATACAGTTCATTAGAGGCTACAGATTTTGCACTGTCTCTTTAATAATGTATTTATATTGTTTATCATTCTGTGTTTTTATTTTTTTATTTAACATTTGTTAACTGGGAAAGTCCAACTTGGAGCAAAGCCAATTTTCAGTGGAGGCCCAAGGAGAAATGCTCCAGATGCATATCTTCGTAACATGGGAGGAACCCGGAGCACCCAAAAGAAACCCACATGAATGCCAGGAGGACATACAGACTCCGCAGAAGGCACCCCAGCTGACAATTGAACCAGAGAACCTATTGCTGTGAGGTGACAACCGTACCACTGCACCACTGCTCTGTTTTAAGCACATCTGTGAGTAGTCTCCCGCACTGCTGTTTGGTTTATACATTTTATGCTAATTAATGCTCAATTAATGGCCTTTGTAATTATTTTCAGTGTCTGCAGGTTGAGAGGTATAGGATGGCACTACCCACTGCCAGCTTGTAAGTGGCCCTATAATATATGCAGCTGCACTGCTGTGGTGCTCAAACATGTGGATTGGATTTAGTAAAGATAAGGAAAGGGATGTACAGCAAAACAGGAAAAGGGGAAGACCAAGCAGAGAGTAACATGCAAGGAAAACATATTGGAGTATGCAGGATGGGAGAGAGGAGGGAAATATTTTTGGGGGGGATGGGGCCCCTTTTTTGGAGTGAAGGGTGTGGGGACAGATGAAAGGAAAGGAGGAAAGGGGCAGAGGATAATGCACATGGGCAGGCATACAAACACAGAACAGCATGAACAAACTGGGGTAGATATGCACAAAGTAACATGGGGACATACTCGAGGAACAGAAACAAACAGGGGTAATCAAAAAGTGATGGAGAGGGTTAGACAATACATGATTTATAGGGTAGGACATAAGAGGAAGGGACCACACATGTCTTGCTATTTGGTGGGGTATGAGAAGCTGCCATGCTATCCCTCTTCTAGCGTAGGGGGAAATTACAGGCATCCATCACCACATGATGGGTCAAGCTGGCTGGTGTTATGGATTATACTATCTTCTGGTGGCCTGAGAATAGGGGACAACCATTTGAGTGGATCTACTCATCAGCTATATATCTGCCCACTGCTTGCTCCAACACCTGCTCTGGCTGTGGCTGGACCAACTCAAGTAAAGCAGGTAGGATGCTTACTGCTGTGGAGGGTGGGATGTGGTGGAGGTACCTGAAGAGAAAATTAATTGTCCACACCTCCACTTAAGAGGCAAATGGGAATAGAGTCATAAATGAATCTAGGCTGTAGGTATACACTAAGTCAAGTCAACCCATCTGTGTGGAAGTAACTGTGGCTGGTTTTAAGCATCTCCTACCTCATGCAGGAGATGACAAAGTTTACATCACAGTCTGCTCATGCTAAAAGAAAACAGGCACATTAGAAAACGTAATAACTAGATGGTGAGATTATTTATGTATTTATTTATTTGACATTTGTTTACTGGTAAAGTCTGACTGGGTATGTGACTATTTTCAGCAGAGGCTCTGGGAGAAAAGCTCCAGTGAACATATTAAAACAGATTACAAATTCCAAATTTAGAAGGATTAAGACAATATCACAAACATACAATTTGCAGATACACTAAAAGCAAAGAAGTATAGTAGGACACTCTGTAGACAAAAAACAGTATGGTAGGCTGCTCTATATACAGTAAACAAGAGAAAACTAGTACAGTATCACAGAACTATGATTTGTGGATACAACAGAATAAGCAATAGAGTTAGAACACACTGAGTACATGATACCTGAGAATTCTAATATATATGTTTTCATGATAATACATGACACATAAGTAAATAAAGTTGTGACACACTATATACAGATTGTTGCTAGAGAATTTTAGCAGTAAATTTCAGGCATGGTTTGTAAGATAAAGAAAGGGTAGAGAATGAGTAGAAAGAAAGAATATTTGATAAAAAAGGTATTCCTGAAAGACAAGCTAGTAATGATGGGAAGCAAGATGAGGTAAACAAGATTCGAGAGAGAGGAATAGTAATGACTACCATGGTGCATAATGTCATAAACAGTGCTGGGGCTAAAAGAGATGATAACACACATATATACCTGAGTCAGCTCTGATAACACAGTGACACTGCCTGTCTCCAGTCTGAATGTGGATTCACCCTTAGTACAGGCCAACTGTGTGACTTCACCCAATAAGAACACGAGACTGTACAGCATGGGTACTCACCATTCCCAGTGCGTGTGTATTTGTGTGTGTGTGTGGGTCCACCATAATTCTTGTAACCAACAAATCTAACCCTGTGGATGCAGTAGCTCAGTCACACACTGTATCCATAGTCGGTATAACTGCAGGGATGCCTGATGCTGTCAGACATCATTAAACTCACTGGGATTACTGTCTGAGGTCAAAGAGGCACATAGTACAGAGAATTGTATAGTGGGGCCATCATGGGGTATGCAAGACTTGTTAAATCTGGATGTGTACAGTACCCCCCCCCCATCATGGTAGGCCAAAACTCTTGATCTCCATGGGCAGGAACCACACATGCAGGCATCATTCGGGTAACCATCCCACAGTTTATCACCATACCTGTCAGGAAGTACTACAACAATAATGCAGTCAGTAAGAATAGTGCAAGTCATGGACATAAAGGAACCCCGAATGCCTTGCCAAATGAAACTGTGTATAACACAGAATACCTTTCACTTCTGAATGCACACTACCACATCAGGCCATGATCATGTAGTGAGGACCCTCAACCTGTAACAGGACATAGTTTATGATATAGGCTATCCTGTAATATGCCCTTACCTTGTGTGTGTAGCCAGCTAACCATCACTATGTCCCTAGCCACATGTGCACATGATGCAGACTTTGATGTAATCATCTCCCAGACTTACATGGTAAATGTGGGAATGCCTGATGCACATTGTTGCATGACTATACAGTCCCCGCCTCGACTGATATTTACACTGCCTGTCATGTTTTATCCATGTGAATACTATGCTGTTACTGTGTGATCATCCATGCCCATACAATTGCACTAGACATCACCCTGCCATCTGTACTGCTGCATACTGTGTCGACCACTGACAGGTAGGGGTGTGTGTGTGTGTGTGTGTGTGTGTGTGTGTGTGTGTGTGTGTGTGTGTGTGTGTGTGTGTGTGTGTGTGTGTGTTGCTCTCCCTCCAAACTCTCACCAGATGATGGTGTTCATGTGCCTTCCTACTGTCCCTGTGTGTGCATGGTTCATCTATGCTGCTATACTGATATCCTTTGACTGCCCTGCATTTCTGCTCTCCAACATATTATGAAGCATATGACACCCTAAGAACATCCGGCAGGCTGTGGCAGGACCAAACTGGAGTGCCCACCTAGACATGTTGATGCAATGGAAATGGTCCTTGAGCAGACTGAACATATGATGTATGATGTTGTAGATTTGTGTGTGCATAGTGTTAAATTGGAGTTTGGAAATACTCTGTGGGCTCCATATCAGTGGTATAAGCCAGGCATTCAACAAGTATCCAAAATCACATAATACAGAGCATGAATTTGTTGAGGGATTGTTACCTATTAACCACGTGATATATAGCTGTAGTTTCACATTGCCCAGACTTGCTAATTATAAGGCCTTGTAAAATAGGATTCTACAGGATGTGATGAAGTAGCTGAGGTGTGTGCCAGGTATGTATGTGCTGTGCATACATTTTGTTTATGATCTCACATGCATCATGCTCGACCTGACAGTTCACCGAATTGTAGGTCTGTTCACAAACTTTCTACCTGTCAGACAAGTGAGTTTTTTATTGCAACATATGGGACAGTTACTGCATCATCTCCACCCCCCTGAGCCACCTTAGCAATGGGTGCTAACCTTAACACTGCCCCTTCTCCCAAAACCCATCTTACACCTTAACTTAATAGAAACCTTCCTGTAACACTGCCACTACACAAGATGCACTCAGACACACAAACATAAACAAAGACACACTAACAACACTACATCTACTCACTTACCTAATCCTGACTTTAACACTAAAATACACACACTCATACACAAACATACAAAACCTATCTCCCCTCCTATCCCTGACTCTAACCCTTTCTCCGTCCCAACATACACACATATACACAAATGCCCCCCCACAACCCCTCAAATGGGGAACACACACACACACACACACACACACACACACACACACACACACACACACACACACACACACACACACAAAAAGTGCAGAGTTTGATGATATATGAAAACAGAAGCATTAGTAACCAAGAGTGTTACAACTCAAAGAAGTGTTAATGCTAACAACATTAAGACTAAAACATTTGTGGAAATATATGCCTGAAAACATACATATTTAGTTGTAAATCACAAATAGCACTACAAATGAATTTTAGATAAAGTACAAGGTAAAGACATTTTGCATATATCTCATAAGTATAAATGCAACACTGGTGGAGTAAATTAATGAAGAAATATTTATCAAACAATTAATTGTCATCTGATCTGATGAAATGTATATGTTAAATATCATCAGATGGCAAGGCATTCTAGGTGGCAACAGAGTGCTTTACCTAGCTGGTAAAAGGCTGGGAGTACTTGAGACACAACTGGTATACAACTGTATGAAGAAGCATTCCAGAATTATACTCATTCTTTGCATTAGGCTGGGGCTGGCATCTGGGGAAGAAAGATCATAACACATAAATACAGAAGGAAAGCATGTTGCTGTTGTGTTAATAATAATATAATGAACAGTATGACTATCACTGAAAAAAGAAACATGCATGCTTCTAGGAGCCAGAAGCATGCCAGGGGACTGAAGCAATAAATTGAAAAATACTATGTCTTAAACAACCCTAAATCTCAAAACAAAGTATCAGTCACTCCCATAATCTGTCCGGAAAACATCAGAATATTATCTAAACTGGCATACTTTTCTAAAGTCTAGCAGCCGAAAAACTAATGGGCCAGATTCAATAACACTTACACTAAGTGTACACGATATATATTCAAGAACATCCCTACCATATTTTTTGTGCTTTTTAGTCACTCAGAAAGATTACAGTAAGTGTACATGTAGTCTACAGTTTGTGGTAAACTTCATGAATCCCTGTCAATATTTAAAGCTGCAGAAATATCAGTAGGAAAACTAAAATTAGGAGGAAGACAGTGTTATCTGTTCACTCAGAACAGTGTACATTTATGGGTGCACTTTGTGTAGGCTTTATTGAATCCCAGGGATAGTATCAAGCAAGCTACTGTACTTTTTGGGAATCATAATTTCACAACACTTTACTTCAAATTTGTGACAAAAGTGTCACAATAGAAAAAAGACAAAAAATAAAACTGTCATTATTGAAAGGCTGCTACATGGAGAGGAGTGGGAAACAAAAATAGTAGAATAACCTACTAGAAGGTAAAGATGCAGGCACAGCTAACCACAACTATACAATGAAGAGAGCAGAACAGGAAATGCCACAGGATACCATAGGATAAGATATTTACACGATTCTACGTATGCAGAGTTCTTCTTCTTCTTTCGGCTTTTTCCTGGTTAGGGGTCACCACAGTGGATCACCTGTCCGCTCATGATTGGCAGTGGAGTTTTACAGTGCTGAGGTGCCAGCCCGGCGCCCAACCTTCCACAGAAGGCACACGCATGCACACACTCACACCTAGGGCCAATTTAGAGTGTCCAATCCACCTACAGCATATCTTTGGGATATGGGAGGAAACCGGAGGAAACCCACGTGACCACAGGGAGGACATGCAGACTCCGCACAGAAGGCACCCCTGCCGAGAATCGAACCAGAGAACCTCTTGCTGTGAGGCTGCAATGCTAATGCAGAGTACAGAGGCCATTTCATCATGCCAAGCTTCACCAGTGGTTAATGTTTCATGTAAGATGATGCCAGGTACAAGCCGTGTTTTTCTCTGCTGTAATCATTTAAAAGAATACATACTGTGTTGAGTTTTATTAAATACTTATAAACTGGCAGGTTAAAAAAAATAAAGGATTAATATAGATAGAAGAGAAGAGGAAAACACTATGGTAAAATACAACCCTAGTTGAACAACAAGAAAAAATTTTACACAGAAAATATAATAATTTATTACATAAATTGGTGCTTATTTGGGTCATGCCAGACAGTAAAAGACCAGTAAGACAAATAACAACATAGTGGGTGACATCTTTGCATAAAAGGAAATACCTTAAAGTATGATAACAGCTGCGTATGTGTTAAGGCATCCAGATTTACTGAGATATAGACTATAAGTTATAAGCAAGATATACAATTTCCTGAACAGTGGTTGTTTACATTTAGCTGATTTTTGGCAGTTAGTCTTAAGAATGTGGACATTGCATGACTCAGTGGTTAAGGTTCTGCCTCACATTTCCCTGTTTTTCTTGGAATACCTTCTTTTTGTTTGAAATTTTTTTATTGATTTTACCATTGAAATAATAATCAATTATACGCCACAGTGGAACTCTAGTCCACTAATGATTGGCAGTAGATCTTTATGGTGCCGAGGTGCCAGCTCGACACCCAACCTTCAATGAAGGCACACCCTACGCATGTCTTTAGAATGCCACTTGACCACGGGGAGGACATGCAGATGCCACACAGAAGGCTGGAGTGCCTTATAAATAAATAAATACATAAAAAGATTTGGCATTTCTCATTTTTCATGCACCAAACATTTATTTGCTATATTGCACTATTTTTTTCTACTGTGAAATTAATCCATGGATTAACAAAATAATAGTCTATCATATTTTATATCATATTATCCTATTATTTTCAAATGTATCTATATTTAATTGCCACATTTTTCTTTTTCTTTATAAATTTCATTACTCCATTACATATTTGTGTATATTGAATATCATCTTGTAACCATTAATTCAGTACACATATAAATATTTTTCCATTCCTCCATCCTCTTTCTCTTGTGTTACATTTTATTAAATCTCATTCTCTAGTTTATTTCTCCATAAACAATTTTCTTATATAAAGGCTCTCATCTCCATTAATCCATTCTAATACTCTGTATAACTTTAAAGATGTACCATAAACTACTGGATTTAATCGCCCCAAACCTCCTGCATGCCTATCTACATACAATACTCCTCTTTTAACTGGATTAAACCTACAACCCCATATAAATCCAAATGCTAATTCCATAACCTGTTTTTCTATTTCTTTAGGGATCATATACATGCTTGCTGTATGGGCTATTCTTCCTGTCCATGCAAAGATAATTAAATGAATCTTTTGTTATATGATAATCTGTATTTACTGCATATAATACTCAACTCTCTCAATTCCTGCAAACTTTTATCCATTGTTCCTTAACAACCTCAATCGGTCTAAAAGCTATTCCTAAAAACAAAATTCCACCCATTCCAAATTTAATTTCCCTTATTACTTTTTCTAATCCAAATCCCTTACTTTTATTACTATTCAAACACATTCCTAAGCTTTGCAAGCAGTCATTTGTTCTAATAATTATTTGTTCCATCATTTTACTATTCATAATTACAAGAATCATATCATCTGCATATGATATAATAACTGGATATTCAATACATTCATTTTGTAGAATCATTGCCTTCATCACATCTTCATTTATTCATTTCAGCATAGAGTTCATAACCTTAGCAAATAAAACACTTCTCATAGGACATTGTTGTTTCAAGCCTCTATTCATCTCTTTTTCCTCGCTTAACCAACTTTTACCAATATTTTAATATTACTGTTCTTATACACTGACTGAATTATTTTCTGTAATTTTTTGCTTAAATTATATATTTTTTAATTTACCATACAATTATATTCTTTAAATTTACCATACAAGAACATAACCTTAAACCTCCACATCTCATAATTTCTTCATAACTATTTTATCAGTTCTGTCAATCATTTTTGTTTTTCTCAAATCATAATTAAAGTCACCTGCTGTTATAACATCCACATTAACTGCTATATAATCAAAGATTTCTTTAAATAACCTTTCTGTTTTTTTATAAGTCACATGTGCATAAATTGCTATAATCCTACAAACTTTCCTCTCCCATCTAAAAATCTACTACAGTTAATCTTCCCAGTCTAATTAAAGTAGCATCTAATATAGAAATACCTGTATTATATAATATCACAACCCCTGAACAAGTTTCCTCTCCTAAATTCCAAATTATACACCATTCCATAAATTCTGTTTATATTCTTTCAACTTTTGTCCATCCTAAACATCTTCTAAAATAATAATACCTACCTCACAATTATTACACCATTGCAAAATAGCAATTCTTCTAACTAAACTTTTGATACTATTTGCATTAATTGACAATATTCTAAGGTTATCCACTTCTCTTCTCCTTAATCTAAATGAAATTATTTTATTACTCTATCCATTTCCCTTTCTTAACATTTATGTCTGAATCTTGCATCTTCAGTTTTCTATCCTTCACTCTCTTCCCCATAGAATTGTTTTAATTACTTTCCAATCAATGTCTTTGTCATCATTCACATTAGATTCCAGTTCAACCACACCCTCTTTTCTTTCATTGACTTCTATATCTTGTATTTCCTCATAAAGTGTCAAAACATTTTCTTTTTGATTTTTATCACATGACTTTAATTTCCTGCTTTCCTCTTCATTTTTCATTTCTATTTTTGTTCCTTATCACCCTCATTCCTTAATGTTTCTAATTTTTCATATTTATTACTATTATATTTTCTGGCATCATGTCCAAAAGCCCAACACACATAACATTTTTTTTTGTCACAGTTACCCACAAAATGACACTCCTTCCCACAAACAAAACATTTTCTTGGTTGTCCCCAATATCAAACAACCACTCTGTTTCTTTGCACATTTATCATATTAAGAAAATGAACAATTCTATCATTTTCTGTTTTTGAAATGACGAGTCCCAAGCCCCAGTCCATAAACCCCTACTATCAAATATTTCACAATGCTTTTCACTTCAGAACAAAAATTCTTCAGCAAATTATCTTTTGCATTCTCTTTATCGGTGTCTATACAAAATTTTATATTCAGTTTCTTTTGAGTCTCTCGAACAAAATGCCTGAATGACATATTTATTCCAAGGAAAAATGTCTTCTTTCTTTTCATAGCTTCCCAAGAAAGTCTGTAGTCCCACATCCGTTTCAAAAAACAAATCAAAATATGTCTCATTTTTAATTAAAATAAATGCTCTTACCGCTTGAACTTTTGTATCAAAGGTACAATGACTGCATCCAAAATCTCATACCTGCCTAATGTTTTTTCTTCTTTGCTCTGTATACATACTATATACTTCTGCTTGTCTGTAATCTCATTTTTCTTTCTTTCCTTTTCCTTGTTTTTTACACTTTTTCTTACAAAGTCCACAAATGAAATTCTTTCCCTACTGCTTTCCTCTTCTTTTCTAATCCACTCCATCTCTTCTCCCTACAACATATTGTTCCCACTCTCTGGTTCCTTCTCATTGATTAATTCTTCCAATACATCATCTTGCAACACTCCTGAATGGAGGGTGGTAATTGCAATTCCTTCTGAGTGCCACTCCTCAACTCCCAATGGCTCAAACAATTTAGCTCGGAACAACTCCTCGGAGTTAAGAAACACATCCTGCACTTGCTTTCTCCTCTTTATTCCCTAAACCAGCATTCAACTCAGTATCAGAAATGCCATCCTTCATCTTTGTGTTGCTCTCCCAGCTGACATTGTGCCAGGAATGGAGTGTATGGACATTCACACTTGTTGGCTGTATGGACTGCAGTCGGTACGAGTAGGGAAAGTTCCCTTATGCTATGGCCAAATTTTGGCTTGTAATATGACTACCACCTTGGATCTCTACTGAAAAGAGGCCACTTTACTGCTAGGTAACTGCTATTTTGTCAGCTTTTAACACAGAGCCTTGGACAGAAGCCATTTCTATCCTGAAAAAAATGACTGAATTTCTTTTTTAGTCATGTTTTTTGGTCAGGCTATTATTGACTCAAAAGGTTGGAAAAATGCCCTAAAACACATTTCAGAATATCTAGCACGAGTTCTGAAAAGCTAGTAGCCTCCACACTTCCATCGTAATTTAATAATTTTCCCCAGAGCTATTACACTGCAGTTTTTGGCTATTTAATGTGTATTGTAAGACTGCAGGAAAAGGATGCAAGAAAAAAGCTGAAGTACAAGACAAAGTAAGAGAAAACAATAAAAAAATAATCTGAATGGTATAGGGAGGACAGGATTGGGGAATGGGAGGGCACTGGGGAGCACTGAGAAGAACAGTGGACAGAGGAGTTGGAGGACACTGGGTCTTTTTTCCAGGTCTCCATTTCACTAAAGGCTGGTCCTTTTTTTTCTGTGTATGTATGTCTTCATGTGTGTGTGTGTGTGTGTGTGTGTGTGTGTGTTCACATCTGTGTGGGCAGGTATACATGTATATGCATATTTATTGATGGAATGGTGTCTTGTCTAGGAATGGTTCTATACCAAGAGCCTGTCAATGTTTCAAATACCCTTTCAATAAGTTCCAGTGCCACAAATTAAATTGATTAGAAGCCACTTTCAGCACCAGTCAGTCAGTTTGGACTTTATCCCAAGCTGTGCAACCATGATATATATATATATATATATATATATATATATATATATATATATATATATATATATATATATATGTATATGCGTCTTCTTCTTCTTTCAGCTTTTCCCCAGTTAGGGGTCGCCACAGTGGATCACCTGTCCGCTTATTATTGACAGTGGAGTTTTATGGTGCCAAGGTGCCAGCCCGGTGCCCAACCTTCCACAGAAGGCACACTCATGCACAGACTCACACCTAGGGCCAATTTGGAGTCTCCAATCCACCTACAGCGATGTGGGAGGAAATCGGAGCACCAGGAGGAATATATATATATATATATATATATATATATATATATATGCGTCTACCTTCTTTAAATGAAAGTACATTTCAACAAATGTCACTTACCTGAGCTCATTCCTCTGAAGTGGCATTACACCGAACAAATGGACTGCTGAATTCCTTTCCCTGTGAAAGGAATCACTTGGCCACCAGGGAGAACTTTGCCCTCTCTTCAGTTTAGTGTGGTCTCGGAGATAGTATATTTAAGTAGGGGGTGAGGGATGTGGGGGGTGAAGACCCCACTTTGGTGGGCTTACTTTTGCTTCGTTTTGGTTTATTACCACGGTGGCCAAGTGGTTCCTTTCACAGGGAAAGGAATTTGGCAATTCATGTGTTAAGTGTAATGTCACTTCGGAGGAATTAGCTCAGATAAGTGACATTCGTTGAAACATACTTTTGTTTAAAGAAAGTAGACCCATATATATATATATATATATATATATATATATATATATATATATATATATAAACTATGGAATGTGTTGGGGGTATGCCCCTTCCCCTACATAGGGAAACTAGTTTGAAATGCACTGAAAGTAGCTTTCAGTAAGTTAGTTTTACACATGTGGCACTCCCTGAATGTTCCTTTAGCAGATTATGGTGACCAGGATTGGTTCCAACTCCCCTGTGACCATGTATAGGATAAATTGACTTTTAGAGTTCAGCATTGACCTCTGGTTACAGCTTCTGTGGAATTTGTGTGTTCTGTCTATACCTGTGTAGATTTTTTTCTCAAGAAGTATGGATTCTTCTTCAGACCTCTAAAATGTGCTCTTTAAATGTGATACTTATACTCTGGAATTTCTGTGTAACTACTATATTGCATTTACCCTTGTCCTTGTAGTAAGGAATTTTTGCTGAAAGAGATTTGCAAAGGACCAGTTCACTTAGCTGTTAAATATTTAACTAGTCATTTGAAGTTATGTATGTCTGACACAGGAAGGAGAAAATACATTTCACCTAAGTATAATTTTTTGAATAACAAAGCACTTTTTTCATGTAGAAATCCCTATGGTTTAGATTTGTCTCTGTAATATTAAACTCCTATATCTGCATCCCACTGGTATGTGGAATGTGTTTAAACATTTTTAAGATAATTATAAAACTGGTTCAGTAATCAGCAGTAATTTGATTATGATCACTTTCAAAAGATTATTTATCACCTGCTAAAAATTGCTTTACAGTTGGTGGCCTTCAGTTTAATATGCAGGAATGTATTGTTTCATGGTGCTTATTATGTCGGAACTGCACACTGAATGCAGTAAATCACATTAATATCTTGGGGACTTATTCTAATAACTCTGATTTCTGGCAAGCCCAGTCTGTAAATATTAAAATGCTGTAGTCTAATGAAATTCATAGTAGAAAGGCATAAGGTTTCATTCCATTATATTCCAGTGTGTATCTGTTATAAGACTTGTAATGGAATACCATAGCTCATTTTACAATTACTCTGCTTCACAAATTAAATAATTTGAACTAATTCACTGAATATTATCTAGAAAAGAGTATCAGTTACATTCTTTTGAGAAATAGCAAGAGAACATTACCCTTACTTTCAGTTTCATTCCCAATATGTAAGGGAAACTTTCAAATTTATAAAATTGTTAACGATTCTGAAATAATGTAAAACTATGCCTCAAATGGCAGACTCAAGTTATGTTCATAGCTTCATACATGTGTACTAGGATAATGACCTTAAGGGCCTTTTTAAGCTCAGCAGTCCATCCCAAATCTCTGACATTCTGGTACCTTTGATAAGTGTAAGCAGGGGATTGGGAGATTAAATATTTACAAGCAGGGGTTCTGCAGAGGAACCATTTGAGACATTGGTGCAAACTAAGGATGAATTTCCTGTTCCTCATCCAAATGTCCAAGTTACACTTGAATTGGGTTAGAGAGGAACTCTGCTTCACATGGATGGGGGCTTGTTCCAGAGAAGTGGTAGTCTCAGTGATATACATCTGTCTCTCCAACAGGTCCTATTTATATCACAGGTAAGGTTCAAGTTATTAGAACTGCTAATTCTGGGGGTTTTTGCTTTGTGGATGTGCAGGAGGTCTATCATGGCGGGGTCTAATGATGGCTTATATGTTAGGCATAGATCTCCCCTGAACAGCCTGTAGGAGACAGAATACAAGGATAGGGCCTTTAGCTGGTCTGCATAGGAGGCGTCCACAGCATCCCTGCATTGGTCCTGCGGTTTGGGCTGCCTGATTTTGCATCCTGTAACTTGCCCTGGGTGCTCACTCCCTACATTTTAAGCAAATAAATAACTCTGGCAAACTCCTGAGGACACCTTGAGTTCACCTGCTTGCCTGGTACTTTGAAAGCTACCACTAAGAAGAACCCCTCCCCCTACATAATTGAGTAAATGTATGTGATTACAACTAATTCTCTACTAACTTGTTGTACTTCCTTTGAGTTAGTCTGACCTTCCGTGTGTGTGTTTTTAGCAGCCCACCGCAGACCGCTTGCCTTCTCCCCCCTCCTGTTAGCGCTGTCTTAGAATATTTTTTATTCATCCCTGCTGCTCACTATCTCTCTCCACCTCTATGTGGCAGCACTTGCCTGCACAACCCCACCAGTCACTCTTTATATACCCAACATGCTTAATCCTCATACTAGAGCCAGCTGTGATCTAAATATTCACACCTGGTAATATCCCCTCCCTCCTTACTCAGCCTCCCTCAGTAAGAGCTGACTAAAATACCTTGCCTGAAAAGTAAAACAAGAAAGAATCATATAATCCAGTACAAACCAACTCTCTTTAGTTATTTCAACTGCTTCTTGCTGTTACTTTTTTCTGCTGCACTCTCCTCTTTTACTCTTCACGCTCTGTTCGCCCTGTGGGCTCACTCCACTCCCCTACCCTTCCCCCAATTTCCACCCGCCCCCAGTACTCTTACCCTAATTCATCACTTGCCCCTCCCTCTTAGTCATATTACCCAATTACTACACCCCTTTCAACTCCTCCCACCAAAATCCCTCCCTCCCACACTCTTCCGCTCATACCCCACCTACTCACCCATATTCTCCTCTACTCTCCCTTAATTCCTAGAAAACCTCAATCCCATTATAAACCCTCTCTCATTATCATCCTTTCTCTCCCGTTCAAATCTACACTTATCTTTCTCTCTCTCATCTGACATGACCTCCTTAAATCACCACACCTTTCAGGTCCAGTGTCTCCTTTCTCTCTTCCTAATTCCCTTATGCTATGCTAGCTCATATTCCTCCCTTACTTGTCCATTACTACCCACAAAAGTAACCTCCATACAATTCCATCCTCACTATTACTCACATTTCCACTCTATCTCCCTCTTTCTAATTCATCCCAACCCTCTCCACCTATTCCACCCTAAATTCTTTCTCTTCCCCTGCAAAGCTAAGATACTGTCACCTAATCCAATCTCAAAACTCCCTAAACACATTCCTAGCAAACCAAAATGTCTAAAAGACATTTCCTTCAACAACATAATCCAAGCCAGTGATATCCATCTCAACACCGGTCCTACTCACTGTAATAACAACACCAACCCCTCAACTTCTTCCTCCCACATTAATCGCCTAAAGATCATTACTATCAATGCACAGAGTCTTTGTAACAAAGTTCACCAATTCCATATTTGGCTAAACCACAACCAACCTGACATCCTAGCCATAGCTGAAACTTGGCTCAAACCCTTCATCTCCAACTCAGAGATCCTGCCCCAAGGATTCAATATTCTCAGAAACGACCGACTAGGAAAAAAAGGTGGTGGCACTGCCCTAGTCTGCTCTAACTCCTCACCTTAATTCCCCTCCAAATTCCAATTCCACAATTCCAAAACACCGAACTAACTGCTGGACTACTTAAGCTAAACAAGCACAAAAATATTTGCTTCATTGCTCTCTATATCTCTCCTGGTAATAATAGCTCAACTCTTGAGGAGATTCTCTTATGGGCATCCACAAAAATTAACTACAAAACTTATATCTTAGGAGACGTAAATATTGACTGGAATAAAATAATTAGCCCCTCTCCATCCCTTTCCATCAATCTCTACAACTTTACTCAAATAATCCACTCTATCACTCGACCTAATAAAACAGATCCCCCTGGTTCCACTTCAGATTGGATCCTAGTCTCAAATCCTAACAAAATAACCAACTCAGGCACAATTCCATATGCCATTAGAGACCACCTCCCAGCCTTCATCCATCGCTCCATTAGCTCTTCCTCATACCAACATCAATACATTCACACTCGTAACCTCACCAACTTTAACCCCACCACTTTCTCAAACTTACTCAAACAAATGAACTGGCAAACTCTAAAAACCCTTCCCCTTGACAAAGCCTTAGACTACTTCAACTCCATCTTCCTTGACACTCTAAACTCCCTAGCCCACCTAAGATATAAAAGAATAAAAACTAACACAGTTCCATGGCTTTCCAAACAAACAAAACAGGCTATGCACCAAAGAGACAAACTTTGGAAGCTCTACCAAAATAATAAACTGCCCACTACCCTGCTTCAATATAAACAGCTCTGCAACCTAGTAAAACAGCTAATCACCAAGGACAAAAAAATCCTACTATTTCAAGCTTCAGTCCAATAACAATAAAAACCCAAAGCAATTCTGGAATTCTATAAACTCTCTCCTCCATCCAGGTACAGAGAATAATCCCTGTCCTGACCCAAGCAAATCTGACCCAGAACTAGGCACTGAATTAAATTAATTTTTCATAGGAAGCATCTCTGCCCTTACCAAATCTTTTCCTAACAATAACCCAACTGTCCCTCACTCTCAGCCTCCAAACTCTCCTAACAACCCTCCTCTTCTGTTTGAGCTTAAACCCATCTCCACAAACTTTATAAAAAAAAATTCCTTTCCAAACTCAAACCATGCAGTAACGCTCCAGACAATATTCCCCCCTCCTACCTAAAATATGCTGCAGATGGTATTGCTCTCCCAATCAGCATAATTATAAACAGATCCATAAATGAATCCTACGTCCCCAAACGTTGGCGGTCAGCTTATATCATCCCTCTCCATAAAGGAGGCAAAAATACAAGGTCTCTAACTTCCGCCCAATTGCTCTTCTCTCCCCAATCTCTAAAATCCTTGAAAAATGCATTCACTACCAACTTATGCCATTCCTAACCCAAAACAATCTTCTCACACCCACCCAGCATGGCTTCTGCCCAGCCCACAGCACCATAACCGCCCTTCTCTCTTTCCTTGAAACTGTCAATCAAGCCCGAGACTCTGGACACCTAGTTTCTACTGTTTTACTAGATCTGTCTAAGGCATTTGACACTGTTTTCCACAACCACTTACTCAACCATCTCTCAAACCTTCACCTCTCAACAAAAACTCTGTCCTAGTTCTCTAGTTATCTATCAGACAGATCTCAGGCAGTCAAATGGAAGAACTCCATCGCTTCTTTCTTACCTACCCCTAGAGGCATACCACAGGGATCCATCCTTGGGCCCATGCTTTTCAACATTTTCATCAATAACTTCCACACTGCTATTCCAGATGCAAAAATCATTCATTATGCCAACGATTCTACCTTAGTCTGCTCTGCTACTAACTTCTCTGAACTGCTGACAAAAACTCAAACTGCATTCTCCACAACAGAAAACTGCATGCACTAACACCACCTCTCTCTCAATGCAAATACATTTAAAATCCTACTATTCCCCCCTCTAAGACCTACTCCTATAACAAAAATGAATTCAAAGTCCTTAGCCAATCCAACTCACCCATAGAAGTGGTACCTTCTGCTAAACTCCTAGGCATAACTGTTGATGAACACCTCAAATTTGACACCCACATTCAACAAAACATTAAAAAAAAACACCAAAAGCTAGGTATGTTGTATAGGAACAATCACTTTCTCTCTAATTCCACTAGACATACTCTGGCTACCACATATCTTCTTCCTTCCTTATTATATGGTGCTCCTCTCCTAACCAACCTGTCCACCTCTACGACCTGCAAACTAGAAAACTGCTACAATAAAATCTCTAAATTTGCCACCATATCCAAACATTCCACCCATCATTGCCTCAACCTTCAATCCTTGAATTGGCTAGAAATTTCTAACCACCTGGACTACCTACAACTATCCACAGCACAGACTTATATTTCATCCCACAAAATGCCCTGCTCTAGCTAATATCCTTCCCCCTTATATTCCTAACAGAACAGTTAGATCTGAGCACCAGAATCTAATTGCTATCCACAAACCTAAGTGTCCTGCTGGCCAACTGCTCCTCTCTTATGCTCTAGGCAAAAAATGGAATTCCCTTCCCTCCACACTAAGAACCACATCTAACTGATAACTTCAAAAGCCAACTTTTCAAACACTTGTCCACTAAATGGAAATGCACCTGCCTCCACCCTACTTAATCCTTGCTATCTCTATGCCCTAGGGGTCCTTTCCCCTGATACACAGCTCTCTAAATCTCCCACAGTCTCATACCTATAACCATTTACAAGTTCTCTTTAACTCCTTTAGCTTCACTATCTTTAACCAACTTAAAATTCCTAGAGCTATGCTCGCATGTCTCAACCTGTAATTAATGTAAATATTGTGAATAATTTTCTACTTTCTACTTTAATTATGTATATAAAGCAAGCATAATCTGATTCCTCAATAGATGTAATTTAACTGACAATCACTCTCAACACTCATTTTCCCTTGCATCAAAAGTAACTGAATCACCCTTAACTTCTCTCTTAACAGATTCTGCCAACTATGCTTGTTGTAAATTCTTATTTGTGTTTCTCAGTACAATGTTAACTTGTATACTCCTGCATTTTATTATAATTGAACTTGTAAAATGCTTTCTTGGAGCTTTTCTCCCCGGGCCTCCACTGAAAACGGGTCATGTTGACCCAGTGGACTTCCCCAGTAACCAAACTGGAAATAAATAAATAAATAAATAAATAAATAAATAAATAAATAAATGCCGATTACATCCTGCATTCTTTAAGTGAGGAGCCCCAGTGGACAGTCGAATTGTTGGATGTACCTGGTTAGGTACATACCAAAGGGGGCAATGTACTCAATTGCAGGTCCTGATGAATGATGAATACAGTGGAACAATGACTTCTTTGGACATAGATGCCATACGTTTTTTAAAAGCTGTACAATATAGAATGATCTCTTCCTTACTGTCTATGTGTGTCTCCAAGTCCCTCACTACTGGGTCGACTCTTAGGGGTGTGTTGTCAATATAATAGTTACCAGGTGTGAATGACTTCCAGAAGGAATACTATTATGTATTTCTTGGCATGTAGTTTAGTCCATGGCTTTGACACCAGTTATTTGTCTGTGTCAGCCCTTGCTGGAGAACATTTGTGCTGGTGGGAGATTTCATGACTGCTCCTAATTTGCAATCATCTGCAAATTTAGTCAGCCAGAGACCCTTGACATTGCCCTTGACTTCAGAGAAATAAATGCCAAAAAGGAGTGGTCCCATCACCTATCCCTGAGGTGCTCTGCTTGTGACTGACCACTTTGTAGAGGTGGACTCCACAGTTCTAACTTCCTGGGTCCTGACTGTGAGCCAGCTGGCTATCCAGCTGGTGACATAAGGGTTTATACCTAACCTCTTGAGTTTGTCAACAGTACCTGACTGGGGTATTGCATCAAATGCCTTGACTAGGTCAAGGTAGGTAGTGTGAACTGTTTTACTCTCATTCATTGCTTTGGTAACCTTCTCAAAGAAGTCCAACAGGATGAGTTGGCATGACCTGCCCTTGATGAAACCAAATTGGTTTGGGTCTAGTGTCTGGAGGTTTCATATGTCATTACTGATCATTTCCATGATAATTGTTTCCATGGCTTTGCGTATGAAACCAATGAGATGTAACTCATTCACTCCAGTCGAGTTCAGGAAGATTCCAATGGGTGTAACCTATGCTTTTTGATAGAATCAAATTATGTCCTCACATTTCAAACAAATGTTCATATTTCTGGAACCATAGGTATTATGAAATAAGTATAAATGGCAAACTCTTCAGCAGAAACTATTTTTATAGTGGTAGTATTCTTTAAGTTCTAGGTCTTAAACCAAATTTTATAAGTCACACTAAACACTGTAACTATTACACTTGTAATATTTGTAAACAACTTAAAATATCTCAGCAGCCACTCAAGTTACATACATATTGTCAGCAGCATTTTATTCATCTAGCTGACAGCTTTCATGAGACTAAGGAGTTCTGTTTGTGTTACTTGGTTTTTGAGATATTTAGAAAATGTGAAAATTATATCAATATAAATTAATATCATAAAAACAACAGTTAATGTCTATTTTCCTGCACTAGGCAGAGTTCAAATATTAATACAATTGAATTTACCATTGTGTAAGCTTTAAGATGAAATATTTTGAAAACTTGTATATAACATGGTTTTCGAATTACTGATGCAAATATGCGCAAGCAATATTTGATGCCTAGAGGCATCAGAAGGAGTTAACTGCAGATGTGCCTGGAAGTGTCACTCGGATGTAATAAGTTAAGGGTCTGTAGTTTCCAGGGTCTGTAGATGGCCTACCTTTGTGCAGAAGGATGACTGTTGCTGTTCTCCATTTGTGAAGCACAAAGTCTGTTTGGAGGCTACATTTAAATAGCAATGCTAGAGGTCCTGATAGGTGATATTTCATGCTATTTAGAAGGCAGTCTGAGATATTGTCTGGGTCCATTGATGCAGTGTTCTTGGCCTTAGAGAGAGCACTGAAGTCTGTTCCCTAATGATAGTAGGGGGAGTTATATTTGATAGTATTTCTTGATGGGAGGTTGAAGAGAGAGAGGGATAAAGTTAGAGCTGAATTTGTCAACCAGTAGGTTTGCTGTCACTTTTGGCTCAGTATAGGTGGCTCCATTTACAATGAGCTCTGCATACAATTGTGTATTGCCTTTGAGGATACGGACATAGCTAAAGAACACCTTGTGGTTTTCTTGACTTGGGATGTCAAATTTATCACAGAATTGGCTGTGGTAGACTGTATTTGTCCATGGAGGTGTTTGTTTAGTTTGATGAGAGTGCTTTTATCCTTCTGAGTGCTACACCTCCTAATTTTTGCTATGATTTACTTCCTTCTGTTATACAGCCTATAGATATTGTGATTCCACCAGGGTGGCTTGTTTTTGCGTTAGTTTTGTACTTCTTCCTGGTGGGTACAGCTGTCTCTATGCAGCTATTAACATGATTGTATAGGGGGTTCTATGAACAGTTCTATGTAGGCAGCAGTGTTCTTAGGGTTTATGGGGGCTTGACATTTTGCCAGGTTATCACTTACTAGTAGGAAGTTAGCCTTAGAGTAATTCCTGAACATTTCAGGGATAGCTGCAGTTTTGGGTTTTATTTTTAATTCAAAAGAGACCATTTTGTGGTCTGACATTACCACAGAAGATGCTGCACGTAGGGGTGTGAAGTACTCACCCATATTAGTGAGGACCAGATCCAGTATGTTTACACCCCTGGGTGGCTTATTGACAATGTAGTCCAGGGAGTTTGTGTTTACAAAATCCAGGAATCTCTGTGCTTGCACATTTGGTGTCATATGTGATTCCCACCTAATAGTGTGGTAATTAAAGTCACCCATGAACATGTTAGTGAGTTGGATGGTGAGTGTTTCCAGTAAGTTTAAAAAAATGTTATAGGTTTTCTGGATCATAGATGGGGGTTTATAGCTTGCAAGGAAGTAATATGTGATTTTGCCTATGGTGATTTGAATGTGGAGAAGCTCAAGTGCATCATCCAGTTTCACCAGCCTTGAGGTATATTTATTTTTTATGTAAATTGAAACACCTCCACCTCTAGTCCCTGTAGATATAGTAGATGGTCTAAATGTGTGGAAAGCATTATAACCTTGCATTGCTGGTGTGCTGTTTGCAGCTTTAATCCATGTCTCTGTGACCACACAGACATCAGCATTCTTTAGGATAAGGAGAGCTTGTAAGCTGTGGAGTTTCTTGTTTAGTCTCCTAGCACTGAGCACACCTTTAGATTTTCTTGGCTTTGATTTGCTATGTCAGAAGTACTTTTAGTCTGGCATTGCCAAAAAAGGCACTATGGAGGAGGGACAATGTTTTAGCTAATATTTGAAAACCTAGAGAGGAGAGCATAATAGCATCTAATATTCAATCCCAATTGTAATTTATATACACATAGCTTTCAAATACAATGCCCTACAAACAAATTAGTTAGTACTTTTGCTGTTAAATAAATATGCAGAAGAACATCAGTCCAGTAGCAATGTTAAATGAAGGAGCATTAAATCTAAATAATGATGCTTACTTCTTTCAAGGATTCCAACATAAATTAATTTAAATAAAATGAAATAACTATTTTTATAATAAATTATCCAAATATAACTTAGTCTAGTGAGAGTTCAATAGGAAAAAAAAATTAAGAAAGAACATTTCTTACACGTATAAAATAATAGTCAAGATACCAGTCTAAATATTAAATCTAAGAGCAAACATTAAATATCAAGTAATAATAGATTTTTTTTCTTTCTATCTTTCTTAATTAGGAAGGAAAGGACATAAGCTTGTAATATATTCAATATATGGTAAAAAACAATATGAAGATTGCATAATTATATTAATTCCCATAAAGATTTATAGAAATTATAACTGTTAAATTGACCATTATAACATAATGATAGGATGATACCATACCTGTCAACTGTACAGACCCTCCAGAATGTCCAAACTCCCACCCCATACCCCCGGACTGCTATCCACAAAATTTGTGTCCCTCTGGCAAATCATTGTCACATCACCTGGGGCTGAAATCAGAAATCAATAGCAGACACCTGAGTTCCAGATCACATACCCCCCAGAAAACCCATGCCAATGCAAAACCAGCTACTATGTCAAATCTCCAAGTCAGCAAGAGCAACATTCAAAAAAAGTGCTCCCATCTCTGTGTCCCCATCCCCTCATCATCCATGGCCCTATCCAGTTTTCTTGCACTAAGTGGTTGAGAGGAATGGATGTTGCAAGTATTTATTAGTTAAATAATGTGTCTTTGATACAATTACCCAATGCAAGAATAAATGCATGAGAATACAGTATCACTACTGTCCAGTATTGACATGATATTAGACTATTTAAAATGCATAAATAGAATGGCAATGGAAGGAATGTTAAAGCTACACGTTGAAATGGTGTCATCTTCACTATAAATAAATGTTCACTTCAGCGACTTGAATATAAGTTGTTTAAAAACCTTACAATAGCTTATAGGTCACCTTAGTCCTTTGCATACAAACAACTATTTAAATATTCTGGATATTCCTATGTAGATATAGAAAATTATTTGTATTGTAGATATACTCATAATAGTAGTTGCAATAAGGATAAAACAGTGATTATAAACAAAACACACACTGATAGACAGATTACAAATGCTGGTGCAAAAATGTTAACATTACCAGAATTAAATATATAACAGGTCTGTACAAAACTCAAAATAATATAATTAATTCAGATTCTGTTATATTTGATATGCCACAGATAACATCCAAGAGGAGAGAAAGAAAAAAAATCAGAAAACTCTTAATAATAAGCTTCTATAATCCACCCTCTATCTTTTATTTATATAAGATATTTTTTTACAAATAAATAAAAGTTTTTTCCTCACTCCTTATCTTTTGTAACTTGTAAAAAAAAAATCTGAGAAAATGAAAATCATAAACTTGCGTACGCTATACAGAAAGGGATGTGCATGAGATATGCAACATCACTGCCCAAAATATGTACAAGCATAACAGAATGCAAAAAAAGATGCTACAATCAAGCACAGACTTAATATTAACAGATCATTCAAAGAATTCCTATATATAATGACAAATTGCTTTAAAAACTCAGTGTTAAACTGTTAAGCATTAATTACTCTAATCTCCCCTTCCCCCTCTCCTCCCTTCCCTTCCCCTGCCCTTTTTTTAAAATGTAGGTAGTTAAATACAAACTTTCTTCTGTCTTATAATTTATTATTACTGGCATATAAAGAAGACTTCAGTACAAGTGAATACTCATATTCTCATATGTAATGTAGGAAAAGTCATGCACAAGACAAGCAACCACTGCTTTACCATTTCAAAAGCATAACTACACAAAAATATACAGATCAATTAAACCATTAGTTAAAATGAACAACTCAAAACCAATCGCATAACAAGTTTGCCCAATAGACCACCAGGGCCTGTCTCACTAAATGTGTACCAAAGGATAAACACTTACCTCTTAAAATCTGTAAGTATAAAAAGGATCATAAGGTGCATAACAGTTAAGAGGGAACCCAACAATCCTATACATTACATACCTGTTTCACAGCCAAAGAAACATTGCCGAACTCCCAGGCTTTCTTTTTTTTTTAAATAAAGAATGAATCAACACAAAGCAATCCCACAAGCAAGCTTGCAGTCTCAGCTCTACATTACAAAAAACAAAACTCTAATCATCTGCATCAGAATTACCATCTACCATTCTACCTGTAACTATAACCGTGGGGTAGGAACAGTGTAAGTCTTAAGCGCGCGATCATTTGTTTCAGAGACGTGTTGACCTTACAAACAGCATATCTACAGGATCAAGCACTGTGTTTGTTTGAATTAATTACCTTGCACATCTTACTGATCTCCTGGTATGAACCTTCGTTATACTTTGAGTTAAGCATGCAGGTATTCCTTTGGAAGCACTGCTTCTCTACTGGAGACCCGCACGTGGTTTGTATATACACCACACACCTTACCTGAAGCACGCTGTGCTATTATTAGGAGCACTATCTAGCTGAAAATCAACTGTGCGTTTGTGGTAGTTGTTATTGCCAAATTATGCCATTAGCTTATCGTTTTTAATTTTTTAAGTTAAGCAATATCAGAGGAGCACAATTGCCAGGGCTCACTGTTTGAGACGCGTTTTTGAAATCGACATTTCTACTCATAAGGGCTGCTACAAGTACTGTAAAATGCTGGCGCGTCCAGCTAATCTTTTCCTTAGCCATTTTACCCTTACTTGTAAGAGAATAGTTGTGTAAATTACCCTACTTAACTAAAGGCTGTATACTCTTCCTACTTCCTCCTGATCGAAGTAGTAACCTTCTTGCATAAGTATGGAGGTTCTCCTCCCAAATAGAGGCGCTCCCACCAAACTAATACCCTTTTTTCCCAAACTATTATATTAACTTACTATTGCCTGTTTTACTTGAACTATTGTCTGCAATGGTTCACTTGTGCTAAATATACTTCCTGTCTCGGGCAAATGATATTTTGTCTCATATCTACAGCCTAAAAGTAAAAGTATTCCTGTGATGTTTACTAGTTGTTTAACCTACCGTACTTGAAACCACTAGGCCCATGTGGCTTGTTATTTGTTATACTTATGATCTAGTGATAGGTTACATTTTTGATATTGATTAATGCTTATAATCAAAACATTATTAGTGTATGCAGAAACTATGTGTTGCGATTCACCCTACATGTTTTCCAATTGTTTTGTATTTAGCAGCTACCTTGTGTTCTGTCTTTTTTAGAGTACAAATCCACTGTGTAATTGTGGGTTTTTTAGTAGGAGTGCATGTGTAAGGTGGTTTTATTAATGTTACATTTTGCCTCTCTGCCTAAACTGCTTTATGCCTAATGTTATAATTAATACTGTCCTTTTATGTTAATCTGTTTCTTTCTTTCTCTACTCCCTAACCTACCTAACTTGTAACCTCCTACCCTGCTGTAAGACTTGTGTATCGACCTGCCTGCCCTTCAAGGATCACCAATATTAAAGTCAACCATCTCAACTATATCCTAAAGGAAGTTGCTGTCCTATACTCAAACTCTCCTCCATCCAAATAATCTGAGAAAGTATGTTTGACCTCGCATCTAGGCTGTGAAGTTGAACTATTTTTTATTAAGAATATATAAAACATATCATTTAGATTAATATCTTTGTACTAAATCTCCCACCTGAGCCTAATACCCAACAGCTATACCCCCTATCTAGCCTTTAGGAATTTTTCTCCTTCCTTAATTCGGATCTACCGGCTGTGCACTCTTGTTTTCTGCTTTACCCCAATAGCTTAATTGTAATTCTTCCATTTGTCCACTAGGTGGCTGCCTTAACTAGACTTTTATAGGCTTCCAAATACTATTTACCTTTATTTCTTTTGGAATATTACTTGACCACTCTGTAATCCTTTTTATTTTTCCTGTTTTTGCATCTGTAAGCTATCAGGACCTTTTTTCCTTTCCTTAATTTCCTTACTGCAGTCCTTTATCCTTGTTACTGAATACTTTTAATAGCACTCCCATCTTACCTGGAACTACTAAGAATCTAGCAGTACTCTGAATGGTTCTCTGATTGTTTCTGTGAGCTCTTCTTTCACTTGTTCTCACATAAACTTAACCATGAAATCAGTCAATAGAAAACTTGGTTTCTTTTATAGGCTCAAAACCTTCCTTACACCTTCTGCCAGGACTACTATCGCCCAAACACACCTAATTTTGACCCTTATGCATCACCAATTTACACTAACCTAGCCAAACATAATCTAAATAAGTTGACCACCACTTATAATAACATTGCCAGATTTGCTACTGGTTCCCCATTCCAGACCCACCATTGCCAAAATCTGAAAAAGTTAGGATGGTTGGAACTGCAAAACCAACTTCTTCAACAACTAACTATAACTCAGAAGATCTTGTATCATCCTACAAATGCTTCCATACTCTCTAGCCTTATTAGCCCATACAAAAATCTGACAACCCTACGCTCAGCTAATAAGGTACTAGTAGCCACCCTTAAACCTAATAATAAATCCGGAGACTGTCTATTTGCTAATACCACTGGAAACTCTTGGAACAAGCTTCCTAATAAACTAACATCCCTGACATCCACACCACTTTTAAGAAGCAACTAAGAACCTTCCTAACTTCACAATGGCTATGCCCATGTACTAATCCTGACTGATATTTCCTCCTCTTAACCACCACCTTCACATATGACCATAACATTCATCTCTGATGTAAAAAAAAATTATATTTATTTTGTTCTAATATGATCAACTTATACATGTATATATGCTTCTTTCTTTCTAATTTTGTCTATGTTTCTCACATGTAACCTATATGTACTTGCATATTCATGTCATTTTGTTTCCTCTTAGGTTATCTACTTAAAGGGGTATCTATGTTTAATGAATTTTTAAATATTATCCTTTTATGCCTTTTACTAACAGATTTGTGTCAATTTGTATAATACTGTAGTGGAGCTTTTCTTCCCAGGCCTCTACTGAAAATGGACATACATCCAGTTAGACTAGCTCGGTCAACAAATGTAAAATAAATAAATAAATAAATAACTAAATACTAATATTTCAACATCTTCAAATAACACACAATATTAAAAAGTCAAGGGAAGGAATGGCAAGAAAGAAAAACAAATGAGAGTATATACTAGAGTAATTTAGTAAATTAATAACGCAGTACCTGTATCATGTCAAGGAAAGGCAAGCAAAAGGAAGCGTTGTCATTACACTATAAAAACCCTCCTATTCCCTCATGTTTGAAGACATAGTGACTAAATGAGTGAAAGAAATAAGCAAAAATAAAAAGGGGAAAAAGAGGAAAGGCAATTTATACAATGAACCCTTCTATATATGTTTTGATAAATCATACGAACAATTTAGAGGGAAAAGGAATTTCAGGGTTAGTAGAGAATATAAGATAAACAAAGGAAGAAGGAAGCTAATAAGCAAGCAAGACATAGAAAGAAAAACAAGAAGTTAATAGTTAACTGAGGAAAATATTAAGAAGAGAATATTCTATAATATATATTAAAGAAATAAAATATAAAGTAAATATTGTGACATATCAATATGAGTATAACAAGTTAAAACTTTAACTTATGAGTAAAAAGCTGCTATTTTATTCTACTTATTTCCTTTAGTAAAAAGTAGAAAATATAATGAATTAAAGTGTTATATTCTTTTTGCAGATAAGTCACGGGTTAAATCTGTGTTTTGTTTCTTCTTTTTTAACATCAGACCAATTTTACTTTTCTGAAGATCTCTTATGGGTAGATGGAAATTCAGACCATGTTTTCTGTAAAAGGAAAGATATTATTATTTTTGATGAAGGAGAGTGTCTCTTCTATAGTGTTGAACATGTTGATACAGGTATTAAATGAAGTTTTATTTTTGTTGGAAAAATTAATTGAACTCTGATATTGTTTTGTTTAAGTGACTTAATTAGTGGTTATTTTTCTTTCTTACTTCCATTGTCTTAGCTGAATAGTTGTTATCAAATCTAACAGCTGACTGACCAAATTGTATGGGGGTTTTGACCAAGCAGATTTTAACACCAGCTCTTTATTCAAACAGGAGAGACATTTGACTACTATTGATCTGGAATGAACAGATGAAAGAGGTTTTCCAATTGATCTATGAGCTCTTTATCAATGTCAAATGAGAAAAGTTCCTGAAGATTAAGTGTCTTTGATAACCAGGTTGTCAAAAAAGAGACCATATCATTACTTTTAGTTTTTTCCATTAAGCCAAATATTCTTGTGTTATTTCTTCTTTCACAATTTTCCAGACCATATATTTTTTTTTCCAGTAGTCAGGTATTTCATTTTTTAAAGATTCTGTTTGAGAGTAATTTTCTTTAAGTCTGTTATCAATGCCAGATAAAGCATATTCAAGGTCTGATATCTTTGTCTGTAATTGCTGATACAGATCCTTGAGCATAGTTGTTCATCCGTTGGTTGGCAAAGAGTTGGCTATGGATTTACACAGTTCCCACTTCCTCTGTGTCTCTGCAGTTCTGTACTGCTCATAGGAAGTAGCGCCTTCGCTGCTGCAGGTTCATCAGGTGGGACGGTCTTGTGCTAGAGTTTCCCAGGAGTCTGGATCAAGGCCAAAGCTCTTCAGAGAGACATTCAGTGTGTCCTTGAAGCATTTTTTTCTGCCCACCTTGTGTGCATTTGCCTCCCAAGAGTTCACCATAGAACAGTCTCTTGGGATGCATGTGTCTGGCTTACATACAAGGTGGCCTGTCCACCTGACTTAGGTTCTCATTAGCAGGGTGTAGATACTTGGCAGTCCAGATTGAGAGAGCACAACTGTGTCTGGAACTTTTTCCTGCCAGGTAATTTTCAGCAGCCTTCTTAAGCAGTTCATATGAAAGCGATTCAACTTTTGGCATGACACTCATGCACAGTCCATGTCTCACAGGCACACAGTAGTGTGGGGAGTACAACTGCCTTGTATACCTTCAGTCTTGTGGACAGTTTGACCTCAGTGTTCTTGGTACTGATTATGAGGCCAAAGTGTCTGCAAGCAGTAGAAAAGTGGTTCATACTCTGCTGCATCTAGGCCGCTGTGGCAGTGTTGAGTGTGCAGTCATCTGTGAACAGGAAATCGTGCACAAAATCCTCTTCAACCTTGGTCTTGGCCTGTAACCTCTGCAGGTTGAAGAGCCTACCATCAATCCTGCATCTGATCTTAATGCTGGTTTCTTTGTCATCGCAGAAGCCATCTAACAACATGACCATGAACATCATACTCAACAGCATAGGTGCCAGTACACAGCCTTGCTTGACTCCATTGGTGACTAGGAAGGCATTAGAGGAGTCTCCATCATCCAATACTTGAGCTAGCATGCCATGATGAAACTGGCACACCATACTGATGAATTTGCCTGGGCAGCCAAACTTCTCCATGATCCGCCATAGTACCTCAAGACTAACGGTGTAAAAGGCTTTGGTCAGGACCACAAATGTATAAAGGTCCCTGTTTTGTTCCTGGCACTTCTCCTGTAGTTGATGCTGCAAATATCATGTACACTGTCCCTAAGCCCTCTATAAAATCACACTGACTCTCTGGCAGGTGTCCATCTTCCATGTGTTGAGTAAAGTGGTTGAGGAGGATTCTGGAAAGGATTTTGCCAGCAATGACCAGGGAGATGGACTATGGAGGCATCCTTAAGCTCCTGAGGGATAACTTCCTGTTGTCACATGGTCTGGAAGAGCTCAGTGAGCTTCTGTAACAATACTGGTCCCCCTGTTTTGTAGATTTCAGCTGGGATGGAGTCAGAACCAGGTGCTTTACCATTGGAGAAAAGCTAAATTGCTTCCTTAGCTTCTGATTCCTTTGGAGGTTCTGGCAGGGAGGTATTAAATGTCGACTTGTGGCATGTGGTCAGTGGCTTCGGCATCGTTGGAGGAAGGCCTGTTCAGGATATTGTTGAAGTGCTCAATTCATCTTATCAGGATCCTTGAGAATATTGGTTTGCTTAAGGCTATTTTCTTTAACTTCTAAAAGGTTTTCTTGAAATCCATCTATCTTAGTAGATAAATCTTGTAAAGTAGACATTACTTGTTGCAGTTCCTTCTTAAGAGTAGAGTCTGTGTGGTTATTCTTTGAGCTGCTCATCTTTTCTCAATGAAAGATTTAGTTCCCAAAGATATTTGGACAGGAATTTTTTAACAAAATAAACCCAAAATTGAGTACAACCCAGATGAAATGTTTAGAAAACTTTTACAATAAAAATAATATTTTTATAGGAATTTCCCGACAAATTGTTTGATTTACTGCAGAGCTCTGAAAAGAGCAGCTATATCTGTGCCATTTAGGCTCAACTTCCAATTATTTCTTTTTAACAGGAACTTCTGTTCTAGATTCAGCTAAAACCTCTGTCAGAGTAGGTTTTTCATTAAGGATTCTCCTATCTATTTCTCTTTGCCTATACTCTGACATCAATCCCTGGTAGGGAGGCATTGTGTAGCCTGCAGTCCATTGTCTTCTTGTGCTCATCTCACTCTACTAACTTTCCCTCTCAAGTTATTTTCTCCCAATACATTGGTTCCTTTTCGAGTCTTCTCCAGTAAATTCCAGTCTTCTCTTGCCTATTATCTGTAACCCTATTTGCAGTCATTCCTACCAATAAAATCTCCTTTCTCCATTCTCATGTTGACCTAGTTCTTAGAATACTTTCCACTACTTTATGAATATATTATTCTGTATGTCTGTTATTATTCTCCTTAAGGATCTGTATCCATAGTCAGACTCTCTCCTTATTTCCTGAATTTCCCCCTGCTTCATCATCATCCATTTCCACTTTGAATTATAAGTTTCTGTTTGTGTTCTGTATATCAGCCTTAATTTTGTAACTCTAAAATATCCATTCAAATCAGGCAATCCTAAACCACCTTGTTCTGTTGGAAGGATCAACTTATCTGACTTAACATTTGCCCTCTTTCCCTCCCCAGATAAAGTCATTCAACTATATTAATTATTGTCCACAACTTTGCTGGATGACAAAAAATATGCCTGACCTGTATATAAAATTGAAGAGAATAAAAATATTTTCACTGCTTGTATCATACTATCAACATCCATAAACAATAGCTTCTAGTTTCTCAGTTTTGTGTTATCTTTTGTTTAGTCTTTTCCCACATATCCTTGGATGCCATAACAGAAGCCTTTTTAATTAATAATGTTAAATATATTATTTTATCATGGACCCATAAATATGGGTATTGCTGAACCAATAAATGTGTAGACACATAATCTATGGCTATAGCTTTTGTATTTTCATTAATTTCATATCCTGAAAAGACTTAAACTGTCTCAGAGTGTTCCACGACATTGAGATGTCCTTTTCTGGATTTATCAGGTACAAAATAATATCATCAGCAAAGCAAAGCCAACTTTTCTTGATTACCATACCAATTATATCCTGAAATTTTGAGTCCCTTATTTTCTTTGTCACTGGCTCTTAATATAATGCAAAGGGGAAAGAGGACACCCCTGCCTGATTCCTCTCTGTTCAAACACAAGTAATCGGAGAGGAACCCTTCCACTTTAATTCTTGTCTTTGATCATTCATATATCCTCCTAATTAACCTTATTATTGTATCAGGAATGCAAATGTTTCCATTACCCTACTCATAAAATCCCAGCTTACTCTGTCTGCATCAAGACCCACCAACAACAGTGGTATTTTCTTACATTCTGCTTCCCTATGGATCATCATTGTTCTATTAATGATGTCAAATGTTTGCCTTCCATCCTCAAAAACACATTTACCTATATCTATCAATTTTGGCAACACCTTTGTCAGGCTTTTGGCTAGTCTAGACACAAACACTTTACAACCATTGTTTAAAACTGAATAGGTGTATATGAAGTTGTACATGATGGGTCTTTACTGTCTTTAGGTACTATATCCACTACAGCTTTCTTCCAAGATGTTGATACTTTCCCTCCTTTTAAACTACTGATAAACAAAATGTTCCAGATCTTTATCACTTTCTCCCTTCCTAACTTCTAAACTACAAGTATACTTTCTGTTCCTGGATACTTTCCTGCAGATTGATTATACATCACCATCTCTTCCTATCTTAACTTGTATTTTTGAGCCACATCTACCTCTAACCTTGCCATACTTATGTCTTCTGTAAACATTTCCATTTGTGCTTTTTTGATTTCTACATTTCTCTGCTTTATACAAATTTTCATAACATTTCTGAAATAGCTGTAATACTGCTACAGGGATCTCTATTTCTTTTCTTTTTACAGGCTCCCTAAGTTGGTTGACAATGCTTTCTAATTTCTGCTCCCCAAGATGTTGTGCTGAAAGTTTTTATGGTCTAGAGTTATTATCAAAATATATAGTTTAACAGCAAGCTTTCTAAACTCATTCATATTATCCAGATACTCCCTTACTTTCACTTTAGCACTGCAGTTGCACCTCTTCTTGTTCCGTGAAATTCCCCTTATTCTGTAATACTTAACCTTTGTTAGCCACTCTAAGTAATTCCTATTACTTCTTAACCATATCTCTTTTAAGTAATTCCTATTCATTCTTAACCATGTCTCATTTTCTTTTATGTTTAGCCTATTTTTAAACTTCATTTTCATTTTATCCAACTCATTAGTTATAACTTCTGAAGAAATGTCTGTATTCCCTAATAATTCTTGAATATTTTCTGTGACACATTCCATAAATTCCTCTTTTTAACATGTAGGTGGGAAAGCACCTGTGTCTCATTTTTATTTCATTACCCTGCATTTTTATCTTAGTTTTTATTGGTGTATATTCTGAAATAGCTATTGCATGTATGTTGAAGCTTTCAATTAAATACACATGTTCCCATGAAATATAATTTCTTTCTAGTCTAGCCCAGTGTTTCTACCTTGGGGAATAATATGTAAATTCTCTCCAGGTTCCTAGTGCTGAATTCACATCTTCCACTGCAAATATCTTCAAAAATCTCTTCAGAAATCCACCCTCTTTTGTTATATTTTCCCTTTCAGGTCCTGCAGACACATCATTATTATTGAAAATCAAATTCCAGTCCCTACCAGTCATTAATATTCCCTGCTGAAAGCTGTTTATTTCTCCCCTAAATGTTCTTAAGCTCCATCATAGCAGTTTTTGGTGAAATATAAATGCATGCCAACATAATTCTCTGCCCTAGCCAAAAGCCCCTTACTTCCTCAAATCCAAGACTATTATCTTCCCACACTTCTATCAGTATTTGAGCTTCTGCAGCAATTAGTATATTTACTCCATGTTTTCTTTGTCCCTGATATTCTGCTGAATATCCATTATGAATCTTTTCTTTATCAAATTCACATGCTCATTTCTTCCCAAATGTGTCTCCTGCAGCATTGCTATTTGCACTCTACAATTCTTATTATAATTCAATATAGTTATCTTTTTGTCTACACCTGTAAGGCCATTTGCATTCCAAGACAATATGGATAGCATAGTCATTATGATAAGAAGTCATTGTTTTGACTTATTATACATGACAGCTTTTTGAATATTTCCATCTTTTGTATTACATACACACACTAATGTTTGTCAGGCTGGTCTTTTATTAAGTTGTTTCTTGTCATCTCAATTTGAACCTATGTCACATTTTTCAAGATGTTTTGGTTTAGTGAAAACTCTCAAACACAAAAAAAAAATACATTCTCAGAACAGCCCCGTAACCTATTAACTTAGAACAAAGACACAAAACTATATACATCTTCAGAAAAATGGAAGTTTAACAATACAGATAGGAAGGGTTGCCCCAAATTGAAAGCAGCACCCACAGGCATTACGTAACCTAAAATCAAAATTCCCCATTCTAAATTGCATGTTACAGCCTGTGCTTCCACTTACACTGATTGGTATTTGTTTTTTTCTTATATCTGTTCCCCTCCGAGATGTAAGGAACAGCTTGGTAGTTTTTAAAATATATTCTGTGTTATTCATTAGCAGTGCTCATTGAATGTGCATGCTGCTTATTATGCTTACACATCTGTAAGCAGCTTTTTGTGTCCAGCACCGGTGTTGATAGCCATGACAATGTGCAGTGAAGCATGAGCACACAATGTAAACAAAATGGCTTGCCTGTAAGCAAACATTATGCAAGCATGCATGGATACCTTATATGAAGTAAGAGCAAGTTAATTACAGGAATTAAGATGCAGGGGTTGTTAAATAGGGAGAATGTACACAGAATAAAATGGTAGTAATGCAGTCATAAGTAAGAGGGGAGGGTAAATGGCGAAAATGCACCTAGATAATGCAGTGAAATGTGATTGTATCACAAAGAAACCCTTTAAAAATACATACTTTCATACTGAGTTTATAATTAATCTTGTTCACAAGTTTTGATCCATGCACATAACCAACAGTACTGCTGTAGTCTCCACTTCATCATGTATAGATAAGAAGAAATATGCCTTAAAGCTATTGTGTCATGCACATCAGAAAGGGACATGTTTTGTCTTTTCTTGTCATTTAGCAACCATAGACAGTGGGTATATTACCATGAAACATGCATTAGACAAGCATGTGTCGTATATTCACTTACATCCTAAACAGTAATGTGATAACACTCAAAATACACGTGACAAATGATAACACAGATCTTATGACATTTCAGTAGTTCAAGGTCTCCATTCATAAATGCAGCTCATCTAACACGTGAGTATACTGGACATGCTCACAAGAAATGACAATGAAGCCTGCCATAGCAGCATATAAACAACACAAGCAAACAGGAAAGAGTCCAATCAAAGCCTTGTATAATGTTACCCTGTGCTAAACCTGAACAGCAATCTTTAAACATTCTGCTGATGACATATGCATGAATCACATGAGCCATGGTGGAAGTCTTAACACAGCTCTCAGTCTTCACCTATGTGATGTCATTACATCATGCGTGTTGTAAACAATTTGCATGAGGTAAAAGGGATGGGGAGGCTTCTCCCACTGTAATTGTACACACAGCAGTTGTGGATGCCATTCATGCATAGCGGCATAGGAATATGCAATGCTTACTGTCACTCAGTGTGGGTTTTGAACACCTGAATATGTGACGTCAGAAGCTACATGATATTGTGAAGAATGAACACACCAGTGTGGAAGTATTACTAAAATTGTAAGGTATTTGGGTATTTGAACCCATGACATGATATTATTGCTGCAAGGGATATGTGTACCTGTAATTTCTTTAAAGGGCTGTTGCTGTATGTGTGTTTCTTCACACAACAATGACTGCTGCTTGGTATACCCAAACACACCTGATGCATAATACAGTCATCCTTGTGATGGAAGAATACCAATTATGCACATATTTATTTATATTTATTTATTATTTATTAACATTTGTTGACCGGGAAAGTCCACTGGGTCAGAAACCCATTTTCAGTGGAGGTCCGGGGAGAAAAGCTCCACAAACAAATACAAAGAAAGACAATATTTAAAATACAATTTAACAATATTACAGATATAACAGGGAGAAAAAACATATTACAATTTACATTTTTTTTCCTTTTGTAGGATTTCATTAATCTAAAACTAGAAAGAATTTTACAATTGGTAGTAATGTTACATCATTGCTTTCTTTGGTAAGATTATAGTATCCTGTATAGTAAGAATACGCTAGTAAATGTGAAGACTGGATTTTGCAAAGATTTTGTCATTTTAGTATTTGGGGAAATATACTGTTTAAGGTGGTTTGTTTTTGAGGCAGGTGCAGAATGGATTGTCTAGATAATGTGTTTTTAGGGCAACTTTAAAAGTTTTTGGGTAGTCAGTTTGGGTTATTTCAGATGGAAGGTTATTCCATAGACTAGCTATGGTATGGGAGAACAGACATTGTCCTGCTCTTTTGTTGGGTTTAGTTACAGTAAGTATCAGTTTACAGGAAGATCTTAGTGTTCTAGTGGGGGTGTATGTTTGTAGGATTGAGTTAAGGGCAGGGCAGTCATTTGGTTTAGAAATTAGTTTGTGGACTAAGGTTAGTTGGGTGATTTGTAGATGGTGGGAAAACTCCAGCCATCTTAGCCTGGTGATGGCATGGCAGTAATGAGAATGGTGTGGTTTCCCGGAGGCGAATTTGGCTATTTTGTTGTAATAGGATTGTAATTTATTATAAAGGGTTATGTGCAGATTAGTAAAAATGGCACTACCATAATAGAAGGGATGGGATGAGTAGGGTATTAGCTAGTTTTATTTTGGTATATTTATCCAGGTAGAGTTTGTGACAATATAGTTTACCTAGTTTAAAACGGGTTTTCTTTATTGCAGTTAGGATGTGTGGTTCGTATGTGAGTTTATCATCTATTGTTATACCTAGTAATTTGGCTGTTTTCACTAGTTCAATTTCTGTGCTGTCTTTAGCCAGAATTTTGAAGTCAGTGTTGGCTGGTTTTGTTGAAAATGTAAAAGTTTATTTTTTTAGGGGTTTGGCATAAGTTGTGCATCAATAAGCCATGATTCGATAGAAGTAAATGCCTATTGTATAACTGTGAGGAGGTCTGAGAAATTTTTAGAGGTGGATATCAGTGTTGAATCATCGGCGTATGGATGATATTCTGGATTAGGGGGGGCTTTGTGCAGGTTATTGATGAAGATATTGAACAGTAGTAGTAGTAGTAGTAGTATAATAATGAGGGATTTGAACAAATGCCTTACTAAGACATCATACAGAATATTGTCTCATTTCCTCATACCACAGGAAAAGCCTTAGCAGTTCTTTTAGGAAAGCCAAATTTCATCCATTGGCATCATCATTACCCAATAAAGCATTTCTGTGTGAGAAATGAGCATAAATTCTTGTAATAGGAATCCCCAGCTATACATAAACACAGTGGATAGCTGGATGAAAACATTGTTACCTACATGCTCATAGACAGTCATACTGACACAAGTGTGCCTAAGGAATAATGGCTGGATTTGAACTGACTACCTCAGATCGCAAGTTGATGAACACTGCCTGAGTTGCATACACCACACAAGACATTGGTTTAAAATTGCAGCAGTGCACATTAGAATGGATGACATCACCATTGTTTAATGCAGTCATGTTCTTCTAAAAAGCAAATAAGGTGATTGAAGAGCATGATAACAATACACAGCTATACATGCTATATGCATTAGAATCATTAGAATCATTCTCTACTTAGCACAACAGAGAAACATAAAATCACAGTAATCAATCATTGTTAGATTCAAACCTCCTACTTATTTAGTTACACAGTCTAAAGAGCACAGTATCAACAGGCAGCACCACAGGATAAGGCATACTACAACTGTGATAAAGTTAATTTTTGAAAGCATGATGCAACTGTTGTGTTTCCACCGATGAGCATTGCATGGTTGTAATAGCAATTTATAGGGTAGTCCTCTATCAGTGACACATTTCCTAAGTGGAACTTTGCATATGGTGAGTTGTCACAGAGCCAAAAGTATGTGACAGTACATATAGTCACACTAGTTAACCAATGTTGGGTTCAACTCCCCTACATATCTAGTTACACAGTCTAGAGAACACAGTATTAACCACAGTTGCCATAGCAGAACTTTGACTTTCACATTGAGAGACTATACTTATAAAAGGATGAGCTCAGTGTTAAAACAAACAGCACCAGAATAATTACCCATTCTAAAGACTTAAACCTTGCCTGTGATATAAATAGGACCTGCTGGAGAGACAGGTATGTATCCCAGAGACTGCAGGCTCCACATCCATGTGAAGCAGAGTTCCTCACTAACCCAATTCAAATGTAACTTGGCAACTGGATGGAGAACAGGAAATTCATCCATGGCTTGGCACCTATGTCTCTAATGGACACAGGCAACCTGTAAATAGTTCATCTCCTAGGCCTTGCTTGTAAATGGCTCATCTCTCAGGCCCATGCTTACACTTATCAAGGGTACCAGAACTTGTCAGAAATTTGGGATGCATGGCCATGCTTAAAAAGGGCCTTGTGGTTGTTAGCCTAGTAAACACCTATGAATCTATAAAAGTGAGACAAGGGGATGGAGAGCCCTCTGCTAGGTTAAATTCTTTCCCTGAGTGGATATAAATAGAGCACATCTGTCTAAGAAGCTATATATACCTGACATTGAAGCCACACACACAAGTTCACCATTGTGAGATTTGAACTTCCTACCTATCTAGTTTCACAATCTAGAGAAAACAGTATTGGCTGCAAATGCCACAGAATGTCTGACTTTAATGACATAAAAATGCACATTTGCAAGTATCAGAACATCACTGTTTGGAACATCATCTGCTGTATAGCATAGGTTTTGGGGCAAATGCTTGGACAGGCCAACATAATAGCATGGTACTTGTCCCATGCAGTTAAATACTTCTCTTCTAACATTCTATATGCTGTCATTCAAGTTCATTGTGTTACTGTGAAGGACAAGAAGCTGTTTTACAATATAGAGTGTCAATGAAAATCACAATTGTAAGACAGTAGATTGTGAAACAAGCTCTCAGTGTAGTTCATCCCGGGATGATTGCATGCAAATAGTAACTATTTATTGTGTCACTGTCAGTTGTTCTGGTGCATGCTTGCACAGTGTGCACTGACAGTACAAACAGACAGTTCCTAAATATGACAGTGCACTTGTGAATACCAGTGATGGATTATGTCTGTAAAGATTACACACCATTGTAAGAAAGTGGTAAATGTAACCATTAAGAGTGCAGACATGCATTAACAGATTAAATTGACTGATTCAACATCTGTGTGAAATCTAGATACCTTGGTTTCAACATTCCATTAATACACACAGAAGTTGCACAAAGCAACTCACATATATATATATATATATATATATATATATATATATATATTTTTTTTTGTTTAAGATTTTTTTAAGCTTTCTCCATGACGCACACTGCTGGCAAGCTCATTTGCATGGCTGTTGGCAAAGTATTAGCAGATGCTTAATCATATCTTCATGTTTTGAACTTATGAATGAGAATTAGCAGTAGCCTATGGTGTTCCATGCTGACCGTCTTACTAACCATGTCTGAATCTGATGGAATACAGAACAGATATTTAGTTTATTTATTTGTTTAACATTTGTTTACTGGGAAAGTCTGACTTGGACAGAGCCAATTTTCAGCAGAGGCCCCAGGGAGAAATGCTTCAGATGCATGCCTTTGGAATGTATATGTTATGGCCATGTTTCATGTGTCATCATTTACACATTTATCATGACAGCTGCAGTCCTTCAGTCCTAACATGCATGATACAGGTATATTATGACACACATGATGTTCAAAGCATGTTATTGCTGGGGGAAACATGGCTTGTGGAAAAAGCTTTGAATCAAGGAGGTTTATTTGATAATAAAAAAGGGGTGGGAAGAGGTGGACAGTTTGTGACAGGAATACACATACAGACATGCTAACAGCTTAGTTTATGGCTCATTTCAGAACATATTTGTGTTGTGTTACTTTTCACTTTGTCATCAAAACTATTAAGGCAATATTTGGACAAGACAGTGTTCCAAACAAGTGACAAGCAAATTAATAAAGCAGTAGAATAATAGTGTGTTAATAAGATGTGTAGCCAAGAATTACACCAACCTGAATCATTCTAAAACACTTTGGCTTGCATCTGGATTTGAACACTGACAGTTTTCTAAAACCCAGCTACAGACCTGAGTATTATCTAACCACCCCACATAGGAACTCCTATTTCACAAAGTTCAAATATGACAACAGATTGAACAAAGGAGAATGCATGTATTACTCTTCATTGCACTCATCACAATTGTAAAATACCAGGGGTCAGAAAATATAACCATGATTGAGACATACGCATCCTTAATTTTAATGTTTTGAAGGATGGTCACAAAACAATGAGGCAAGGGAGAAAGTAGGCATCAGGCTTCATCACAGTAATTCCAATTTTAACATTACATAAGGTGCACATGTACATTATAGCCAAAAGCATAATAAATGACCCAATGCAGAATGCTTAATAATATTTGAAATTGGAACATTATTCATGGTGTACATTCAACTCTTTAACCTGTTCAAAACAACATGTAGGCAAAGGCTACACATAAAAAGATGTACTAAAAACAGCTTGCATATGTCTAGATTAGAACCCCTGAAAGTAAGTCTGTAGCTCTGAACATTAGCTCAGCATGCCATACAGGAATTCCTACCTCAAGCAGTTTAAATCACACAGTTGAAGGGACAGTGACAACTTACTGAAGCAGAAGGGGAGAACAGAGAGGGAGAGAGAGGGATGGAGTGAGAAATATCAAGGATTTTGTTTATGGTACATTTCGTACCATATTTAGGATGTGTTACTCTTAGGTTTTCCTCATTATTAATCTGTCATGTTCTGCTCAATAAACTGCTTTCCATAGGGAGCAAGAAGGAGTGGGAGAGCAGAAAAAAGATTAGGACATAAACAAGATAAGGATGGTTTACTAAATCTCCATGTTGGAGCTGGAATGTTTTAGCAAATGCTTTCTTGTTGCACTATTCAAATGATATGTTAATGAAATGTAACTGGAGATAAATGCAGATGTTTGCAGTTAAACATATAATAGGAATACAAAATATCACAAAATAATATTTTGACATACAGCTGTAAACAAACCAATGACACTATGCAAAAGCATCAGTCTACAGACAAGAGAAGTATCTCAGCATTGTAAAAAACACCAAATTCACGAAAATCAGAAAAAACTTCAGAAAAAAACGTGAAAAAAAAAGACAAAATGATGACTGTCCACACAGATAAAAAGTTAAGAGCTTTCTTTCATTTTATTCACAACAAACTTCTTCAGAACTGACCAGTAAATCAGTTAGTCAAGTTTAAATACAAAATTTGATTAATAAATAAACCAATCAAATGTCCATTCATCTAATTATTAATACATAGCATTTTCTTAAAGGCAAAAATATAAAATGTGAAATATAACACTTGACATATGTACAAAAAGCATAAAGCACATACAAATATGTGCCTACTATAAAGATGTTTGTCAAATAAACCGTTTAATAGTATAGTCTATTATTTAACTCATTCACTCCGGAGCAGCTCTGAAAAAGCTGCCTGCTTAATTCCACCATAGGAACAACAGTGCAACCTGAGCTCATTTTCAGAAAATCCATTTCTAATACCATATAGAAAACAAATGTTCATAACTCTTTAACTAAAAGAGCCAGACTAAAAATGTAAACGTGAAAGTTGTTCAGCAGACACTGACCTTTCCAACAGTGTAAATGCTGATAGTGCATACCAAAGTCATTATTAAATATTTGGCAAGGAATGCTGATATTGTGCATATTTTTTACCTTTTTGGAAAAGCAAAGCACAATATCTTGGTCAATGTACCACGCAGACCCATACAGTTGGAATTTAATTTGTTAGTATGAATGTCAGCTTTAAAATGACACCTTAACCATTACTGTGTGATGTTCCCTTCTTGAGATATTCACAGAAATATGATTAATATATTATTTCTCATAACTGATAAATAAAGCATAATATCTCTTCACCTGTAAAAGAGATGAGATGCACAAAACTCCTCCGTCCCTCGAGAACACGAAAATAAAACTCCAAGTCGCCAAAATGTAAAACGAACAAAACTTATTAAGTATAAGTTTCTCCCAAGCTTTTCGTCGGTTACAACACACCAACTTCCTCAGAAAACTCAAAACGGAAGAAAAGAGTTAGTTGGAAAGATATCACATCTGTCTGCATCTGCTTCTGTGGATCAGTTATCTTAGATTTTCTATTCTTTTCTTTTTGTGTGAAGAAAAGAAAAGAATAGAAAATCTAAGATAACTGATTTTCGTACATCTCATCTCTTTTACAGTGTGTCTACATTTCCTTGGTTTGTCAATCTCATCACCTGTAGCAGACAGAACCTACATATCAGTGTAGAAGTTGTGCCTCTGAATGTCAGCTTCAAAATGATGCATCATTTGTGTGATCACCATGCCCCTTGCAAAGATATGGACATTAATAATGAGAAGTACTGGAAATCTATAATTTTAATAATCATACAAGACTAAACAAACTGTGAGATCTGTACATGTGTACAGTGCACAGACACAGTTTTTTACCATGTTGTAAGGAGTAACACTGTCTTCAAAATGAGGTATTACTTGGCACACTGACATGCTCCCTCACAAAGTTATTTACCAAAGTATGAAAAAAATCATAATTTCCATAACCTAATTCCAAACAAACTTTGATATCTGCACATATGTGCAACATACAGGCACAATTCTTTTACAATGTTGGAACCAGCAATACTGTCTTCAAAACGAGATATTACTTGGCACATTCAGATGCTCCCTTGAAAAGTTATTTACCGAAATATGAAAAACATCAGAATTTCCATAATCTGAGTCCTAACAAAACTGATATATGTACATGTGTACAGCATTCAGAAGCAGTTGTTTTACCTTGTAGACACATATGGTTGTAAATATACACATTCGTGGTGTAGCAAACATACTGCTGAATGAGTACATGTAAAGAGAAAAAGAAAGGTAAGGACCGCCACTCCACTAAAGAACCCAGGACAGGCATGGGACTTTAGTGGCATGCAAGGCCATCTGATCTGTCTGATACCTGTGCTGGCTACCCACTCAGACAGCTGATACCATTATAGTCCATGACCTCTTTCAGTGCATAGCCGGCCTTAGGCATAGGCCAACTAGGCAGTCACCTAGGGTGCCATTGTAGTAGGGGTGCTTTTCCTGTACTTATTTGGTGTAGATAGACCAGAATGGGGGCACCGAGTGGTGTGGTGGGGGCACCGTGGAGCCCTTTTGCCTAGGGCACCAGTTGACTTAAGGCCGCTCCTGCTTCAGTGTCAGCAGTCTTCCTTACCTATGCCTTTTCTCTTTACATGTGTCCATTCAGCAATGAACCTAAGGGATCAAGTTCTGTATTATTAAGCCCTTCCTGTCATGTAAACTCTACACATGCTTGATAAAAGAAGAATAAAAAAAAGTATTGCAGGATGGTTACTGACATATTAGATTGTAAGTGGTAGCACTCTGCTGAAACAGTTGTTATTTCTCAGCATCTTCACCAGCTCCTTCCCACATTTATTTGCCAAACTCAGAAAAATATCATATTTTACACAACACAATTCATAATAGAGTTTTACTTACCATACTGGTCCTACTTAGTCATGGGTGTTTTCCATTCTTCTCACAAGCTGCATGTTACCAATCCTGCATAGCTCTCCTCATGCCATTGTGGAGGTCAGTCAAGAACAATGCAATACCCTCCTCAGGTGAACATCTTCTGCAGTGATGCTGTCATGGCAGATTGTAGTTCCACTGACCCTGTGCATCAAGCCATGTATGAATCCATTCTGTAAAAGTCTGGCCTTGTGCGCTGCCCATTGCTGTTTTCCATATCTGGCAAGGAATTGTGTCAGACCACACAAAATGACAACATGACCACCATGACTGCAGGTGTTCAAAAATTGCTATGATTTGAAACTGTAGCCTTCCGAGTGGTTGACTGTTCACATCATTCCCTCCGATGTGCAGCACAAGGATGTTGGGCTCAGGGTAGATGGAACACATTTCTTCCAACAACTGCAGTACTCCACTCCAATGCATACCTCTTCTTGCAATCCAGTATACCTTCCCACTGGATGTGGGGAAGCTCAAGTTGTAGTGGTTTTCAGTTATGGAGGCATGGCTGGCAGCCCAGTGAATGTAGGAATGGCCACATACCCACACTCTCACTTGTTCTCCTGCTCGTGAAGCCATGTCAGCGTCAGAAGGTTGACAAACTTGCACAGGAAAGAAAATGCAAACAGATTACTACTGATGTTTGACAGATGTATTGGAAGACTACATATGTATGTATATCATATGCATTACCTGGTTAGCCCATCCATGTCTCCTTTCGGCAATGGCCATAAGGAGTGAAAGGGGGGAGGTAATGTAAACCCTCTTCCATAACATCCATGGTGGCTGGGTATGCCCCCCGTGACGCATCCACCAACACAAGAGCAGTTGGCACAAAAGACTGAAGAGGGTCTGTTTATCAGAAAAAATTGTGATTTTCTGGCAAATCAGAGGATGCAAGGCACTAAATAACATATATATTCATATCCCTCATACAGTGTACCACAAATCCTGTTATTCTGGCAACTTTCTCAAAAAATAATAAATTGAAAATGTATTCCTGTCCTAACTCTCAAGTGTCCTGATTTTTTCAGGATGTCCAATTTTTGCCTCGTAGATTTGTTACATTTCTTGAAACTGTACAAATAACAGCATGAAAGTGTGTGTGTGGGTGTGTATGTGTGTGTGTGTGTGTGTATGTGTGTGTGGGGGGGTTGCAATGACTCCAAATGGAGAAAAACCCAAATCTGACTTGTGCATTCAGCAATGTGATAACGACTTCTACTTATGTGACTAACAGTGCCAGCTGCTGACAGTTTGGCTGAAAAGTGATAATGCTATATTGTAACTGCAGTGTGATAATGATGTGCAAAATTATGCATGCTCAGACACAGATGATAATTGCTGCCCATCGCATAGGCATTCATGTCTTGTGCAGCAGTTAGGTAACAGACTCATTATCATCAGTAAGGAGAATACCTGACTAATTCAGTAAAATAGTATAACATTTAAATATTGAGCCCTTCCCCCCAGCTCTCCATACTTTGTAAGGTATGAAAAAACAGCCCATTAAACAGGAACCCTCCATAAAAATCAAACAGATTTCCATTAGCCTAAAGGTAAGGCAAGCTGCTTTTATAGTGTGGATAAAATGATTAGATTAGAATAATTACAGTATAAAAAAAACAGCTGCCACAGTTCGCAACAGCATATTCTATACAACAAGTGTTATATTTGGATGGAATAAAACAATACCAAAACATACAAACCATCTTCGGCCATGGGCATTAACAAATGAATAACTAAGTTGTAAACAATCTTCATTACAGAATGTTGTAAGTGCCTAATGAATTGGATAGTAACAAAGATTCTTGTTCAGTGTATCTTGTTCAGTGTATCTTTCCCCTCCTTGCCAATCTGCCCTGATTTATCTCAACAGAAACATCATATATGATTTGTGAACCTCTGCTATTGTTTTATCAAGAGAGCTGACCCTCACATTATAACAAATAAATCTGGACATTATTTCAACCCTGAATATCAGACTATTAAATGTGTCAATATGGTCTGGATTTGGAAAAGTGATTTATACTACAAATCAACAGCCAATTTTTAATCTTTACTATTTCGGCTATAATTACAAATCAATATTCGCCAAATCTTGATTTTCTTCATCAATCTCAACACAAATGAACCATGATATCCACACTGCCTACTTGGATCTACTTGAGTCACTCAAATTACAACCAAACACTTTGGTTATGGGTGACTTTAACTACCCATCCATGGAGTGGGTAAACTGTATGTGTACTAACATGCTCGGCCAAAGATTCTTAGACTTCGTTAACTCCAGTGCCTTGGAACCCCCACAAGGGGTCCAAACATTCTCGATCTGGTACTCAGTAACATGGGAGAAACGTTTACCACCATAAGTTTGGTCCCCCCTGGTGAAGTCTGATCATAAAACTGTCTCATTCAAAGTACCAATTACATCAACCCCCCCCCCCTCCCCAGGAGAAATTAAACTAAAAAACACCTCCAAGGCCAACTACAGCATTAATAGCTTCAAAACATCTGTCCCCTCTAATGGCAAGGACACCTATAATGGGATATACACCAATGCTCTGTATAAACACTTATGCAATTGCACTGTCTAGGTTGATAGGACCAAAGCAAAATCCTCTAAAAAACAGCCTGTATGGTGGACATCTGCCATAAACAGGTTATACAATAAGAGGAAGACATTGCTGTCTAAGAACATGAAGGAATAGTCTCCGAATTGGAAGCACATCCTTCTCAGCTTGAGCAAGAAAATAAGACATCCTGTAAAGTCCTCTAAAGCAAACTATGAATCAAAATTAGCTTCCCTAGCTAAGGATAACCATAAGGCATTCCTTAGCTACATCTCAGACTAGGTGATCATATTTATGTAATATATATAAAATAATTAAAACTATGCTCTCCAAATGAGCTCAACTTTAACCACATTGGAAAAAAACAACCCTTCAGTAACACTTGTTGGTAAGAACATGCACCAAAATGAAACATTCACCCAAGGGACCCCTACAATAAAGTGACAAAGTATGCACAAGCACCAGAATTAAATATGTCCCCAGATGACCCTTCAGAAATAATGCCTGGCATGTACATGCACCAAATGAAACATTCAGTACATGTTTAAACACTCCCTTACTTATATTTACTTTTAAAGTTGGGATAAAGGAGAATGTCACTTTTTACAAAGCACAAAGGTCTGAAAGTGATCCTAATTAACTCTATAAATTTGAAAAGTGCCAGCTAAAACAAATAAAGACATTTAAAAAAGACATCCAGATCTGAAATGCAAAATTTCTGAGAAGAACAGCAAACCCCATGTTGACAAAAATGCATGCACCTATCCATGGTAATAAATAAAAATATAAAACATCTGACACCGTCAAAAAAACAAACAAACAACTTTTGACATAAACTACAGTATCAACATCAAATAAAACCTACTAAACATAAAGAAATCTATTGAACTGACAAACACAATGGATCAGTCTATGTCATTTAGTATATATTGTTTTTATCACAAAAACCTGGCATTTTAACAGGGATGTGTACACTTTCACTGTATATGCACAGACATGGAGTAGGAAATATAGATTACATGGAGGTACTGTATACAAGGGGAGCAGAGTCTTTTGGTAACAACAAGTAGAGGACAGTATGCTCATTATGACAGTTACATGCCTGGTGCAGGTGTAGTGAATGACAGAGTCAATACCAAATACACACAAGAATCAAAATGAAACATTCCCCCCCAATGACCTCTTCAGTAGTATTTCTGAGTATACACAAGCACCAAAATGAAACATTTGTCACGTGACCCCCTTCAGTAGTATGCCCAAGTATGCACAAGAACCAAAATGAAACATTTGCCACGTGACCCCCTTCAGTAGTATGTCCAAGTATGCACAAGCACCAAAATGAAACATTTGCCACGTGACCCCCTTCAGTAGTATGCCCAAGTATGCACAAGCACCAAAATGAAACATTTGCCACGTGACCCCCTTCAGTAGTATGCCCAAGTATGCACAAGCACCAGAGTGAAACATTTGCCACGTGACTCCCTTCAGTAATATGCCCAAGTATGCACAAGCACCAAAATGAAACATTTGCCACGTGACCCCCTTCAGTAGTACGCCCAAGTGTGCACAAGAACCAAAATGAAACACTCACCCCAATGACCCTTTCAGTGTTGATGACAAGGCGGAGATTGGAGGCGGTAATATTACATAATGCTTCATATAAGAACCACTAAATATGAGCAGAATAAATGTAACAACTAAATAAAATATATGCATGCCTAGGATTAGCCACTAAATGCAAAAGCATCTACAACAGCTAACATAACAGGCTGAATACTGTAAAAAATGTGCATAAAACAGGTACCGTACCTTTCTTCATGTCATCAAATACATACATTCATACACATCTTTTGATACTGTTGGCTTATCAGCTTCTTTCAAAACATACCTAATCCCCTTAGTTAATTTTCTAGTATTAAGCTACCCAATCCTCCTTTATAAGATTTGCTTTCAGACAATCTGCATGCCCAAAAAACGTTTTTCCATAAATATGAAAACATGCATTGTTCACTATAAGGGGGAAACAGTACTTCTGTACCCTTTAGCCAAAACATTTCATACAACGTACAGGCAACTTTGACAATGTCTGCAAAAGAATCATCATTTATATCAGACGACTGACTACTGTCCTCATTTAGCTGTACTAATGTTGTATGAAGTAATTATTACCATAGTGGAGTCAATGAAACCACAATATTCATTCAAAATAACATCCCATATTGTTGCCCCAGTGAACTACTGCAATAAGAAAAATAGTACCTTAATTTAATCTTGCAAAAGAAACTTTTGAGCATCCACCACAATTTTCTGTAATTTGTGGAAGGACAACAGTGGGCACAAATGTAAAGCTCTATTGTATCACAGAGACATAGGCATTAGTTTATAACATCGTCCACATTAACTATTTGTGGGACCTTTTTCATCAGCTTGTGATGTTGCATTGCTGACGATAACTTGCAGGGTTGCCTCTTAGTATAACAACAGGCAAACCAAGTTCTCCACCATCTTTTTCTGCCATAGTCTCCACACCTAATTATTGCAGACTAAATGAAGAAAGTAGACAATGTCTCAAATAGTCTATGGGCTTGTACAACCCCATTTACATCTTCTTCTTCTTTTGGCTTTTTCCCGGTTAGGGGTCGCCACAGTGGATCACCTGTCCGCTCATGATTGGCAGTGGAGTTTTACAGTGTCGAGTTGCCATCCCGGCACCCAACCTTTCACAGAAGGCAAACACACACACACACACACACACACTCATACCTAGGGCCAATTTAGAGTGTCCAATCCACCTACAGCATGTCTTTGGGTTGTGGGAGGAACCCACGCGACCACAGGGAGGACATGCAGACTCCGCACAGAAGGTACCCTAGCCAAGGATCGAACCATAGAACCTCTTGCTGTGAGGCGGAAATGCTAACTGCTGCACCACTGCGGCCGCCCATACAACCCCATTTACATACAGGTACACAAATGGAAATAAATGTAATTCACTTACATAACCTCCTACATACTGGCATATGTGCTACAAAAGGGAAGACATTCTAAAGATCCCCACTCCTGCTTCTGCTATGGTACACAAATGTCATTTTGAATCTTAGGCTGTTTTAGCGAGTCAACAAAAAGGGCTCCTCGCTCCTTCAAGTAGCACTGTGAAGCCAAACTTGTTGAACGACATTTGGATAAACTCAACACCAACATGTATTGGCCAGAATTAGTTTACCAAGCCCAAAGTCGGTGGCATTTTCAAAACAGACAATTTTTTGTTGATGTCAACAGATGCCACAATCAATGAAGAACTGGAATGCAGAGTATTATTTTTTTAAATGTGAAATACTCAGCTTTCCGCATTTAATACCTTTTTTTGTTGTTGTTGAATCAAAAGAAGATTACACACACTACTCAGTTCCGTAGCAATGCTTTACAAGACTCTAACCCCTAAAGCAACCTGAGTTCCATAACAATGCTAGCTAGCAAAACTAGTGATATACAACTGTCACATAAAAAAATGCACATGAATGTCCGTTGAATGTTTACTTACTCAGAAGGACACTAAAAAATATATTGACACATTCTGCCTGAAGATTTAGTGCATTTCTTGTAAAATAACCCAATACAAACTTTTCATCCTTTGCCGCAGCGAACATCACTTGCTTTTGCACAGCAATACATCACAATAAGGCTCATGACCTGTGGAAAGAGGATCCCTAAGTGCAGACAGCTTAGGGAGCCCAGAGGCTGTACCTGACAGTCACATTGCTCTGGTATCTATGTGCTTGAAACAATCACACCATAAGAGTCTATATATAAAAAAAAAAAAAAAATGGCAAACAAACAAAAGGAACAACCGTCAGAGCCAGGTGTAACAAAAATCCAGAGCGCTTGTTAATACCTGCAGGGAATTACAGGCCTTGTTATCAAAATATACAGCAGATAAAGTTCCAGTCAAGTGTACTATGAGCTGAGAGGAGCACTTTTATTTTATGTGGAGGTCGGGTTCATTTTTTTTTTTTTTTTTGGTGAAATGTTTAACCAGAACCCTGAAGTGTTCTATCTCTATGAACCTTTGTGGCACATCTGGAATTCTCTGTACAAGCAGAACGGGGCTCTCCTTCAAGGAGCAGCAAGGGACATGCTTTGGTCATTGTACAAGTGTGACTTTTCAAACTTTAAATGAAGGGGAAACTTAGTAGTACAAACCTTTTCAGGTTTGTGGCCAACAAGATGATGTGTTCTCTTCCCCTGTGTCCTGATCACAGACGGAAGAATCTTGAACTTGTCTGTGAAGAGATTTGCAAACTTTTATGTCTGTTCTGTGATTATGAGCAGTCTAATTTTAGGAAGCCACTTCACAGTATCTTACCTGCTAAAATGAAACACTACAGGGAAGCCAAAGATTTAAACCTAAAAATCACGTAACACATGAGTTATGTATGAATGTGATTGTCTGCCACCGCTTCATTTAGGAAACACTTTGCTGTAATGATAAGAATACACAGGGAGCATTCCCACCCGATTTACTTATAAAAGTCCAATAGGACCATCAGGTAACTCCACTCTAAAAAGTTGAGAAGGTAACTGACAACATTCAGTTACTTTCTCAACTTATTTTTCAAAAATACCTTCAAATTAGGGCCGTAAACTTACTTGCGCTGCTGGAAGGCACTTGGGGTTAACATAATGGAATTCCTATCTTCTCATGGCACACTCAATGTTAAGCACAGAGGCACCATGAGAAGGTACTTGGGGTTAATGAGTTAAAGACACAACATTTAAGGTTTCATTTAGACCAGGAATGTGATCTGCCCTAAGGAAAAACCTGCCATCTAAGCTCCTTGTTTTCCAAGGCATTGTTGAATTCTGTAACAAATGGAGTCAAATCTATTTCATTCAACACTCCAGAGCATGTTTGGCTAAAGCATTGTTAGTGTCTTTATTTCTAATAGCCAAACAATGTTCATAAATCCGTTTATAAAGGCATCTAGTTGTTTTTGCCCACATAAAATTTATGACAGGTGGAGCACGTAGTGAAATATACTGCCCCCATACTTTTGCAGTTGTATCTGCCTTTACTAACCACCATTTTATTAATGTGTGGAAAAATATATTTTTACATGAATCAATGAACCTGCATTGTTTGCAGTTATAACATGGGTAGGTGCCAGTGGCTCCTCTAACAGTTTTGTGTTCTATTTCTAAAATAGACGTTACACTTGCAACCTTTTTATAAATGAAGTGTGGGTGGTCCCCTAGTACTCTAGCTAAGTCTCAGTTTCCCAAAATAACTTTCCAGTTGTTGGAAATTACCTGTTTGATACTATGACAGTCAGTACTAATAGGAGCAGGAAAGGCACAATCCATTTCTTTTACTTTCCCATTGTTGTTATTAGTTATAAACCCACTAGTTAAAATTGGTGGGAACTTGTCCATTCTAACCAATAAAATCTGCTCAAAAATTTCCCTCAGTTTTTCATATGGATACTCTTTCTGGACAAACATGGAAATAAGTTTGTTTGCCTCACAAATTAAATTTTTGTTGTCTGAAATTAATCTACAGAGGCGTATAATTTGTCCTCTGACCAAGTTAAACTTCATGAACAAAGGATGACCATTCTCAAAATTAAGGAAATTGTTAGTATAGGTGTCCTTTCTGAACACCGTGCTGATGATTTTTTTTTCTTCAAGATTCATATACTGGCCAATCAAAAAAAAAAAAAAAAAAAAAAAGAAAAACAAAGCGGAGGCTGGCCGGGATTTAAACTGGCAGGGCGGGACTCGGGATCAGGCTGCTGATCTCGGGACAGTCCCGCCCAAATAGGGACATCTGGCAACCCTGGACTCTCGGATGACTTGTGGGGAAAAGGGTTATATGAATCATGTGAAACATCATTATTACTGCTAGTTCCTCCCCCTGCTTCATTTATTACACTTCCACTGTCTTCATTACTATTCTGATTATTTTCAACAGAATTCACCTTGTCAATATTTCTGGTGCTCTGGACATCTCTAAAGCCATTAGTAGTACCTTTTCTGATAAGACCGTTTGATTTTTGATTCAAAACAAATGCTGTGTTGTTTGCATAAGCTAAAGAATCTCGAGCCAGTTTATTACACTTTCTGTTAGTTAAGGTTGCCATGTGCTTTTGAAGTTTAGCTTCAATACCATCATAAAATGACTTAATCATGCCAAATTCATCATGATTTACAATACATTCAATTCACATATTTCTTGTTTTAACACAGTTATCTGACTGCAGTTGTGCTTAATTAACAGTTTTAAAGCCTCATCCCTGCATTGTTATAGACAGTAACCAAATCTTTAAAAATGCTGTCAGTTTCCTTAATACAATTTGGAAACCTATAGCATGTTAAGCCACATGGCACTTGTTTGCGTTCTATACAAGTATGTAAATAAAAGTTGTCATATTCAAGTGAATGCAATTTAAACAGTTTCCTTTCCAAATTAAAAATGTCAGACTTACAGTTTGGTGTCTTACTTTGTAGTCCATTACTTTATACAAGGCTGATAACATTGTTAGAAGCACTGACAAATGTGGCAAATGGATTAACAACATTTTTGTTAATGAAAGACCCTCCATAATTCACTAAGTCACTAGCAATGACAGTGGAGTCACTTCCTGAACTTTCAGTTGAGGACTTCCTGCTGTTGCTGTTCAGATTTAAAGGAGCCCCAACATTATTAGATGAATGGAAAACAGTTAATAATCTATCCAAAACAAGTTGAGATTTTTGGATAGCTTGCGTTAAATTGTTAGCCATCACACCTAGATCTTCCGCTGTATAGTAGGTACTTAAATCAAGGTTACTGTCCGAATCTCGAACTGGTGACACTTCCCCAATAGCAGGCATCACTGAGTCCTTGTTTGTATAGAAAACAGCCACAACGAAGTTATGCAGGTGAAAAAGATAAACTTAGTAATGTAAAAAACACCAAATTCATGAAAACCAGAATAAACTTCAGAAAAAAAAGTGAAACAAAGACGAAATTATGACTGTCCATGCAGATAAAAAGTTAAGCTCTTTTTTTGTTTTAATCACAATGCACTTCTTCAGAACTGACCAGTAAATCAATTAGTCAAGTTTAAATACAAAATTTGATTAATAAATAAACCAATCAAATGCCCATTCATCTAATTATTAATTAATACATACAATTTTCTTAAAGGCAAAAATATAAAATGTGAAATATAACACTTGACATATGTACAAAAAGCATATAACACATACAAATGTGTGTCTACTATTAAGATGTTTGTCAAATAAACTGTTTAATAGTATAGTCTATTATTTAAAAGAGATTTAACTTTAAGGTCTCATTTAGACCAGGATTCTGATCTGCCCTAAGGAAAACCTGCCATCTAAGCTCCTTGTTTTCCAGGGCATTGTTGAATTCTGTAACGAATGGAGTCAAATCTATTTCATCCAACGCAAAAAATACAAATTTCTTGAAGTTAGAACACTCCAGAGCATGTTTGGCTAAGGCATTGTTAGTGTCTTTATTTCTAATAGCCAAACGATGTTCATAAATCCTTTTATAAATGGCTCTAGTTGTTTTCCCCACATACAAATTATGACAGGTGGAGCATGTAGCCAAATATACTACACCTATACTTTTGCAGTTGCATCTGCCTTTACTGAACACTATTTTATTAATGTGTGGAAAAATATATTTTTGGATGAATCAATGAATCTGCATTGTTTGCAGTTATAAAATGGGTAGGTGCCAGTGGCTCCTCTAAATGTTTTGTGTTCTCCTATTTCTAAAATAGACTTTACACTGGCAACCTTTTTTATAAATGAAGTATGGGTGGTCTCCTAGTACTCTAGCTAAGTCTCAGTTTCCCAAAATAACTTTCCAGTTGTTGGAAATTACCTGTTTGATACTGTGACAGACAATGCTAATAGGAACAGGGAAGGCACAATCCATTTCTTTTACTTTCCCACTGTTGTTATAAGTTATAAACCCACTAGTTAAAATTGGTGGGAACTTTTCCATCCTAACCAATAATATCTGCTCGAAAATTTCCCTCAGTTTTTCATATGGATACCCTCTCTGGACAAACATGGAAATAAGTTTGTTTGCCTCACAAATGACATTTTTGTTGTCTGAAATTAATCTACTGAGGCGTATAATTTGTCCTCTGACCAAGTTCAACTTCATGAACAAAGGATAACCACTCTCAAAATGAAGGAAATTGTTAGTATAGGTGTCCTTTCTGAACACCGTACTGATTAATCTTTTTTCTTCAAGATACATATTTATACTGAAGTCCAAGAAGTGCACATTCGTGCCAACTTCACTTGAAGTGAACTTCAGTCCCATCGTGTGTCTGTTCATATCATCCAAAAATAGACTTAACTCATCAGTAGGTCCATTCCAGAGAAAAAAAACAAATCATCGATAAACCTCCTATAAAAGGAGACATATTTAAATCTCTCCAGTTTGGTCAGGGAGGACAGGTCCCATCAAATTAACACTAAATTAGCGAAATCCGGTGCTACTTTAGCATCCATAGCAACCCGATGGGTCTGACGGTATATTCTTCCATCAAATAAGAAAAAGTTATTTTTCAGCACCAAATCTAGTAAAAGGCAAATGGACTGTACCATTATATTGTCAATCTTAGTGTGTCCCTTTAAAAAACTTTTCACAGCTTCTATCCCCATACTTTGATCAACAGAAGTATACAGGGATACTACATCTACGGTAACTAATAGTGTTTCTGTACCTGTAAAAGTGTAATTTCTAAGGAGGTCCAAGAACTCCCAAGAGTCTTTCAAAAATATGGAGTCTTAACAACTAAGGGGTCCAGGTAATGGTCCAAATAATGTATTAATAATTAGATGAATGGACATTTGATTGGTTTATTTATTAATCAAATTTTGTATTTAAACTTGACTAATTGATTTACTGGTCAGTTCTGAAGAAGTTTGTTGTGATTAAAATGAAAGAAAGCACTCAACTAATTATCTCAGCATACCACATACAGTAAACTCTCAGTTAACTGGAACTCAAGCAACCGAAAAAAAAATCGAAGAAATACAGTACAGTATGATCAGTTCAGTTTTTCATATGTTGCATTTTCTGTTTTTCCCCACAGAAACACACCTTATGTTTTTACAGTTTTAGAGTTTTAAAAAGGAAGATACACATAAATTCCCTCTCAGTCCAACCCAACAACAAGTCAAACCAAACAAGTCAAACTGCGATGGGCGTAGCCTGTATGGCTAACTGTTAGCAGCAACTTTTTTGACCTCCTCAAACTATACTAAATTACAGGAATTTAGTCCAATCTATTGGAAAATAAGATACAACTGCTAATAATTTACTATTCTAAGGATATATCAACTTTGAGGATTTCTATCTAAAAAATTTCCTGTCAAATATATTGCAGAAAATACAACTTTGTGGAGATGAGCAGCACTAAGAATTCTGACACTCAAATGAAAAAAGACATACAACAAATGTCTTCTACTCTTCAGGATCTCTCTTTAAAAATGGACAGGTTTACAGATAAACTGGACAGCTTTAGAGAGAACTGTCAAAACCAAACTGATATTTTGAAGGAGATTCTCCAACAACAACAATCTAAACTGATAGACATTGAAACTTCACTTACTGACATCGATGGAAGACTCAGGGTGGAAGAATCTCAAGTTGAATATCTTATCCAACAAAATACCTGGCTTACCAACAAACTTGATGATCTAGAAAATAGAGAGAGAAGGACAAACATAAGAATTTTTGGTCTCCCTGAAAAGACTGAGGATGAGAACATCATTTTATTTTTAAATAATTGGCTTCCTGAAGTACTTGATTTAAAGGAAGGTTTATCTAATGGCATTGAGACAGCCCACTGAGCAATAAGAAAACCAATGCCTTCCTCATCTTCCACATCTCCCATATCCATAGTTGGCAAATTTTTATCTTGGACAAGGATTTCATTCTCAAATCAGCATGGAGGAAAAGCCCTTTAACCTATAAACAACATCAGATAAGATTTGATAACGACTATTCCTCAAGAGTACTGGAGAAGAGGAATAAAGCCTGGCCATTAGTAAGACTGTTAACACAAAACAAAATAAAAACCCATCTCATATACCCAGCAAAAATAAGAATTTTTTTTTCTAATGAAAAGAAAACTTTCAACACCATTGAAGAAACCATCTTCTTCATCAAAAACAACAATATAGTTCCTATTCCTGATGAAATGGACTGCTCAAGCTCTTCAACATTAAAAAGATCTCCTGAGAAAAACAGCTGGTTGGAAGTGGGAAAAAAAGAAGCAGAAAACAGACTCTAAAATGTTTATTCCTTCCAAATCTCTCAAAGCATCTACAACAACATAAGTATTATTCTGCTGAACATAGGAAACGTATGTATTTTCACATCATCAATCTTCTTTAACAAATAATTTACTAAATGCTTTATTAATGTTTTGTTATTTATATCTAGCACGTCTAGTTTTAGTAAATTGTTTCATTAAAACTCACAATCAAAGGGCCATACTTCTTATAGTTAAGCTTTAGTTCACACACAAACTAATACACATTATTATGATAGGTTTAATAATATAGTAATTGATTTAACATACTGCATTGTGCTACTTCCTATATGATTTAGTTTTTTTAGTATGTACTTCAGATAATGTTTTGAACTAACTCAGACTATTTTATTCTTGATTGTTTAATATAATTATATCTAAAAGTTAACTTCTTTCTAGCTTGGGGCACTGAAATTTAATGGAAAATTTTAACATTTAATATTTTAATGGTTTCCTACAATTGCACATGCATATACCTTTTTTAAAACATCTCGAGCACTTATACACAAGCTGGCAACCCTTTGCACAGTTAATAATTAATGGCGCCAACTCTTTAAAACAGTAAAACACTTTCAGAGTCACTGTAGTTAAATTAGGAAAACACTGTCCAATTTCTGATGCAGCACATTCAAGAATCTACTCTCCTTTCTATTTATACCCCTCAGGACTGCAGCTCGTATATCGTATATCTTGAAATGAACAGTCAGCAGGCTTTATGGGCACAGCAAAAAGAGTTAACAGATGTCTTTGTGTGCCCTTGAAATCTCTTGTCTTTTAGTAGATGTAGGTAGTGTGTGGATGGTTGTTAAATATATCATTTAATGAGCATATAGCCTGCATAACAAATGTGTTCTTGGTTGGATTTAGTTTGCTGTTTTAGACAGGATTCTATTATAAATAGTTTTGAAAATTGGACAGTTAAGGGATATTGGTACTGGGTGTGAGATTATGCTGTACATATAGAGTGTATCTGAAAGCAAGGAGGTAGCTCGTAGTGTTTTCAGCATTTATCAACCTGTAGACAGGGCATTTAATGTCTTGCTACATCTTGTGGTCTGCTCGTCATTCTGATGAGTGTTCGTGGAGCTTTTTAAAGATGGACACATTTTAAGTAGGAAAAAAAAAGGGGAGTACACTAGATTTCATCCACCTCCCAATGCTGGCTTGCAAGGTAAGGAATCAATAAAAAATAAAAGGAAACTGATATGCAGTAACACAACACGCATTTACGCAATTAGTTCTGAGTCAATTTTAAAGGAAAATTACATATTAGCTTAAACTCTGCATTCATGAGATTATCCAACTCAATACTTTAACTACCATTAACACATTAAAAGTATTATACATAAATACACAAACATCAAAACATTGTATCATATGATGGGTGGTTTCTGTTGTTGGGACATTAGATCTAGAGTACTGGTGTGTGCATGAGTGATCACACAGTTGCTAATTCGGAAGTAGCTCTTTTGAAAAAGAGGAAAAAACAGAAGTAATGTGCTGAGAGGTTTGTTTGGTGCTTTTTCCCTAACTATGATGCTAATGAGATGAGAGTTAGGAGTAATGTTATAAGAATTTCTTGTTAATCCCAAGGTCAAAATTGCTGGCAAGCTTAATTGATGGCATATCCCAAATGTAATATATAGGTTACTACTATGTTTTTTTCATTTTTTTAAATTGGAACTAGTATTCAGCAAACTGAATTTATTGAATTATTTTAGAACATCTATGTTGCAAAGGCACATACAGCATGAAGTTAAATTTTTTTTAAATTTCATATATAATGTTAACTTTCAGTTATGTAAATGAATGGGTGAGAGAGGCATTGGGAGAGGTGGGCAAACTATGTGCTGTGCTTTTGAATAAGAATGTCTAAATCTTTAGTAAGACAAGGGTACAACTTAGATGGAAAATAAAAGTCTGTATATTGAGTTGTAAATAGAGGCATAACAATGGTCCTGTTATACATTATTTGGTAAAGATATATGGGCTTGACAATCTTAGCCTTACTAAAGTGTCCGGTTTAAAGATCTGATGTTGGAAGCTTTAATTTGTAACAAAAAAAATGGGTCTTTATAATATATATATATCCTACATAGACACCATTGGTGAGGTGATACTGGAAATATCAGACATTCTATGTTAATGTTTCTAATCTTGTATTCCATTACAGCTCAGATTTGGAACATGCAACTACAACCATTAGAACAGAAGGACTTTGACAGTTGAATTTTTCAAGACTTTCCTGTCAGTGGCATGGATTAGATACCCTGCTTATCATGAGCACGTCAGTAAAGAGTTGGTTGGGAAACTTTTGGAAAGGGTAGGAAATGATTACAGTTCTTTGAGTTAGGAAATTTTAACTCTAAGAGGAGTATATTACTTATACATACTGTGAGAAAAGCCTCTCTTTTCCCCACAAGTTTTGTGTCAGTCTAGCTTCCACAAGATAAGGAATTAATAAATGACTGCTATTGAATGTCTAACAAATGGTTACTTCGAGAAACACATCCCACAAATCAGATAAAGACCTAACAGAGCAATGTTGATAATTTTATGGATATACATATTGATAAATCTCTGAGGCAAGTTTAGATGTAACAGAATAGGCACATTTTTGTGGTATGTGTTTCTCTGAGGTGGCTGAATACACTGAGTATGCTTGATAAACACATCAGCAATGGCTATGTGATTGTGGGGAGTATATGATAGAAATTCAAAAGCTTGTTGAGTTGCCGCCCCAATATAAAGGGAAAAACCCATGATTCAAAGAAGACAATTTGATTCAGATGAAATGATTGTTATGAGAAATGGAAAAAAAAATCCAGGAGAGTCATATAGATTGAATTAAAAGTTATATATTTCAGAAAGCATTAATACTGATACAAAGCAAAGTGTGGCACATCTTACATAACTATTCACTTCAGAAAATATAAACTGAATAAAATATATAAGGATTGTCAAAGTAGGGGATGATATTCAATAGTCTATTCTTTGAATGGGGCAGTAATACATCTAATAAAATTAAAGTTGTATGAAAATATAATCCTATATAAACATGACTATAGTACATACTTGAAAGAAAAGAGAGAGTGACCAAATTAAAATACAACTTCATAATGGAACAGAACACTGCAAAATATCTAGTTCTTTAAAGTATAAAAGCCTCTCATACTTCAACATATTTTTTAAGTAAAGGAAAGTGGAGTTGAATATTATAGTAGATATAATAATTTAGATGGATATGGAAGCTGGACATGCTTTATATTATTTGATTTCACAAAAAGATCATCTAAAATGACTCATATTACCTTACTGAAAATTCTAATATGTATATGTGTTATATTTAAGTTAATGACAGTACCTTATACTGACATGCGGTTTAACTGGGAAAGCTTAATAGTTCATATTTAATTCTATATTAATAAATACTTAGTAATAGTATTAAAGCAGGTTGCTATATAACATATAAGTAGCTCAACATATATGTTTTTGTATAAATCAATACTGTTAATAGTATATAACAATTACTTTCATGTGTTGTATATAGTATGATATAGTTCATGTCTTATTATATAGAGATATACATTTGAGTTTTAATTTTTTTTATACTCTCGCATAACAACAGTATGAGGGATTAATCAATTTTTTTGTTATACACATTAACCAATTAATCTACATTAATAACTTACATTATTTGTTCTCCTGTATTCATACTGAAGCTCAATTCAAATTGTCTGACTTAATTTTGGATTGATGGGTAATCTGATGGAGAAATCAATATCCATCAGATTAGGGGTGACCTTCACTCCATGTATGAAAATAGATCTTCTGATTATTTTATTCTTTAAGAAACATATACTAAAGCATACATTTTTACTTCTATCAATGGTTTGGCCTATGATACAATATCATCACCATATTAAATTAGAAAGAGTAACATACTATCACACTCAATTTTATAATAACTTTAACAACACTATACAACATTCAGTCTTATATAATAATACTATTTAAACCACACTATAATGTAATTATTAAATGGAACTAACATTATTATCTCTTAATGTCAATGAATTAAATAATCGAAGGAAAAGAGCAAATCTTTTAAAATACTTAAAAATGAACAATGCCCAAGTAATACTTTTACAAGAATCCCATTTTAAGACAAATGATAATTTCATGTGGAATCCCCCAGAATTTACAATATTATCTCACTCATCATACAAGAAAAAAAAAACAAGAGGTACAATAATATTATGGAGAAAAAACATCACCATGCGACAACTTATATTTAACTATAAAGATAAGGAAGGATTATTGACCATAGTAATAATAAAATATAACAATAGAATCTGGACTTTAGCTAATGTCTACTGGTTCCTAGGCATAGGGATGACAACAGTTAAAAAACACATAAATCTAATAAACAGAGTACAAAATGGTACTCTAATCATAGGTGGAGATTTTAACTGCATTTTAGATAACTCTGAGACTTCAGACAGTAGGTCTATTCATTTTTCTCCAACAGGGAAAGCTCTCAAAAATTGAAAGGACAACCTAAATTTGATTGACACCTACACATATAAAGAAAATACCTCTTTATTATATTCACATAGAGATTACAGATTCAATACTCAAACTGGAATTGACAACATATATATATGTATATATATATATATATATATCTCAAGACCTAAGCACGAAGGTAATAAACTTCACCATTTCCCCATGCTATCTATTGGATTACAATTCCCTCATTCTTAAACTTGAATCTATCTCAAAAGACTAAATCTAACAACTAGAATCCCTGCTTATATCACTAACATAAAACAATTTAAACCATGGCTACACGATGAAATATTTTTTTTTTTAGAAACCAATAACTTGGAAGACACAAATATAGTAACTTTATGGGATACATTAAAAGCATATTTATAAGGCAAAACTTTTTCATGGTACAAAAACAAAATAAAAGAGTGGGAATCAGAATTGCAAAATATAGAAAAACAATTAATTGACATAAACCTAGATATTTCAACTGATACTGTCACAAAGAGAAAAAAGTATAGATCAGCTAAATAAAAAATATAATGAAATATTAACACACAAGACCAATTTGGCTTTAGAAAAATTGAAAGTTAACTCATATTCAATGTCACCTAAACACATGCATAAGCTATCAATGAGGGTTAAAAAACAAATCATGGAAAATAGTATCACAAGAATTCTACATGAAGGGAAAAAATAGCAAAGTAGTCTCAGATATTAGTGATATTCTTGAACCATTTAAACACCACTATTCTGATTTCCAAACTCGTGAATCTCGAAACACAAATGCACTAGATATAGATACAAATTTAACTAACATAAATATGTTACCTGAGAAAGTGAAACTAGATCTGTAACAACAAATTTCATTAAAAGAAATAGGTGATAGAATCAAAGTGAAAACAATAAAGCCACTGGAATACATGGAATTATAAACAAAATATACAAATTATTACCTACACCTGCCTTAAATCTACTTCATAATGCTTTAAATGTAATACATTCTCAATACATTATTCTACCCTCCTGGAAGTATTCTTTGATCACTCCTATTCTAAAAGAAAATAAAAATCCCACTTTATGTAGTTCACATAGACCTATTTCTCTCCTTAATAATGATTATAAAATCTTTACATCAATCTTAGTAAACAGGATAAAGAAATCCATAAAAATATCATACATGAAGACCAGACAGGCTTCATTTATAACAGACAAACACGACAACATTTACAAGATTCTCACTCTTATAGACCTCATTAACAGGGATAATCAAGAGGCTCTTATAATTGCCTTAGATATTGAAAAAGCGTTTGACACACTACAATGGGACTTTCTTTTTAAATCACTAGAAATGAATCACACTCCAGAATGAAATGAAATAGTCTTTTTATTTAAAAAAAAAACCAAGCAAAAAAACTTTTGTTAGTGGAAACACTTTCTTGAGAATTCAATTATAAGTGGAAAGGGAACACATTTTTATACAAAAGTTTGGGGCAAGCTGCAAACATCAAATAATTGATAATCAAATTAGTAATTATTATTGACAATTAAAGTGCTCCAAGTGCTTACATATACTGGGTTGCTTTAGAGTATCGCTACTGTTTTGTATATATATACATTGTTTATATCAGATGAAATATCGTGTTTACAACGTGACTGAATTGTTGAGCAGGATTGGACGTCACAGTTCAATTTTATGTGGTTTCAAGCTAGGTTTTTTTTTTACGTTTTGTAGTTTATGCGTGTTATGTGCTTGATGCAAGCTTGAAATGTTGTTCTGATTGTTTGCCCCAAACTGCTTTGTAAAAAATGTGTTAAAATCACTATAATTGAAATCTGAAGAAGCTGTGAAGTTCCACTACGAAAGCGCTCCACATGCAAAGTGACATTGATTCCATCCATCACAAGGAGGTGCTACTATGCTACTATGCCTGCTTGGATTCCTGCACTGTAAACATACCTGCCAACCTGGCTCTGAGCTTTCAACAACCCTGTTCCTATGATAACTTCTAACAACGGTGAGAAAATCTCTGAAAATTATAAAGCTGTGTAAAACTTTCAAGATGATTTGTATAAAACATAATTACAGAGGTTGGCTTTACAACACAGAAGCTTGTCTTCATTTCAAAGTTGTTGTTGGGCATGGCATTTTTTTTGCATGCCCCTATGGGGGATAGTCCCCCCATACTCTTAGAAAGTGGACACTTGAGGAAGTTTTTTTATTAACTTATTAAGTTCTAATGTTCTAATGTAAACAACTCGATGATACTCCGCTCCTAATCAACAAGCAGCTAAAATATTTTTTTGGCAGGAGCTAAACCCAAAAACAAAGGGCCATCTCAAACTAGCTAGTTAAGTAGAAGTTTATGATATCTTAGGCTGTTTTTTTTAATGTAGCGATAAAGGTGCTTTTTAAAGATAAATAAAATATGGCAAACAGATGCATTAAGAGAGTTCTTTTTCAAACATAGTCAATATAGCAATATCAAATTTTACAAATCTAATGCTCTTTTCATCTGAAGAGCTTCATCTGGGAAGGACTGTAACCCAGTATTAGGATTATTTAAGAATAGTCCCTTTCTACAGTCCTTTACTGTAGAAACTTCAAACAGAGGTTTCATTCCTTTGGACCTAACTTTGAAGTTTGATCAAAAGATCATGATCAATCAATACTTCACTTTAAAAAACAAACCGGAGAAATTTCTTATTAAAATTTGAAAGTATGCATCCCAGACACACCTTCAATTTAACAGAGCTAGGATTTGCTCAGACACAAGGTTGAGTTTTTACATGAAGCAAGAACAAAGGACTTATTTATTAAGGAGGATAGAGTTACAACGTTAATCTCATTAGAAAATGTAAGATGCATTCTAGTCTCACTAAGAGAAGAGGAGGGTGTACAATCACCTATCACCTATATGATATCAAAAATGAACAGGAACAGAGCAAAGTAAACATGAACATGATTCAATCAATGTTTTTTAGTTTTAAGCTTTTAAAGTTCTACAATGTTGTTGTGAAGGAGGTGATAATATTGTGATATTATTAATTGCTTTGTCTTGTATTGAGCTCAAATGGATATTACGCAAGTCAGCGTCAGTCCAAATCAATTTAATCAATTAAAATTAAACCTATGAACAATAGTAATAGTCTTTTATGATTTAAATATGTTAAGTCAATAGTATATATTTTGTTTATATGCACAGATGTAGTTTGTTTTTGCTAACGCCTTTTAACAGCATAATTTATATCTAATAATGACATCTATATATATAGTTTTTCTATATTGATTTTCATAATAAGACTATTATTCATTGCATATTTTTATTGTCTCTCGTGTATATATATATATATATATATATATATATATATATATATAATAAAACATACATCACCTACATGTAGTTGTTCTTTAGATCTTTAACCCACATTTTTTTTTTACCTAGATATGATGATGATTGTTATATATATATAAAGTCTCTATGCTTTTACTTAAGTTCAACAGCATCAGTTATTTCTGCAACATAACATGATATTTTATATTCACCCAATGGTACTAGGTAACACTATGAACTGCTTATTATTGACTTCACAGATTTTTCCAATTGAAGTATGATTCTTTATTTTATTGTTTAATGCTCTTTGTATATTTTAACATCCCCTATCCAAATTTAATCATAGCACGATTGTTCAACAAGATATTAACCAAGGGGAATATTTCAGGAATATGGATTTTATTACCATTGATTTTATCTACAGTGTACAGTGTTGAGCAGAGATTGACGTCACAGTTCAATTTTTCCTGTTTGTTCTTTGATTATGTAGCTAGTTTTCATTTTATGTTTGTGTTAGTGTTATGTTATGTGCTTGATGCAAGCTTGTGAAATGTTGTTCTTATTGTTTGCACAGTTAATACTTTTGTACTTTAGAATGTATTATTATATTTTTAATTTCTTTTGATCATTATATTCTATATTTTACAAATAGTAATGAGTACCCATATATTTTAAGCACTTGGACTTTAAATTGTCAGCTAATTAATTAATTGATTAATCAATTATTTGATTGTTTGGCTTGCCTTAATATTATATTTTCCTCCTCAATTTGTATATTTAATAAAAAACTTATACAGTAATAACCTTGCTTATGTTAAACTTGGACCTTTCACTTCAGAAGCCATAAAAATCACAAAAGGAACTAAACAGGGTTGTCTTATATCTTGTGTTTTATTCACCATAGCTATAGAAATATTTGCAATTATGATTCGCAAATCTTCAAAAATAATGGGTATCGAAATACATGGACAATTCAACTCTAAAATCATGCTTTTTGCAGATGATATTCTTCTAACTCTAACAGCTGAGAAAGAATCTCTTAAAGAATTAGATAAAATAACTGCAAAATTATATACTAATTCAGGATTAAGAATAAGTAACACAGAATCTAGATATATGCTTTCAAATAGGAAACATAACTAACATCTTAATACAAACCACATAATTGGCACATTAGTATCATTCTTAAATTATTTAGGAATACCTTTATGTGATAACATCGATACAACCTTAACAACAAATTATATTAATACATTATCTAACATAAAAAAAATTAACAGAAAAATGGAATAGGCTCCTTTTAAAATTTGAAGATAGACTACATTTAATAAAAATGATCTTACTCCCCAAAATTAATTACATTGCTCAGGCCATTCCTATTCTTCCTAATAAAAGGATATTAAAGGACTTTAACAAAATGTTATTAATATGTCTATGGTTTCCAAAAAGAAATCGTATAGCCTTCCAAAATCACATTAGACCTTGGGATTTAGGGGGAATACATTTTCCAGATCATGAATCTTATATTAAAGCATCCATTATCAAATTAGTCATTAATTGGATTGACCCAAATTTCTCATCTGCCTGGAAATCCCTTCATACTACCATCTTTCTTCATGAAAATAAATTAGCAGACAATCTCTTAATAGATAATCACAATGTTTCACTATGGTATATAATATGTATTAATATGCTATATAATATTGTAAAACCTACCAAAGTAAATTTGATAAATCACATTTATAGAATTATTAGAGCCTTTATAAATTTAAATCTTGATGTAAAACTTTGCTGGGAATTATTACTTTTTAGAATATCTAAAACTTACACTAACAGAATTCATATGAATGTATTCCAAGACTGGGAATTAAAACAATTCACCTGCTGGCAACAGTGTCTAAGAAACTTAACAGTACTACATGCTCATGAAATAAAAAATAGTTATAACATTCCAGACACAGATTGGATTATTTTAAATAGTATCTTATCTCACACCCAAGATCTTTGTACAATAATAAATAACTCTTCATTTAAAACTATACCTAAGTTGATATTACATCTTCAAGATTTGATATGCAATAATCAAAGCTGGCCTAATGTAACCTCTAATCTATATAACATTTTAATAAAATATAAAACTATTCCCAAACAGAAATTTTGGAAGTTTTCAATAAAGGTCAAATATTAAACTTGTCCTCTGAAACTAAATCTAACCTGTTATATTCTGTGAGATTAACTTCTAATCTCCAAGTGTGGAAATCTTCACATGGAAATATCTACACAGAGCTTTTTATACTCCTAATAAAGTTGCTAAGATACAATTGTCTAGTACCACTGTTTGTTGGAGATGTTCTAGGGAATGTTCAGGTGATTGGGAACATATCATTTATGATTGTATTAAAATCAGCAAATATTGGATAGAGATAGGTAAATTTTGCCAAGCCATATTCTCAGATTCATTTATTTTATCAAAATCTCTAATCTTAGTAAATGTAAATGCTACAAACAACATGAAAAAAAGCAATTTATACCTCCTTCTTACTATCGTAGCAGTGGCAAGAAAATGTTTGACATGAAAATGGAAATCATCTGAACCACCCTCCATTGAATAATTCCTATTACTACTACAAGAATCAGCTGACATGGAAATAAAAGTCAAAGAAACAAGAATTTTCCCCAGGAAATGGTCTGATAATCCTTGGACTAAAGTTAAGGACTTAATTGAAACTCTAAAAAACAACACACCATCTATAATTTGACTGAATGTTTATAATCACACTGTTTATTTGGTATACGAAAAGACCTGTTTTCTCTTTCTTTATGAAATCTTTTTTTCATACTAGGCCAATTGTATATATTGTATATAGTTACTCATTTAAACTTACATTAAACTGATTGTAATATTCACATATGTTTAAATTTAATAAAAAAAATTTGAGAAAAAAACAAGTCAAATCGCTAAAATGTCAACACTCACTTCATACTCACTCAGTTTAAATCAGATTGCACATTTTCTCCCTGATCTCTAACACACACACAGCCTCTTCAGCTTTCATACATGCATTCACTCAGTCTTTCTCTATCCGATCTTACACACACTCTTCAGCTTTCATACATCTCTCTGATCTCTCACACACCTTTGCTTCTGCTTTCATACATCTCTCTGATCTCTCACACACAGTCACTTCTGCTTTCATACATCTCTCTGATCTCTCCCTATCACTTCTGCTTTCATATATATATATATCTATATATATATACATATATATATATATATATATATATATATATATATATATATATATATATATTCAGTTCATTCAATTCCAATCCACTCAGTGTGCCACTGAAAACCATTCTGCGTGCCATGCTTTCTAGCAGAAATATAAGTTTAAAATATTATTATTCCAACCAGGCTGTTAATTACTGTATTTAAGTATTAAAATCAAATCAATACAGTGTTTATGGTATGGTATAGTATAGGGTACAGTATTTGTCAGGTCTATTTTTAACAAAAATTCTCAAGCAACTGGAAACTACGCTTATCTGGCATCTACCAATACCCATGGGTGCTGGTTAACTGAGAGTTTATTGTATAAACATCTAGCACATTACATCTATCAGCTTAACTCTTGTGAGATTAACTGTTTCAAATTAGTGCCTTTACTCAATTCCCATACAGTGGCCAATATAAACACATTTGCACAAAGTGATCATTGCTAGTGTGGCTGCAATTAAAATCTTCAGCTTTTGCCATAGAATGTTAAATGCCATTCGCTGTCATTCAGCATTGAAGCACAATGTCAACATCTGCACAAATGCTAAGGACAAAAAGTGAGGGGGTTTCGATGGGCTACTTCTGACCATGTGTGTGAGTCTGTTTTAACCATATTAAATGTGAAAAAAGGGGTTGCTAAGATAGTGGTGAAAATGGGGGGGGGGTAGAGGGTTGGATATAGGAGAAAATACAGAAGTTTTTAGAATGGTAGTGGGAAACCACCATAACTATCCACTTCTTTAGAACATAAATGAAGTATTGCACATAAAAGTTTATGACTTTGGAGAGTCACCACATCATGGAGAGGAGACAGCAACAGAATAATGTTGTATATATAAAATAGGACCATATCAAGTGTGTCAAGATGACACACAGATAAAGTCAAGAGCTATGCATGGGGTGTATTTTTTGTGGGACAGGTGCCAATTTTATTTGGAGAGAGAAAATGTTGAGGAATGTGCTTAGGTATGAGAAGGTTAGGTGCGTAGGGTAAGTTAGGTAGCAGGCACAGACACACAAGAAAAATAAGACAGACAAGGATGGTGATGAACACAGAAGGTTGGGTGACACCATGATTGGGGATAGGTAGGGGACCTTGGAGGTACATACATGTTCAGCTTGGAAACAGTGAGAATCTAGTCCTCACCCCTCTGAACTGTCCTGACTGTCTCCTGTGTCATTTGCCTGGGTCAATGCCTGATGTGGAATCTTTTTGGATACATAAAGCAAGAAATGTTCAACCCTGACAATTTGGGCAATGAAGCCCCTTTCCATTATGCCCTCCACTAGCCCTGTCACCTCCTGATTGCTGATAAAATTGCCACCTCCACTACTACACCTCCTAAAAAGAGGGTACCACAACACCAAGAGGGTACCACTACACCAGCAAATGCAGCAGAGCTATCTGATGCAGGTGGAGCAGGTAGGGCAGGAATTGTGGAGGTAACACTGATAGGATGCAACACAGATATGCTGGGTGTCTGTTCTGCCTGTGGTGGTGCCACTGATGCCACGTCTGGAAGCATGGAGAGTTAAACTGCAGTGGTCAGTCTCTCTCCCTTGGCTGATGGCCATTTTATTTTTGGTAGCAATGTATTAAAAAAAAAGAAAAAAATATGTATATATATATATATATATATATATATATATATAGGTCTACTTTTCCTTATTGAAAGATCATTCCTTCAAAAAGAAAAAGTATGGGCCCAATTAAGTGAAAGTGCACTAAAGTATTATCTTTGAAAGGTGTACATTATTTTTGTTACTGCTGCAATGTACTACAGAGTTACAGAAATGTTTGTCCTTTTAGCAAATTTTTATAAATTCCTTTCTTTGTCTTGGGAATGGGGATCTGTATTAAATTGTGTTTACTCATATGAAGCCTTACTTTTTCATGTATTTTGAGTATGACAGAAGGATACTGTGAGGCTGCCAGCCCAGCTATCTGGAATTTTGTAAATAATCATATGCCATTTGTGAACATTAATATGATTCATATGCTTGTCTTACAAATGTAAGAGAACAATATGTTATGTGGATATTAAACTACTGGTGCAGAACTGTACGTCACATACTGATCTTCACAAATGCGACCCCAGTGTACCCTACTGGAAAAGAACAGAAATGTGTATAAACTATATGCGTATGCAAATGTATATTTTCATAGTAGAGACTGGAAGATATACAGTTAACTTGCAAACCTGCAAGAAATAAGTTTAAAAGTAAAGTGTTTTATGACTGTGTTTCAGTGCAGCAAGCAGACACAATGTCTAGAGCTAGAGGTTTTCCTATTGTGTTGAAACAGAAATAATTACTAGGTTTAAAATGTAAAGTGTTTTTATTGCTCTGTGACTTCCTAGCAGCTGCACATCTGAGAGATAAGTTTTTATGACACAGAGGTGCTAAATTTTAAGTATCTGTTTAGCCTGGGAACTGAAGGCATGTGACAAAGAGTGATGTATTCTGAGATAACTCAGCAGTAATGTTGATTATTGATTTAATGACTCTCTCAGAGAAAGATTTTGCATTTTGTATCTTGTCTTGGATCTAGAAACATCCATTCAGCACTTCTCATCTGCATTTGCCTTGCTCTGTAAGTAAGTTATTTAGGGCATAGTATCTTTTTAGATATAGATAGGAATATAGTAAACATTAGTTTAGATGTTTTCTGTATTTACTTGAAACTGTCCTACAATGTTGTTTTAAAATATTTTCTGTGAGTCTGAACTCTGTAGTCACTGTGTTGAGTTATTGACTATTGTCTTGTTCTTTTATTATTTATTAAGTATATTTATGCCTTTTAATTGTGGCTGGTTTGTGTAGAGATATTTAAGATCTTAGTGTACTTGCATATGTATTTGATGACACTATATTGGCCACTCCAATAGCCTTGGCCTTGGTCACACTTAGCATTTGGATAATAGTAACATCACACAATAGGATTGGTCACCCTTTAAGAAGGGCCTTATAGTAGCTGATAAAGAGCTGGTTGGTGGCAGTGATCACTACCTTTTAGTCTGGGCAGAAGGGGCATATATAGTAAACCTGTGCCAGCCTTTCCCAGGAGTGTGTATGTCCTTTATATATAAATCAAGTCTCAAAGTGTGTGTGTCTGCTCCTTGTAGAAGCTTTTCTGACTTTGATGACAACAAAATGTCTAAACCTTGTGCTAAGTTGTTTTAAAACCGACACTTGAAAGCCATTGAGCAATTGTTGGTTAGTCAAACTTATAATATAACCGCTTAGCAGCAGTGAGTAGCAATTATTGGTTAATCGTAACAATTCACCGTTTTGTGCAAGAGATAAGTTTTTATATTATATGTAGTTGTACCAGTCATTGGAAAAGGATCAGAGAATGTAAATGCTATTTTTTCACAAACAGATGCTAGTCATAAGTTCAAAACTCTGATCTACAATCACATTTATTTATCATCGATTATTGTCATGAAAGGATAGATTTCATTTTCTATCTTGAGTTTGCCCAGGGCAAATTTATGGTGTTTGAGAGACAATATTGACTGAATGGTATGGTCTTTTTCTTGTTTATCTGAAAATTGGTGATGCCAATTTTTATTTAGTTTAAAAAAAATGTTTCAAAAACATTTACTGAAATGAATGTGGTTTTAGTTTGTAATTGTGATTTTTTTACCGCATTTATAATATTTGGAATTTCACAATGGAAGATGTAAGGCTGGATTGTTTGATGTTGGTGGTAATTGTGATTAATAATTGAGAATATCATAATGCTAGGTCATTATATGATAGAGCCAGTATATAGTCCAACTAATGACATAGTACCCGCTTGTGTTTGTCATTGTCAACAATGAAACAAGTGATTGTTCACATCAACATAAGATAAGACTATGGTGTAATGATTATTCATCTTAGTGATTGTTTGGATAAGAATTTGCATAAGATGGAAATATTATTAAACAGGAAGATCAGGATTTATTAACAAATGTAAGGAACAATTTAACACTTATTATGGAAGTGTTGGTATAAAAAATTAAGAATTTTGAGCTAAAGAACACACATTACACACTATTGTATACTTAGTATAAAGCCTTTATTAGTTAATGCAGCTAAGAACAGAAGGTATATAGTGGAATTTTAATGATAAATAAAAATTAATATATAATCCATAATTTAGAAGATAAGTTACAGTAATACTTAATAATTTTGCATTTATATTTGTCATTATAGTTAATGCAGCATTATAGTTAATATTATGCTAAGGACTATATTTAATAGCATTACTAACCCTGGCATTAGTGACAGCATGCTATAGGACTTTAAAAGGAGCTTAAACCTTACTATATTATAAGGAAGACCTAGATTGAAATACATGAATAAGCGGTGCAATTTTGTGCATAGTGGTGAATTTAAGAAATTAAATTGATGGCCGATTGGACACAATCAAATTAAGTAACAAATGTGAATTAAAAAGATATGAAATGGACATTTGGGGGTGTATAGGTGGGCAGCAAAAAAATGTAAAAAACAACATTGGGGAACATATTAGCGAGGCAACATATTGTCAATCTGGGGTAAATGTTCCTTTCTGAAGAATCTTTAAAATAACAATATAATAAAGAGTAATGGGTTGGTGGAATGGGATGAATGGATTGATAATGCAGCAAGGATCAAAGTGATAAAAACATACCATACAAACTAGTTAGTATAATAAAAAAATCAGAATGGATACTTGAAATGATTCTTTATGAAGTTAGATGGAATGGGGGCAGGGGAATTTTTGAAAGTTCAGGTAGAATGTTAGCGATTCCTTTTTATCAAGGGCATTTGTAGCATGACCAAGATTCATAAGATTTTGAAGAACGAAGTTTAGGATGCATTGTTTTCCAATTATTTAGTAAGTTGAACAACTTATCAGTAAGACCAGATTCTAAGGGGTAAGAAACAAAAGACTTTATTTAAATTAGGAAAATTAAATTTATTTACTACAAAAGGTAAAGATTCCTGGGATTGAAGAAACTGTTGAAATGCAAAAAGTAGGAAAAGATGTATAAGTAGTATTAGTATATTTCCTACAGAAACAGGATTAGATGGATTAGGAGAGAAACTGGATGGAATCCTAGAAGTTAGAGGCATTTTAAGAGTAAATTTGATGGTTGTACTTATGGAAAAATTTGATGGTTGTATTTATGTTTATTTCTTATGCGACATATTTATTTTATTTTAAGGTTTATAAACCTGCAGCTAAACTGCCTATGATAAACACAGTAATCTAGGGGTTAAGCGTTATTACTTTCATTTTAGTGAGTAGATACAATTTTAACTGATTACCTCTTATGATGCAGTAAATTCATGACTAATTTTTAATAGAAGGTTCACGTTTATTAATTTGATTGGCGATTTTATAGGAGAATGGGAGTGATAATTGTTTTGATTTAGTTCACTCATCATGGGGGTAGGAATTCATTCTTTATTTGGACAACAGTGGGAATTGAATCGTAGATTTTGACCTGACCATTGTTTTAGTATAGAGAGAACCTCATACGTTGCTATACTCTTGAAAAGATTCCAGCCCATCTATTTTGAATATACTACTAATGAAATCAGAAGCAGGCAGAAGTAAAGGGATGATGTGAGAATAACTGAGAGAGCTAAGAGTTATATTAAATGATTTGATAAGATTAAAGGAATGGAAATAAAATAAGGATATTTCTATAAGGCATATGAATTATGTGACTGTGTTATCTATTTATTAAAGAAAAAGTGGTATTACAATTTAATTTACCCTTAATTACAACAAAAGCAAATTGGTATTGATTAGTGTCTAAAACCAGAAGCTAAGTTAATCAAGTGTAAAGGTTAGAAAAGGTGGTGAATGATAAACCAATTGAGGGTGAACCAGCATTATATTTATTTTTTTTTTTTCTTTTGATGCTCCTTTATTGTTATTGTGGTGTATGTAATTGGAAATAAAGTGTGTAATCAAACAGTTAATTACACCTAGATTTGAGCAGGTAGGTAGTTATGTGGTAGTAACAGAAAAGGAGAAAAACAAACAACTATTGAAGAAAAGAGTACACAAGTAGGGTACTAGTAGTAGGAATAAGGGTAACTATAGATGTGGGGATGCAGTGTGGCATTTAATCCAAATTGGGAATTCAAATTCATTGGCTTGGAATTAATGTTAACATCAAACCACTTTGATTGTTATTCAACAAATCAAATATATGTGGCTACATGTACACAATGTCCTGCTTTCTATATAAAAAGAAGGGCAACTTGGGCAAGGAGAGGATCATTGACATCAGTCAGATATAAAGACTAGGTAAAATGACTAACATTGTATACATGATAGTAACAGTGGGCATGGATGGATTTATTAGCGTCCTACAACAGATGTATTGGATAAATTAGGTAGGAAATTAGATGTACAATTATACATACATTGAGGAGATGAGGTGGCAGTTGTTAAACTATGCACAGGAAGCCCCTGGAATTAACGACTGTATTTCCATAATTGTCTGCTACTTGGGCAGGGACACGAAGCACTGGTTGGACAGAGAGGGTGCTGGAGGTTTTGGCTTGACCGCTTGGCTGAGATCTTAACCCTATAGCTGTGCCAGTGGGGAGTCTTACTGGGGATCAGGAGAAAGAGGGAGAAATCGGACCCAGACTGACTGTGATCTCTGTGTGCTCTTAAGGGAAATTGAACTTTACTGTGTGTGTACTTGTCATCCTTCCAATGTGTACATCTCTCACAGATGCTAATGGTGAGGATTGAGGCTCTTTGATTACTGGGCCAGTGCAGGGGCATCACATATTAATTGTCTGGCAATGGTGGGATACCCACATCACATATTAATTGGGTGCTAGCCACATTACATATTAATTGGCTTGTAGTGATGGTGTGGATATTGAATTCCTGTAGCCTGTGTACAGTGGTCACTGATGGTGTTTGTACTCTTAATCAGCCACGCAGTGAACATTCAGAGTTCATATCGCAACTTTTCTATTTTTTTTGTTAGCTTTGTTAATCAGTGAGAGCAGGCAAGCATGTCAGCAGAGGAGTATGACAAGCTTACAAGGAGCCAGTTGACTGAGATGTGCCAGGCTAAAGGAATGGTGTATGTCAACCTGACTAAAGCAGACATGATTGCAGCTTTAGGCACAGCTGCATCACAGAATAGCAATCAGGAGGACAATCAGGCTGGCCTTGGAGATGTACAACTCTCAGAGAATGGACAGCTCAACCTTTCTACAGAGGACTTAAAAATCCATCTGGAGTTAAAGAGACTCGAGCTAGAAGCCAAGTGTTTGGAAATAGAGGCAGCTGAAAGACTTAGGTGCCTAGAGATGCAAAAAATATGAAACTGCAAAGTCTAAAGGCGGAGGAAAATGAGAAACTGCAACATCTGAAGGTTGAGAAAAATGAGAAACTGCAATGCCTGGACTCTGAGGAGAAAGAGAGGCAGAGGCAACATGAAAAGGAGATGCTGACTCTTCATCAGAGTCATGGAGGTAATTGGGAAGGGAGTAACTGACCCCCAGAAGCAAGAAAGGTCTGCAAATTTCTTCTAGAATTTACAGTGGGGGATAATTTTGATAGTTTCATTCATATGTTTGAGAGGGTATGTAAATAGTATAATGCTGACCAAGGGCTCTGGGTATGGTTCCTGATCTCCTTACTCCATGGTAAAGCTGTAACTGTTCTTTCCAAACTGTCTGATACTGACTGTTTAAATTATAATGTTCTAAAGAATTGAATGCTAGAATGTTTTAAGTTAACACCTGAAGCTTATAGGAAGACGTTTCATGAGCATAGATGCAAGGCAGATGAAAGTGTGTGTGAATATGTTGCTGAACTAAGCACTTATTTTCATAGGTGGGTGAGTGGATGCCAGGTCACCCCTTTTGAAGGGTTAGCAGACCTTTTGGTGAGGAACCAAGCCCTTAGCACTTTACCTGAGGACATGAGAATCTGGTTAGCTGATAGACAATACACTACTGAAGATGAGATGGGGAAGAAGCAGGACCTATATCTAGCAAGAAAGGCATCACTGCACAGGAAAGGGACACCCAGTCCTGTCTTGGGTCTAAAGGAACCCATGGTGGGCAGCCCAGACTGCCCCAACAGAATCCAGCAGTAGCAGGGTAAGTCACTAGTCCAGGTACACATTCAGGAGCAAGGGTTAAATGTTTTAAATGCAACCAATGGGATCATGTAGCATATAGATGTCCAAGGAGGCAAGGTGGGGAACAAAAGGTGGGAGAACCAGTAAGTGGGAATGACAAAATGCCAACAGTAGGTTGTCTTGAAACAACAAGGATACAAAACTACCTCAAAAGGTTATATCCTATCTTAGTGAATGGAAAAGAGGCCATGGATAAGAGAGACACAGCCTCTGACCTAACCATTGTGAAGCCTACAATAGTTATAGACAAGCACCTCTTGCTTGGGCAGTCTACTCCAGTCATAGCTTTAGGAGGGACCCCATTCCAAATACCTTTGGCTAAGGTTCACCTTGACTGGGAGGGTGGAAAAGGAAGCAAGCAAGTAGGTGTGTTTGAGGATATCCCTGCAGATGTCCTGATAGGGAATGATTTTGATAATGCAATACCATGTGTGCATGCAGTTACATGCAGTCAGGCTTGGAGACAAGCATGTGGGTCTGGTAGGCTGGGGGAGACCCAGACAGACTACACACTTGCATTCAGGACTGGCGAGGTGGTTAGTTCAAGGAAGGAACTTCATTGAAGCAGTGAGACTGAAGGTGAGCCATGCATGTGGGTACTGATGTTCCCTTTGTCAGAGTGACTGCAAGGGCAGAGGTGAGTAGTAGTACCCAGGCTGACAGTGAGGCACTACTGTCAGAGGTGACCCTCTAGATTCAATTCGAGATATGTGGGAGGGTGAGTGTGAATCCCACAAGGATTCTGTTGTGGCATATGTCCTAAACCTCAGGACATTGCTCAGGGAACACATGGGCTTGGCCCAGGAGAACCTACCAGAAGCCCAACATCCGAAAAAGGTCTGGTATGACAGGAATGCTCTAGCTAGAGAGTATGCTATAGGGAACCAGGTAATGGTCCTCATTCCTGTCAGACACAACAAGCTGCAGGCAGCCTGGGAGGGACCCTACAAGGTAGTAAGGAAGGTCAGTGACATTAAATACATGGTAGAACTGCTAGGCAGAAGGCAGGGGCACAAATTGTACATGTTACCATGATGAAACCTTACCATGATAGGGAGGCCCATGGGCTGAATATTTGCAGTGGATTGCAGGAGAAGTCTGAGGGGGATCTGATGATTGATATCTTCAGTGAGGCTTAGACTGACACCTCAGTGGAAGAGACAGCAATGTCCCAACAGCTATCCTCTATGCAGGTTTAAAAATTCTGAGCAGTGTTACAGGAGTTTGGGGACATGTTCACTGGGAAACCAGGGTGCACCCACCTGGATACAGGACCCCAAAGGCCTATTAAGCAGGCCCCTTAGAGGATACCTGAGAGAGTCAAACAGACTCTGAGGAAGGAGATACAGGAAATGTTGGAACTAGGGGTAATTCAGGAGTCCAGCAGTCCCTGGACCTCCCCAGTGGTGATGGTACCAAAGAAGGATGGCAGCACCAGTTTCTCTGTGGACTACAGGAAATTAACTAGACACACAGAGTCAGATGCTTACCCAATGCCTAGTATGGATGAAGCCCTAGAGCAGCTGGGTGGGGCTAAGTATCTTACCACCATTGATCTTACCAAGGGGTTATTGACATGTGTCCTTGACTCCCAGTGCTAGGGAGAGGTCAGCCTTTGTGACTCCTTTTGGCTTGCATGAGTTCACAACGATGGCCTTTGGGATGAAAAATGCCCCACCAACCTTCCAGAGGCTGGTAATTTGTATCCTAGCAGGAGCAGGAGATTTTGCCCTTGCTAACCTAGATGATATTGCCATCTACAGCCATTCCTGGCAAGGGCACCTTCAGCATATCAGGGAGGTGCTGGGCAGACTACAGAGGGCAGGGTTGACTATTAAGCCCAGAAAATGTCAGGTGAGTATGGCCGAGGTATCCGCCTGGGACATAGAGTGGAGAGTGATAAGATATTTGTTTTTATTTATTTATTTTGTTTATTTTACATTTGTTTACCGGGAAAGTCTGAATGGAACAAGGTCCATTTACAGTCGAGGCCTGGGGAGAAAAGCTCCATAACATAACAGTACAAATACAACAAATGACAAAAATATTTCTGTACAGAGGCATATATACAATCAGAGCTCCATGTCTTTGTATGACAACACATAATCCATGAATGAACAGAACATTTCTACACAGTGGTATAAATACAACCAAGGAGATTTTTCGTATGTTAGTTTGATTTTGAGTAAGCTTGGTATATAGATAGCAAAAGTTTGAATTCCCTATTGGTAGTGCAAAGCATTATAATGAAGGAATGGAATCTGGAAAATAATGCTATTTGGGAGATATGTCATAGCGTGAGAAATAGTTTGTAGGATAGTAGTTCCTAATAGGGAGTACAGAATAGCTGAGGTAAGCAGTGTGGAGATGCGATGTGGCAAGTTAGGAGGAGAGCAGAAAAGATTTTATGTGATACAGAGACAGAGCCATGATTGCAAGAGGAGTGACTTTAGTGATGTTTTGAAAAGTGAGATGGATGGTGCAGAGGAGATACTTTGGGGAAGGTTATTCCATTCCCTAGCAATGGTGTGGGAGAACAGACTTTTCCCTGCAGTGTTATTGGCTTTGGTTATGCAGAGCAGGGTTTTGTTGGATGAGCATAGAGGGCGATTTGCAGAATATTGGTTTAGAAGTTGGTTTAGGGCTGAGGTTTTCTGAGGGTTCCTTATTATGTTGAAGGTGAGGACTAATTGGTGATAGCTAATTAGCTGAGGGAGTTCTAACCACTGTAGTTGCTTCAGAGCAAGACAGTGATGACTTCTAAAAGTGGAGTTGTTAGCAAATTTTGCAATTTTATTGTAACATGACTCTAGTTTGTTTAGGTTTGTTTTCCTGATATGAATTAGGATTGGTGATGCATACATTAGGGCAAATAAGAGGTGGGTTTGGGCTAAGGAGATTGTAGCTTGGTCCAATAGGAACTGTTTGGGTTTATATAAAGTTCCTAGTGTCTTATGTACCTTTGTGATGGTTTATGAGATATGGACATTAAAGTTTAGATTGTTATCTATTTCAACCCTGAGCAGCTTAGTTTGAGGGGAGGGGGAGATTGTGGTTCCATTTTTGGAGGTGATAGTGAAGGCAAGAGGTGTGGATTTGGATTTATTGGGGGTAAAAAGGAATAATTTGGTCTTGGGGTTTAAAATGAGTTGGATATCAGTGATCAATTGTTTCACGGAGCAGAAGGATTCTTGGGTAAGCTTTTGAAGAGTGGTTATGGATGGGGCTGAGCAGATTAGGGTGGAGTTGTCTGCATACTATATAAGTGATGCATGCAAGGTGGAAGTATGTAGTTTGTGATAATGGTAAATAGTAGAGGATCCAGTATTGATCCTTGTGGGACACCTATAGTAGATGGTAATAGAGGAGATAGTGTATTTTGCCATTTAACTGATTGTTTTTTGTCAGAGATATAGCTTATAAACCATGCAGTAGTAGAGGGGGCGAAGGATAAAGTTGACAGAGTGTCTAAGAGTAGGTTATGGGAGACCATATCAAATGCTTTTGATAGATCTAGGAATATGGCTGAGACAATTTGTTGTTGTTTCTTAGATGGTTCATCTGATTGGTAAAGGAGAGTAGAGCAGTGGTTGTGCTATGGTTTGGGCGGAAACCATACTGTGTGGGGGATAGGAGGTTATGTGAGGATAAGAAGTGCATTACCTGGGTGTGAATACATTTCTCCAGAAGCTTGGAAAGGGGAGACAAGATAGCAATTGGCCGGTAGTTTGATAGTTCATAGGAGTTTCTGCCTTTGTGAAGGGGAATTATATGTGACACTTTCCATAGATGGGGTACATAGGTTTCTTGTATAGAGCGGTTTAAAAGAATTGAGGCAGGGTAGGCTAGTGATTCTGCAGATAATTTTAGATAATTTGTGGGTAAACCATCTGCTGCGAGTGTGGTGGGTTTTAGTTTATAGAGTAGCTTTTTAACTGAAGAGGTTGGTACAGCTGAGAGTGTGAAGGTGGGTATGTTAGTCTGTTCTACAGTTGGGTTGGTTTTAGTGTTCTTGTTGGATAGTTGGATAGACAGTGTGAGAATAGATTCTGTGAAGTGATGGTTGAATTCTGAGGCTATGCTATCATTATCAGAATTGTTGTTGGGAGATGGTGTGGTGGTTTTGCCTGGTTTTAGAAGGGTATTGATGGCCTGCCAGAAGATCAGGCCAGAACCTGCCAAAGTGGAAGCCATTCAGGCATGTCCTACACCTGTTACCAAAAAGCAGGTGAGGGCATTTTTAGGGAAGCAAGGTACTACAGAAAGTTTGTCTCCAGTTATAGTACCATAGCTGCTCTTCTCACAGACCTGACAAGGAAAACAGGCCAGATAAGGTAGTGCAGACCTCAACATTTGAGCAGGCATTCCAGAAGCTTGAAGGAGTTTTAGGAGGACCCCCTGTGTTAGCCAGTCCAGATTGCAGCAAATAATTTGTTGTGCAGGTGGATGCTTCAGACCATGGTGTGGGGGCTGTACTTAGTAAGATTTCCTCAGAGGGAGAAGAGCAGTCAGTGTTTATCTCAGTTATATGGTTCAACCCAGGGAGGAATGCTATGCAGCTAAAGAAAATGAATGCCTAGCCATAGTGTGGGCACTGCAGAAATGTCAGCCTTATCTGTATGAAAGGTAATTCACTGTAGTTACAGACCACAATCGCTTAACATGGTTAAATTGAGCCAGCCAGCAAAATGCCAAGTTAATAAGGTGGAGCCTAGGGTTGCAGGCATATAATATGACACTGTGGCACCACAGTGGGGTTAGCAATGCCAATGCAGATGGGCTCTCAAGACAGGGAATGGGGTAAGGTATTCCCAGATAGACTCAACCCTCTCAAGCAACATTTCTCAAGGATCACTTGAAAAACTAACTTGAGCTTTCAGGGGGGGGGGATTGTGAGGCTGCCAGCCCAGTTCCCTGGAGTTTTATAAATAGTCGTATGTCATTTGTGAATATTAATATGATTCATATGCTTGTCTTACAAATGTAAGAGAACTATATGTTATGTGGATATTAAACTACTTGTGCAGAAGTGCATGTCATGTACTGAGCTTCAAGAATGTAACCACAGTGTATCCTACTGGAAAAGAACAGGAATGTGTATAAACTATATACCTGTGCAAATTAAGTTTTCATAGTAGAGGCTGGAACATAGAGAGTTAACTTGCAAACCCTCAAGAAAATAAGTTAAAAGTAAAGTGTTTTATGACTGTGATTCAGTGCAGCAAGCAGACACAATGTCTTGAGGTTTTCCTATTATCTTGAAACAGAAATAATTACTAGGTTTAAATTGTAAAATGTTTTTATTGTTCTGTGACTTCCTAGTAGCTACACATCTGAGAGATAAGTATCTTTGACACAGAGGTGCTACATTCTAAGTATCTGTTTAGCCTGGAAACTGAAGGCAGGTGACAAAGAGTGATGTAATCTGAGATAACCCAGCAGTTATGTTGATTATTAATTTAAGAACTCTCTCAGACAAAGATTTGGCATTTTGTATCTTGTCTTAGATCTAGAAACATCCATTCAGCACTTCTCATATGCATTTGCCTTGCTCTGTAAGTGAGTTATTTAGGATATATTATATTTTAGATATAGATAGGAATATGTAAAGATTAGTTTAGATGTTTTCTGTATTTACTTGAGACTATCCTACAGTGTTGTTTTAAAATATTTCCTGTGATTCTGAACTCTGTAGTCACTGTGTTGAGTTATTGACAATTGTCTTGTTCTTTTATTATTTATTATTAAATATATTTAAACATTTTAATTGTGGCTGGTTTGTGTAGAGATATTTAAGCTCTTAGAGTACTTGCATATGTATTTGGTGACACTGTATAGGCACTCCAATAGCCTTGGCCTTGGTCACACTTATTTGGATAATAGTAACATCACACAGTAGGATTGGTCACCCTTTGGGAAGGGCCTTATAGTAGCTGATAAAGAGATGGTTGGTGGCATTGATAACTATATTTTGGTCTGGGCAGAAGGGGCATAGATAGTAAACCTGTGCCAGCTTTTCCCAGGAGTGTGTGTGTGTGTGTGTGTGTTTTATATAAATCAAATCTCAAAGTCTGTGTGTCAGGTACTTGGGCAGGGACATGAAGTACTGCTTAGACAGAGAGGGTGCTGCAGGTTTTGGCTTTACCACTTGGCTGAGATTTTCACCCTATAGCTGTGTTAGTGGGGAGTCTTACTGGTGATCTGGAGAAGGAGGGAGAAACCAGCCCCAGACTGACTGTGACTTCTGTGTGCTCTTAAGAGAAATAAATTGTATTTTATTGTGTGTGTACTTTTCATCCTCCCAGTGTATATGTCCCTCACTGGTGCTAGTGGTGAAGATTGAGGCTTGTTGATTACTGGGCCAGTGCAGGGGTGGCACAGATGCATTCATAGATGTTTGTTTTGTTAATCATTTTTGCTTACATTTGTATTTTTTTCTGTTTATGTTTCCTCTCATACAGGGCTATGCTGCCCTAGACATCTACATCCAGTAAACTGCCATACAGTGATGCTGGGAATGAAGTGATAATTCAGGCACTACATCACCGTGGGTCATTCCTCAAAGACAGAGGCTGATGTGATGAGTCCTCCAGTGCCCAAATCAGGGAGTAGGTGGTCAATGATGTGAGTATAGTTGAAGTCCATGGATGTACACATTCCAAAATAAGACATAGGGCTAGTGATATGATCACACTGGCCAAACATGCATCTGCAATTGCCTGTGATCATGTATGACTATGTGGAGTGGTTCTATTACCAAGCCACCACTGACTGAAACAGCGGAGTTCCTGTCCACTGTTCGAGAGTTTTGCAGGTATCCATTTTACCATTTGCATGTGCTTAGGCTCTTATTATTTTCACCTAGGTAGAGTATGTGCTATCCTTTCCCTCTTAGCCAGAACCATGGCATATTGTACATGCATACATCTACCAATGACATCTGCAGCTGGTGGTTCTCCCTCAGACTCCTCATCTGTATCTGATGGAGCTGCTGGCTCTCCCTGTGGTCCTGCCCCTAGTGGTCTTGTTGAAGCTGTTTCCTGAGAATGATATTGTGGAACATGGAACAGCCTGTCACTGTTTTTGCAGAGGTTGCTGGGTCATACTGCAGGGCATGTCCTGACGTGTCTAGACATTGGAACCTTGATTTGAGCAAGCCAAATATACATTCTATAATATTTCTAGTTTGAGCTTGGGCATCACTGTATCTTTGCTCATTGGAGTTGTGTGGGTTTCTCATTGGTGCCATAAGCTTGGGTTCTAGTGCATAACCTGCATCCTCTGTTAAATGCCCTTGGCAAAGTCATCCCTAGCAAACTTTGTGTAAGGCTAACAGGTGTGCCATATGTGTGTATCATAAAAACTGACTGGTTTACCTGCACAAACATTGCAGATGACTAAACAACCTGACAGTTTATAGAGTCTTAGCCCTTCCTGTTAATGTAGCTCTTTTCCTGTTCACTGGGTGGGGCTTTTATTTCTATGTATGTGAGATCTATGGCCCCCAAAACTTTAGGGAAGTGTGCTATTGCATAACATTCCTGCATGGTTCTTGTTCTCTCTGCTGGAATGTGTAGGAAACAGACATGTTCTAATGCATGTTGTGGCATATCTGATATAATGTTCTGGAACTTAAAGCCTGTGACACCCCTGATATAACCTTTATGGAAGGTACCTGTAGTCAGTATAAATAAAGCTACACATACCTTTGTTTCCACTGGGATTTGTTTTCCAAAATTTCCCTGGGGCCTCAGATGAAGGTGGCAGAGATTCATACTTCTTCTAGTGTTTCGCTGTCCGCTCAGTATTGCTCTACAATGTCTGTGTCATGCAGTCCATTGCAAGTCAAATGGGGTCTAAACACCCTTCTTCTTCTTGGCCTAGATCTGTCAGCAGCCGTATCTAACCTGTTGTAAATACAGGTTAATGATGGCAGCCGCAACCCTTAACATGTTTTTTTTTCTAAGTGCAATAATGGCTGTAATACAAAGAGATTTGGATTTCAGGGCAAATGGATACACTGAGTGTACATCATTGCTTTATAGGTTCATGAATAGCTCCATCATGTTGAATTTGTTAATTAGCATGTAATTCAGCTATGTATGCTGTTATTAGGATATTCTGGCATTTGCCCTTGTTTTGAGGCTCTACAGTAAATGTAGAGCCATTTAATTAATTTAAACTAGCACAATATTGTGTGCAAAGTGTGCCACACTGCATACACAATAGGTGCACTTAACTGTAGCTGTTCATAAATCTGGCTCATTAATTTTTAGCCTTAAAAACTGCACTGGTTATTTTTAAGTAAAAGTAAATCATACACTGTTCTATTTAATGCATTAAAGTATTAAGGCATCTAACAAACCTGCTATCTCTTATTCACTTCCAGTAAATTAAAACTTATTTTTTACTGAATTGTTTGCCTTGCACCATTAAATTTTGTATTTTGTTGTCAGTAAAGAATGCCCAAAACTCTCAAGATTAATTGCTTGTACCTTTAGACAGCTCATCCCAATGGAAACATAGTCAGCGATGAGAAAAAAAAACAGCTGACCACTCTGTGGATGCATGAAGGAACTTTTGTCACTTTCACTCAGAACAGAACCAAATGTACAACTGCTTTCAGCTGCTGACTTCTTGACTCCCATTAAATGTTTGCTAAAGGCAAAAAAAGCTAAAGTCATTGCACATGCAAGAAACTTAGCATCATGGCTTTTATCATTTTGTCTTATTTTTCAAGCCTACTGGCTTACAGAAAACACTTGTTTTTATATTAAGCCAAAGGCATTAATGCAGATATTCACATTTGATAAAATATGAGAAAACATAATCTCATCTCTACAAATAATATAATAATTTTACTTTTACAGCCCACACCCACCCCAGCAGTCCAAGATTAGAGTATATTAATTTAAACTTGCTTTTGTCCAGCCTTTCTTCTCTTTTTACATTATAAAGCCTATATTTCTTACAACTAAAAAGAAAGTGCTTGTTTAATATCGTTATCACATACAACAATCATTGAAAAGACCCACTCCGACTCCCACATTTAAAATATCCCTGACTACATATTACACAAAACTGTTTCACTATATAGCATGCAGTTTATATCATGAAGTGTTTTATATAAATGCAATTAAGAATAAAAATTGTTTTACTTACAGTTCATTTTTTTCCTTTTTGTTTCTTGCTAAACATCAATGACATACCATGGGGTATATGCTTTACAGTCCACTCACAAGTCAACAAAAGTACAATCTTTCTCAGCCAGTTTTTCTTGCAAAGCTATATATCAGAAATGTGAGTGATGCTTTATAATCTCATATTTATTCATGAATTTCAGTGTTACTGGTATTTTTCTTCTTCAACTCAGTCTCCCAACACCAGACTTTGGTTCAAGTCCAAGGGACTCCTGATTCTTCCAGCCAACTCCTGTACTTTTCTCTCTCTCTCTCAAACATTTTCCTTTGGAACTTTGGAAACAATTTCACTGGCAACATCTCTCTATGAGCTTTGTTGTCAGAAAAATGAGAAACAGAGTTTATTTGATGGCTCACTTTTTGTTGGGAAAACTTTTGTATTTCCCCCATAGTCTCTTCTGTATGAAAAATGTATTTGATTCTATAGTAAAAATATTCTGAAGACATCTGGATACAGTGGCTTGAATCTTGCACCTGCATCTCAACATTTCCTGACTGCTGGTATAAATTTGCTTCTCTTCTGCCTGGTGTATGGTGAGTATTCATTTTCCACAACCACTCTGCTGTCTCCAGTTTTTTACTGCCAAAGTTTGTCAGGGTCAACTCTTTCTGCTTGTATGATTGCATATTTACTAATACAGATCTTGGTTGTTTTCTCATGGCCAAGTTGGAGCATACAATTGATATGCCCTTAACACCCATCCAGTCACTTATTTGTACTTTCATAACATTAATGCAGTCTGTTCTTTTCAGTTTCTCTCATACAGCAGAAAATCTCAGGTTTTCTCTGCACACTCTGTGTTCTAACTCTACTATTTTTAAACAGCTGTTCTTGAGAATTCTCATACTCAGCTAGCCTTTTCTTCATTTTTGCATTTGATTTTTGCTGTTCAATCTGTTCATCTGAATAGCTAGTTAGATCTTCTTTTAGTTTTCCAGCCTTTTATTATTTGAGTTGATATACTTCTTCAGTGTTTCATTTATTTTAATTACCTCTGAATACATTTGATTTATTTTTTTCCTCTAAATTACTGGAAGCCATCTCTTGTACCAAGGCTGAAGCTTGAACTGCTTTTTTCTGAAAAGCTACAGGGTTCTTCCCATTCAGTGTTTTCTCTTTACTTTTTCTAGTTGATTTTCTTTCAGGTTCTCTAAATTTCTTCTTTGCTGGCATCCAGACAGTGTACTTACTAGACAGTAACCAAATTTTACTCGAGCTGGCAGAATTACTAGCTCATATTTTTCAGTTCCTTTTTTCACACTGGGGAAATTCAAATTAAGTTGTTGATCAGTGTGTGTAGCAATCTTGGAAGTCTCTGCTCAAGAAGACTCTTTTAAGAATAAACTTTTGACTCTGATGTCACAAGCTACTAATCTGCTTTTCAAATGCAGACAAGTGAAAGGTAACATTTAAGAGGCAGGACTAAGAGGGGAAATGGCAATCCAGCACTCCCTATGAAAATGGAAGAATCAGGATTTGTGGAGGCCAGTTTCAGCCATTTTCACAAGAAGACAGTTTGGCTCAGCAGATTGAGAATACCAGTCTCTGAATAAGGAATTTATAAGCTGTATATAAAGTGAGAAGTGTAACTAGACCACACACACACACACACACACACACACACACACACACACACACACATATATATATATATATATATATATATATATATATATATATATATATATATATACTAATAACTGCTTGATTACAATAGACATTACAATCCAAATCAGCCACATTTAATTTGGAAGAAAATAAGATGTTTTCTATTATTCAGCCAAACTGTCTATTAATTTTCTGTTCCCTTTTAGCTGTAAAGTAGTGCAATATCATATTACTATGAACTAACAAAATTTATCATGTTAAATGTAAGTGTAAGACCTGTAAATTATTGCACTGTAAACTTTAAGGGTGCCCATCTAGTTGTCCAAGCAATGTTTGAAGGATGACAATGGATCACATTGCTTAACATTCAAACTCCCAGGCATGTTAAGTACTATGATTCTTTGTAATTCTTTAAATGTAGCTTGGACAGCTGGATGGGTGCCCTTAAACTTCCCCTAAACCTGTAATTTCTATATTCTTTTCAAAAGGTGGTAGAGCCTAAGGGTGGGTGTTGACAAGGCAAACATGGTCCCTGGTCAAGCTTGCTTTGCATATCTTAAGATCCCATGATCCAATGATTGAACAATATACATTTAATTTTGTTCTGCTTAATGTACAATGTATACCAGAGGTCTGTTTTCCATCTAGTATCTTATGTGAGATTGTCCCAGACATACCTGAAGGAAAAGAGAACAGGATCAACCCCTTTATTAATGACAAAAATATAAGTGGAACAGTGGAGGATGGGGGAAGACTTAGGGAATAATTTGAAAAGGATGAAAAAGTGGGGAAGAAAAGTGAAAGATGAAGTTCAGTGCAATCAGTGTAAAGTGGTATCCTTAGGCTGCAGTAACCTCTGTGAAGTATCAGCTAGATTAGCAATAGATCAGGAAGAGGATATGGAGAGTGTTGAGCATACCTAGATTGGACTACTCTAAGTAGACAGATAAAACAATGGGAACTGCGAAGAAAATACAGGGAAAATAAGAAATGCTTCCACCTTACAAGCCTTACTCATACCGCAGCTTGAGTACTTTGTGCAGTCCTTTAGGCCATAAAAAGGAAAATCATATCAGAGGTACTGAAAGGAATGCAGAAGAAAGCCACCAGAATGAACTGTAGGCTGGATGGGCAGGGATATGACACAAGAATGAAGGAGCTACAGCCCTTCTCCCATAAGACCAGAAGAGGCAGAAGGAGATATTACTGGTGGACAAGATCATATCAGGGAGATGTGATGGGGTTCTCCTAAACAGGAGGGTCAGAGAGTGGTCACATATAGGAGATTGTATGGACTAACTACTCCCTGAATTTCTGAAAGTGCTTTTTCACAGAGAGGATCATACGCTTATGGAATAGGCTACTAAAATGGATGATAGAGAGGATCCACCGATGTATTCAATAGACATGGAACAGGTGGAAAATGTGAAGAAGGAAAATAAAAGTGGAAAGGAGTTATAATGTTAAATGCACTAAACGTGCAGACTAGAAAGCTAATTTTCTTCTGCATTTTAACAAATCTAATGTAGTGTAATGATTACTATTAACCTATAGGTCATCTACAACCACTATATACATCACTGAAAAAAGATATTGAAAACAATTACTTAACTTTAAAATGACGACTACCAAATCAGTAACTCACATCATGGCTTTTGACCCTCTTACTACACAAGCACTGCCTTGCTCCTAACAAATGATCATATATTCACAAATATGGACAAAGCTTTTCATACAGGAGCACCATTGATCTTAAGAGAGCCTTTATCAGGTTAAGCATGACCTGCTAATGAATGAACTACATAAAATCTCCCTTTCAGAAGATAATACTCTGTGGTTCCACAACTACTAGTCAATCATACCACAAAAGTTAAGTTCAAAGATGCCACTTCATCTCTAGGTATTCTATCCAATGTGGTTCTACTAACTCTTTTCTTGATCCTATACTTTTTTCTCTATATATGAATGGTCTTCCAGTAAATATCCTAACTTAAAGCTCACCCTGTACAAAGGTAACCTATTTGCACTGGGTGCTGGCAACATTTCAGATACTATATAAAGCTACCTTCAAACTGATCTCAGCTATGTATTTGCCTGGTTCACACTGTTGTGGAAATAATAATAAACACCATTGTGACATTGTAAGAGAAATACAATTGACATTTTCTTACATAGACAATGTATTGCATGACCTGTAGCAATTTTTGTAATCTTAGTTTATCCATCATTTGAAAACTTAAACATTACATTTCAGTTTTGCAAAAAAGGTATTTTCTCTAAACTGATTACTGAGCTGCACATGTCAAGCTATCAGCTTGAAAGAACACTTAGTTAACAATGCAAACCTTTGCCACATTTTAACAGGCTAAGCTTACATTATCTGAAATCTATGAATTGCAGGTTTATTACAGTGCTGTCACTTAATTTTAATTTTATATGCACACACACACACACACACACACACACACACACATATATATATATATATATATATATATATATATATATCTATATATATATATATATATATCTTACAAAACAACTAAAATTTCATAATTTCAAATTTTTTTCATCTGATTTTCCTAAGGTTTGATGGTTTGCCCCTAGTTTAGGATGATGATCATTTAATAATGTCTGATGAATGTCACAACAGTAATAAACATTTTGCATAACAGAAGTTTTGAAGGTTGTCATAGCCAGGAGCGATATTGGGGATAATCTTCCACTATCTATAAAATTCTCTCATGGCATGCATCTCTAATAGCCTCTTCATGTGTGGCTTAGTTTCTTAGACTGGTAAAAACTGTTTGTACTAACAGTTGAAAGGTCAAGGGTGGGTGACTGTTGTCTTAAAACCAGTTGCTTTGGGAAGATGAGGCTTATCAGCCTGGGAAGGCAGCTCACTTAGGAGAAAGTAAACTATGGTTTACACCCTTCACTGCCTTGTCGAAATATTTGCACATTGTGAAGGCTTTGGGAGTAAACCCTGAGGAAAAATCCAGAAATGGAGTCCCTAAGACAGTTTTTGTTTGTACTTGACCTCACTCTGGTAGCTGATGTGATGACACTGATGCCAAGTTGTACTAACTTTGCCTTTGCCCATGGATTACATCAGTAGTGTGGGGAGGGGGAACCTGCTGCTGGACATCAGCTGTTTCCTCAAAATTCACTTGCCCAGGCCTACATCCTGGAGAGGACAATACAGCATCACTTTGTGAGTGGTGACACAACATGGGAAGCAGCAGTTACTGGTAATAAGCCACTGCACTCAACTGGCATAGAGTGAGGGGCCAGGGGCTGCTTCCGATGGTCAGAGAGATCCTTTGATCTCATTGAGTAGCAACCACATACCTTAAATTGTGCAGCACCCAGCTAAATAGCTGGTTCCTCACCACGGTCAACTTGCTCCAATGGGTGTGTTGGTCTTAGGGAAATCCCAACAGGTTGATAATTAACTTTACACCCGGAAAAACAAAAAAGCAACAAAATAAACCAGCCTTTCGGCTGGGCACATGGAAGGTAAGGATGATGACTCCAGGCTTTACAGAAGATTTGCAGAACATCACTGATGCTTGGAAGACAGCAGTTATTGGCAATGAGGTAAGGAGATAGCACATGGGGATTGCGGCTCTCCAGGAAACAAGGCCATCATCCATTGGCTGTCTCAAGGAGAAGAACTGTACTTCTTTCTGGTAGGGCAAGCTTCCAGTAGAGACCAGGGAACATGGTGTTGGTTTCACAATGAGAAACAACCTTGTTGATTCAGTCATATCTCAAAATATGGGAAATGAGGGAATGCTAGAAATTCAGCTTCAGACACCAGTGGGCCATGGCCAACATCTTCAGCATCTGGATGCCTGCTTTAACTTCTACCCAGGAAGTCAAGGGCACGTTCTATGATGAATTTATTGCTGCCATTAATGAGGTCCCTTCCCATAAACCATTATTCATTTTTGGCGACTTTAATATCAAAGTTGGCAGTGACCATCACATTCTGTCTGGGACAGTTCAAAACAGGAAAGATGAATGAAAACAGACTATGTCTCCTTGAACTTTGTTCCCAATATGATATATGCATAACCAGCACCTTTTTCAATGGCAACCCCCAACACAAAGTTTTGCGGCGACACCCAGGATTAAAACATTGGCACCAAATTGATCTCTTCCTCACCAAATGCAGCAGTTTAGGCAGTGTCAGGGTAACTCGCAGTTACTACAAACTGTGATACTAACCACTTGCTCATGTGTGATAAGGTGAACATCTAACTGTGAAGGTTCTTTTGCTCTAAAAAGGAAGGGATGCTACATTGACATAGACAAGACTCAAAAAGTATGCAAATTTGTTAAAGTGCTTGAAGAGGCCTTGCCCTGCCAGAAGGCAGCGACACCAATGAGAGATGGGAAATACTATGGGTGCTGTCTATAACACTGCAGTACCTATCTTTGGGAAAAAGACAGTCAAGTCTTCTGATTGGTTTGAAGCCCACACTGAAGTGCTGGCACCCCTGATTTAAAAGAAAAGACAGCACTGGCTGCATACAGGTACTCGCCCAATGAGGAGAATGTGCAGGCACTCCAGTGTGCTCAGAGTCAAGTGCAGCAGGAAGCTTGATGGTGTGCAAAGGATTATTGGCTCTAAATTTTCTACAAGATTCAACAGGCTGCAGCCACTGGTAACATGTGAGGAATGCACAATGGGATCAAGCAAGCCATTGGTCCATCACAAAGGAAGATTGCTCCACTTAAGATGTCCACAGGCAAGGTCTTGAAGGAGAGAACCAAGCAGGTAGAACACTAGGTGGAACACTACTCGCACTTATATGCCAGAGAGACCATAGTTATGGAGAGAGCCCCGACTGTCATCAAAACTCTGCCAGCTATGACAGAACTTGATGCTGAACCCACCTTGGAGGAAGTCAACGATGACATTCCCACAGAAATCCTTACATTTGCCACTGGTACCCTAATCTCAGAACTGCATGCAATACTTTGCCAATGCAGGAGAGAAGGCAGTGTACCATGAGATATGAGGGATGCTAACATAGTTATTATCTATAAGATTAAGGGTGACAAAAGTGATTGTAACAACTATCGTGGCATCTCCTTTCTCTATCCTGTGGGGAAGCTGTTTACACGTATTGTGCTGAAAAGGCTCCATGTTTTTGTAAAGAGAGAGTTTACCTCCAGTCTCAGTGAGGGTTCAGAGCTGAACAGTCTAGTATAGACATGATTTTCAATGTTAGGAAACTAGAAGAAAAGTGCAGGGAGCAGAGCAAACCTATGTATATTGCCTTCAGTGATCTGACCAAGGCGTTCAACTTCATCAGTAGGAAAGGTCTGTTTGCAATTCTTGCAAGGATCAACTGTACTCCACCACTGATTAGCATTATCAGGGCCTTCCATGAAGGCATGAAGGGGATGATCATGTATGACAGCTCCACATCTAATTTTCAGTGAAGTGCAGCAGGGTTGTGTACTGACTCCAATATTGTTTGGTATATTTTTTAGTTCTGTTAAAATATGCTTTTGAAACTGCTGCAGAGGATATCTTTCTCCAGACCAGAATGGATGGCAACCTCTTCAAACCACTGAGGTTTAGATAGAAGACCCAGGTACTTAGGAAGTGTCTATGGGAGTACATGTTCACTGATGATGCAGCTAGTGCTGCTCACTCTCAGCAGGAACTTCAGTCACTCATGACTCACTTTGTGGATGCATGTATGGAATTTGGCCTCACAACTAGTTTAAAGAAGATCCAGGTGATGGGCCAAAATGTGGGCAATGAGCCATCAATCAGGGTGAATGGCTATGAGCTGGAGGTCATCCATGAGTTTGTGTAACTAGACTGTAGAATCTCTGATAACATCTCATTTGATAATGAGATAAACAAGTGCACTGGAAAGCTGCCATAATGTTTTCCAGGCTGGCGAAGAGAATATGGGTAATAATATGCTCACTGTGCACACCAAGATGCAGGTTTATATGGCCTGTGTTTTGAGCATATTACTGTATGCTAATGAAATATAGACTCAAAACAGGAGCAGTGGTTCAATGTATTCATTATGCACTGCCTTAGATGCATACTTGATATATCATGGCAGTGCAAAATCCCTAACAGCACAGTGCTTGAGAAGAAAGGCACCACGTCAACATTCACCTGCCTGAAACAGAGGCATATGCACTGGTTGGGTCATGCATGACAGATGGCTGAACACCAAAAGTTCTCCTTTTCTGAGAGCCAGAGTTTGGAAAGAGGCCAAAAGGGTAACTCATATTGCACTACAAGGACATATGCAAGTGTGATTGCAGCACTTTCTCCATCAGTGGGAGCACCTGGTATTCTCTCATCTAAGACAAGTTTGCTTGGAAATGGGAGGTGAAAGATGCTCTTACTATGTATGGAACCACCATGGCAAGGATAGCAGAGGATAAAAGACCCCTCAAGAAGATCCATGCCAGGGGGACATGGACAAGATGGCAAGCAGTTAACAGCACAAGAACTTTGCACTGCTTCTTCTATACATTTTTGACAAGATTTAATGTTTAATGTCACAAAAAAAATTTCTAAAAAGGTGAAATAAAGAACTAGAATCTATTTGGAACTGTCTGGTGAAAAAAGAAAATCTGATCTTTTTTTTAAACGTGCCTGTCAAAACTTCAGTTTGAAAATATCAGATGAAAATTAGTAACTTTAAGGCAGCATTTCAAGAAGGCACTGTTAAGAAGGAGCTACAATCCATCATCAATAGTATTCAGGACTTATCATTAAAATTTGATAAACTAGACTCTAAGGTAGACACAATCAAAAGAGATTGTAAAAAGCATATAGAATTAATAAATGAAATAGTTAAACAGCAAAAACTTAAGATATCTGCCATGGAAGACTCACTCACTGATTTAGATGGTAGACTGTCTGAAGGAGAAAATGACATTGAAGTCATTTTAAAACAAAACAACAGGTTCCTTTAGAAACTAGATGATCTTGAAAACTGGGCAAGAAGGAACAATATCGGGATATATGGAGTGCCTGAGAAGCAAGACGGAGAAAATATGGTAAACATTTTAACTACTTGGATTACAAAAACTTTAAACCTCCCTGAAGCTCTATCATATATTATAGAGAGGGCACACAGATCCCTATCAAAAACAAATGCAAACAAACAAAAAAAAAACTTCAAATTCAAGATCCATAATAGTGAAATTCATTTCCAGTCAGGACAAAGACTTAGTTCTGAAAACTGCCTGGTCTGCATCACCCATCAAAATAGGTGATAACCTTATCAGATTTGACAATGACTTTTCTTCTTTACTTGTCTCAAAAAGGAAAACATGCATTCCCTTGCTGAAAAGTCTAAAACGTATGGAATAAAAGCATATTAGTTTACCCAACAAAATTAAGACTTTTTTGCCAGAATGAAGAAAAACATTTGCAACCCTGGAAGATGCTGTTTCTTTTGTACAGAAAAGTAACTTCCTTAATCCCACTCAATAAATGGATTGGACCTCATCTCTGAAAAGACATGCTACAAGAAATGAATGGACAGTAAAAGACAAAAATAAAAAAACTCAGGGGCAAATGAAAGTACTGCATATTGTTGTACAATGCATTGTTTTATAATAACTTGTTTTGTGAAGCATTTCTGAATGGATTTCATCAAAAGGTAAAACATTTAATCTTTTCATATTAAAATACAGTTTCAGTACACAATAATTTCCTGCTTATTGAAATACATCTAATTCTGCACCAGATGGGGGAACAGTATAAGTAATAGCTATATTAATAGTTAATAATCTGAAATATATAATCTGGGTTTAACCAACTGATTGAAGTTTTATAGTTCACTTTATTTAAATATCAATAAGAAGACATATAAGTAATGATAATTAGTCTGGTTTTGGTATAGAGTGAACGTTTTATTTTAAACAATGTACTAAAAAAGAGAAAATGTGCAGATATGTTCTGTCATTCTTTTCTCTTAAATTTAAACATTTAATCAACAACAGTCTTACTAAATGTTGGGTAAATGCTTAAATAACATATTCTTAATGAGTTTGACTTTAAATGGGGCTTATTTGAACTCTTTTCTTTATTTCTTCACTAAAACTGTTAAAGTTTCTTTTTTACATAGATCGTGGCTACCCCAGCATGATCACAAGCCCTTTTAACTTTTATAATCTTTCTTTTACCACCCAAAAGTCTAAACATGTTTCAATTGTGTTTTTCTTAATGGCACAATTTTATTTGAGTTTCCACAGCAGTCTGTTTTCATTTTGAACAGCTCGTGAGAAAAGAAGGGCTACATGACCTCTAACCCCCTCCATAAACAGGAAATGAAGGGAAATTTTGAATGGAACATTAACATGGACATTATTGGAAGGTTTTGAAGACTTCTTTACATTAATCATCAAGTTTAGAAATGGTTTTGTAAGTTAAAACATGTTTTTTTTAATTTTATACTCAATATTATTACTTCAGTGAAACAAATGAAGCTTCTTTTCTAAGGAATCTTGTAATAGCGACTGTAAGACTGGTGGGGGAAAGAAAAATGATACATAAGAGAAAATATCTCTTAAGGTGGGTTACTCAAAAGCAACCCCTATAAACCATATAATGCTACTCTAAAGGGATTATGTGAAAGCTTCATTAATAAGGTCAGCTTACATTTTAAGTTACAGAACGTTTTATTTATTTTTAATACATAGAGCTTCCCCACCCTCATTTTAAACAGCAACTTCACTAAGTTTTAAAACAGCTGTAAAAAATAAACTGCTGTATGACTTCTTTTTTATAAACTATTAAACAGAGTATAAGCTGTTAGTACATTGAATGAAAATAACATAAATTTAACAGGTTTTGTTTTCTTAAAAAAGTAAACAACATTACAGCTGGATAACAGACATCTCAAAAGTCTATCCTATATTATAGTATACTTTATATATATAGTTATTAGCTATTTTGTAGGATATTTAAAAGTCCTAGAATTAGGGGAATTATGTTTTAAGAAAGTAATGAATAACACATTAGTAAGTAAGTAATATGAGCACACTTACAAATATATAAGACAGCTATAATAAGTAAAGTGGTTTCCTATCTCAAATGTGATTTTATAAGATTAAGCTAATTATTTAGTTCTCTGTTATGTCTGTTAGAAGCACAACTTATATAGTTGTAGTGTATTCTATTTTTTTCATGTTGGTTTATTACATCTATATAAGCAGTAGCAAGGATTTGTGATTAGATACAGATATATGGTTGTTAGCATGTGGTTTGTATATTTTCATCAAACCAGAAATATTTTATTCCATGTTAGAGGATAAAAATGATTTTAACTTAGATATTTTAATACTAGTTTTAGAATGTTTGTCCATAACAAGTTGTACATATATTAGATCTGTATTCATTGTACTAAACCATTGTTCATTAGTTTTTAAACCATCTGTTTGCAAAGATGCCAAGATATAAATGTCTTTCACTAAATGTTAATGGGTTGACTAATTCTTTAAAATAAACTGTTTAAATAAATATTTAACATTACATAAAACAGATATTATCTTCTTGCAAAAAACATCTTTTGACTGAATATTTAGGTAGGTTGTAAATAAAGGATTATTTAATTTTAGTAAGTTCTCATTTTAGTTCAAAAAGAAGATGTGTTCTTATCCTTTGGAAGAAAACACTAGGTTTACCTAAAATAGTTGACACTTATTCTGATAAGAAAAATATACTGGGATTGATGGTAATAAAACAAATAAAAGCATTACACTCTCATAAATACTTATTGGATTCCTGGAATAGGATGCAAACAGCCAAGAAGTACCTAGACATTATGACATTGTATTTGAAAGGGAATGTGGTGATATCCAAAGACTTTAATTGTATTTTATTAAGTAAAGGCACTGTTAATAAGAAAAGAGACAGACTATCTTCTACAGCAAAACATTTAAATCACTACACATGTTTAATGAAGATAAGGAATATTTTAGACTTAAAACTACAAAGCTCTTTAAAGTATACACATTATTCCTTCAGATATGGAACACAAACCAATATTGATAAAGTTTTTGTATCAAATGAGCTTTATTCAAATAGAGAAGCTGTATTAACAGTCTTGCACCCTTTGTCTGACCATAATGCGATTACATTCACTCTAACCTTTAGCTCAAATATCTTAATTCATTGTTAAAGGTTACCTGCACACATAATTAAAATAAAAGGTTTTCATGATTGTTTTTTTGAAAGAAATTAATCAATTCATGGAATTTAATAACAATGGGGAGGTGACAGTTGCTATATTATGGGACATCCTAAAAGCCTATTTATTTGGTAAAGTTAAACACTGGTATATATATATATATATATATATATATATATATATATATATATATATATATCTGAAAAAAAAATAAACTACAGTCTTATGCAGTAAACCTAAAGGGTCTACATAGAAGAGCCATTAAATAAAAAAATGAACAAAATAAATCTCATTAAAGAGATTGTATATAAAGAGGGAAAAACATCAAAATAATGATTCTAAATGACATATTATAATATTTTAGTAAATATTATGCAATATTTAATAAAATGGAGACAGACTTAGCTAATACTGAACTAATTGATAGATTTTGAATGAAAATATTCATAATAAATTAATTAACAGAAAAGTAAAAGTGATGTCTTTTTCATCTAAAGAATTGAAAGACCAAATTAAAAGTCTCAAAATCAACAAGGCTCCAGGATTAGATGGTATCATCCCAGAATTGTATAAACTGCTACCTGACATTATTTTTAAAACCTTATTGAATGTTTTTGAAGAAGAAAAAGCTCTGCTAATATTCCTCCATCTTGGAGATACTCTATAATTACACCTAGTTTAAAATCAGATAAAGATCCTGTATCATATGCTTCTTATTGCCCTATTTCACTTTTGAATGTAGAGTACATTTTCATGTTCTATACTAGCAAAAAGGCTAAACCATATACTCCCAGGATTAATAAATGAAGATCAAGCTGGCTTTATAATAAAAAGAAGAGTACAAGCCAATATTATAAGAATTTTTCATTAATTGAGACAGAAAATAAAAAAAATAATTATCAGTAATAAGTCTAGATATTGATAAAGCTTTCAAGTCAGTGAACTGACCGATTTGTTTAAAATATTAAATGAGTATAACTTTTCCTCTAGTTTTACAACATTAATTTAAGCACTTTACAACAATTCAATATCCTCTGTCAAGATAGGTTCCTTTATATCTAGACCCTTTAATATAGCAAAAGGTATGAAACAGGGATGCCATATTTCTCCTTTATTATTTGCTCTAATATAGAACCACTAGCTAACTATATAATATCTAACATAAATATTAAGGGCTTCAAAATAAATGAAGACTTTTCATCAAAAAGTCTGCTTTTTGCTGATGACATACTGTTGAATATAGTGACATAGAATGCTTGTTAGATCATATACTCAAAGCCTTGGATTACTTTAAAAAGGTTTCAGGTTTGAAATTATCATAATAAAACTAAAACATTACTTATAAACAAAAAAAAAAAACCTTTTAAAAATCATATGCAATTTTAACTGGGAAAATTCTCAAATTAAATATGTAGGTATCACTACTGAATCTAAGAACAAAGATTCCATATTTATAAACTATAAAAACTTGGATGAAATCATAACTTTAGCAGACAATTGGAATGAGCTATTCTTTACAATGGAAGATAGACTCACCCTGATTAAAATGATAATTTTTCCAAAAATCTTATAATGTAGTCAATCATGAATTTTCCCCAATGAAAAAATATATGAAAAATAAATTCTACCTTACTTAAATTCTTACTGTACCCTAAAAACAAGGATATCTTTAGACTGGCATGTCAAAAGTTGGGAGAAAGGTGACATTGGGTTTCCAAACACAGTGCTATATACTAATGCAATTATTAAAATAATATTATTGGGGTTAGAGTCTTCATATGTCTCTTGTTGGAATGTTTTATATGAGAAAATATTAATAGACAACAAACTTATCCTAGATTGTTATATGAAACTGGGTATCAGTGTATTCTACTAGGCTCTAAAAGATTTTGTTCTGAATGAAAGACACAAGTTTACTTTTATGCCTTTTGTTAACCATATATTTTCAGTCTTTAAAAGATTTATGAATTCAAATTACTTAGTCAAGGAATTACTAATCCAAGTATTCCTCCTTGCTTTCACTAATGGATGCTTAGTGTATTTTAATGCAAACACAATGACAGCTCTCAAGCATAGTAACCTAATATTTTGTCATCAATTTCTTGATGGAAACAAGAGACATCCCGTTGAATATTTAATAGCAAGATATAGCATAGAGCAAGGAGGCTGGCTAGATATACATACTTGAGAATATATGCAGGATAAAATCAAAATATCACTTGATCTTCAAACTAAACCTGTTCCAAATTTCTTGGATCTATTCTCTAATATTAATAATGGGCCACCCAAGAGGAAGGCATATCTACCAATTATATACAAGATTATTAGAGTTGAATTTGTTACCCCATATATGACAATCTAGAACTTCTCAACAAAAATGAATAATGAACCATTTTCAGAACTAAATAAAAAATAATTCTTATAATCATCAGGAAAGTCAACATCCTCGCTTTATTGGAAAATCCATACATGGAAATTTCTGTATAGAGTCTTTCTTATACCTCATAAAATTAAACAAATATATAAAACAGAAAAAAAGGAATGCTGGAGGTATAATGAAGTCCTTAATTCTGAATGGTTACACATGATAATGGATTGTAAGTTGGTTATTTCTTTTTGGAGTGATTTTAGAAACTTTTTATAGGCTTTGTGGCTAGATAATTGCATTATTACTCACCACATGATACTACTTATTGTCCCAATTTCAACAGATATACCTATTTCTCAAGTACCTTGTCTTTGGGCAATAGTTGCCATCGCAAGAAAAGTTATAACAAAAAAACTGGAAATGTAAAGCTGAATTAGCATTTGGTGAATTTGTGTGCCTTGCTAAGACTGTAAAAATGAGTTGTCAACTATAAGAAACATCAGTACATATCTTGACAAAAGCTCAATGATTTACTGAACAAGTACTAATGGTTAAAAACATATAAGTATTCTTGTCATGGACTTTTGTAAACAGTTATTGTTTATCTTGTTATACACTGTTTTAAATGTTGATGGACTTGTTAAAACCAAATAAAGAGTAAAAAAAAATCCATGCCTGTGATACCAGACCAACATCTGCCTACTGCTGTTCAGAATGTAGAAGGAAATGCCACTCCCAGATTGGATTGGACATCCACAGACGATGCTGCTTGAATCAGTCCAATAAGGATGCACACCCATGATCCTTTTGGATTTAAGGATGCCTACATAACAGAAGAATGCCAAATAATCTGAAATGTAAGGTGTACCAAACAGTGGTGCAACCAGTACCTCTGTATGGTATAGAAACTTGGGCAATAAAGGCAGGGCAGTTGAGGAAACTAGAGGTGATGGAAATTAAATGCCTGAGACTAGTGATATGATGCACACTGTGGGACAGATGATGAAATGAGAACATACATTCCAGCTTGAATGTAAACCCATACATCACAAGATGGGTTGCAAACTGGCTAAGTGACAGAACCCACAGGGTCAGAGTTGCTGGAGCCATGTCAGACTCAAAGCCTGTCACAAGAGGTGTCCCACAGGGCTCAGTCCTGGGTCCACTCTTGTTCGGCATCTACTTTTCTGAAGTACAAGCAAACACAGGAGGGTTATGGCTGACAAAGTTTGCAGATGACTGCAAACTGGGCGCCATAGTCGAAAACACATCTGACACAGATATCCTTCAGAAGGGCCTCACAGAAACGGATAACTGGTGCCAGAGCCATGGCCTAAAGTTAAATGCCAAGAAATGCATAGTCATACCCTTCGGGAAAAACAAAGTTACCCCTAGCTACCATATAGGTGGCAATCCACTGAGCACAGAAGAAGTCATCAGGGATCTGGGGACCCAGGTTGACAGTAGCCTTCGCTTTGACACTCATGTTGCTAAAGTAGTTAGGAAAACCTTCTACATTGCCCACCTGATCATGAAGGGATTCACATCTAGATCAAGGGAGGTCATCGTCCCCTGTACTCATCACTCATTAGACCTATGATTGAGTACAATGCCCCATTCGGAATGTATCTGACCCGACACCTGCAGCAGCTGGAAAGGCCCCAAAAGTTCCTCACCAAAAGGATAAAGGGTCTCAAAAATATGTCTTATGCTGCCCGACTGAAAGAACTCCAGCTCTATTCAGTCTCATACCGCTTGCTCAGAGGTGACCTGTGCCTGACATATAAGGCCATGTCAAACCCTGATTTGATGAATATACTTCACCTCAAAAAATCTAGATCCCTCAGAACCACAAGGGCGGGAGACTTAAACCTTGACACGGTTATTAATAGAACGTGCTGGAGGGACAGATTCATCACCCAGAGACTCCCTATGCTGTGGAACAAAATCCCGGTACATGTGAGGCAGAGCACTTCGCTGGCCTTGTTCAAGAGGAATCTTGACCAATGGATGGGGGATCACAGATATACCCCAGGGATTACTTCAGAGTCACTGCTTGACAGAGGCACAGCAAAATAATAGGCATAGTTTTATTCAAACTAAAGGGGTGGCGGAAGCCAAATAACTATGGGCTAGGCTTATAAATGCCCTTGGGCAGATAGCCTAGTATGAACCTATGAACCTATGAACCTAAGAGCAGAAGCTAAAGTAGCTGCAATTCCAGAAAAGGTCAAAGGGAACAGATTATGTGTTGTGGGCACATGTGCAGAAAAGCAGAAGATAATCTGGTGAAGAATATTTGGGACCGAGAGGAAGAAGATAAGAGGAAATGAGGGCATCCAGCAAGTAGGTAAATGAATTGTGTGTGAGAAGACCTGCAGTAGTCAGACATGAGTGTCAAAGAAGGTAGTAGAGCAGCATTGAATAGTGAGAGATGGTGACAGCTGACATGACACCCCAACCCCATACAGAAAATGAGAAAACAATGTTGATGATGGGGATGAATAACAAACAATTGTAAATGTATGGCACAGTCTAAAAGTTCATGTTTAGTATAAAACAGTATATGATAACGCCTTTGGCCTTGCAGCTTTTTAAGCATTGATCTCTGCCTAAGAGAACCTGCAAACTACATGCCTAAGCATGCATGCTTTATTAAAAAATCATGAAACTGTCAGGGCCCATAATTCACATTGGATATATATATATATATATATATATATATATATATATATATATATATATATATATATATAAAATGCTCTATTGTGTATATCACAAAACATAATTACTCATAGGTGATCTCAATCATATTACATTATATGTAAAACAAATTAGCATTAGGTGTTAGTATGTCAGTTGGTAAGTTTGTGAAGCACTTATTGTATCATTCTATAATATTATGACACTATTCATCATCTTTTGGCAGCTTCTTTTATACAGGAATGAAAATAGATGCATCATGTCAATGGTAGGTGTTACTGTGCATTTTTTCCTTCAGGCTGTAATAGTCTTTAGTCATAGAAAATAGACAAAACATACATTTTTCCTGGAATTTGTAATATTATTAATGAAGGTTTGCACATATTTTTCTGTCTACAGCAGACATGTAGATTGTACTGTTTTGTAAAAATAGTGACCACAGTTGTCACAAAGAACTCAGTCTGAGAATTTGAATGTTACAAAATTGTGACATAGCAACAATTAATGTGTTAGATACAATGCAATAAAATTATTTCAGAAACCAGGTGCAATAGCTTGTCATGTGATATAGGACATGCAATTCTGATTACTTAAATGTGTTATAAAATTATTTTTATGACATAACATTCCTTTTTAAGTGGTGATGGAACTTGAACCAGGGTAAATTCATTTTCACAGTAGCAGTCATGAGACTTGAATCTGTGTAAAACCAGTTCCACTATAACAGCTAGTAACCCACTAGTTAATGGGACCAAACCTATTTCAGTGTAATTTGGCTTGCCTTTTAAACTAGATAGTACAAATCCTCTTCAACTGACTGCCCCCACCCCCTGCAAAATATCTCACAAGTCTTTACATAAAACATATCCAGATCTCTCTTAGATCTCCGTTAGCTTCAATCAGTATGTTACATTCATAATTGGTGTGCTAAAAGCAAGTCTATAAAATCACACAACTTTTTACATCTGAATCTTTTTGGACATCTATAGCTATGAACATCCTATACCCAGAGATGAAATGTGGAGCCATTAATTTCATTAGGAAGCATACACAACAATCTTGTAGCATAGAAAACCCTTCATAAAGTATGCAGGTTCTCCTTTCAAGCTGACCCTTTTGCCCACCACCACACATTTTAGAATTTAACTAACTAGCTGACTGTTACTGAATGAACTGCCTGTTAACTCTTTAATATGGTTAATAAGCTTCTTTGACATGATTTTTGCCCTCCCCTGGCACTTCATGCAAAACACAGTACCTGTTAGCATTACAGTTGTTATTTTTATATATATATATATATATATATATATATATATATATATATATATATTTTTTTTTTTTTTTTTTCAGTCCTTTGGGAATGTTCTCTTAAAAAATATTTCTTCTCCAATTTAATGCTACTGTCTTACTCTCTAAACTGCTCATTGTCTGTTTCTTCCCAGCTCCTTTTTTGTTCCCTAAATTTCTAATATACTTCCTCTAAATATCTTAGTACTTAAGATTTGTCATCATATACTCTAGTTTTGTCAAGGCTGTAATGGCTTATTCTCCACTGAACACATCCTTCAAAATTCTTTTTTGTAAATAGTGATCATAACCAAGTCCAATTAATTCAGCTCACCTTAACTGTTTCAAGTTCACTAATTTTCCACACTACGTTAGTGATTTATATTAAACTGAATACTGTTTAATTGCTATTTGCACTCCATTTTTTATGCATGGCTTAGGCTGGGGACAGGGTAGAAATGTGTCTTCAGACTGGTTATCTTACTATGTTAACAACTTGCAAATGAATGAATGAATGAATGAATGCAAAAATAAATAACAGATAAGTAAATAAATATAGACATACATAAGCGAACCTATTAACAGTAGGCTATTAGATGTGTTACTTTGCTGACACAGAGAAGTACCTAGAAGCATCACTAGGGCTGAATGAGTTAAATGATGTCATGAATTCTTTTTACATAAATAATATTTTTTAGATATCCAGATATATAGCCTTTTATGAGGCTTATTTCTCATTTTATGCTACACAGCTCTGTGAGCATTCTGAATCCTTTGGTTTATATAACTTTTGGACTCTCAGCAATGTCTAGGTGTACTTGATTAAATATATATTCTTATAATCTTTCCACCTTTTGTTTTTTTTTTAGAACAACGTTTTCATATAATATGTATATTTCACATAGCTGGCCTTAGGCATAGTCAACTAGGTGGCTGCCTAGGGCGCCACTCTAGCAGGGGTGCTTTTCCAGTAATCTGGATGGTGAAGATAGACTGGGATGGAGGCATAGGGTGGTGTTGGGGGGCATTGTGGAGACCTTTTGCCTAGGGTACCAGCTGACCAAAGGCCGGTCCTGATATTTCACACCCATAGTTTTGCTTCATAAAGTCATGTTGTATTTCTTAAGCCTTATTTTGCTGGTCTTTCTGAACTGACACAAAAGCCTTGACTGATCTGATTAACTTGTAATAAGATATGTAACAACTGCAACATTTGTCAGTCTTCCTACACATTAGACCATTAAGTTTTTAACCATAATTTTCTAAACACATCCATACATACCTCTCAACCTCTTATTACAAGAAATCTGGACAAAGCCCAACAAAATGGGGGGACAAAGGCCCAAAAATAGGGACATATTTTAAGTATTGCTATTATAAACTTAGAAAATTGCTAGAGTAACAGGGTTTGTTTTGACATACATTTTCTGAAGGATTTGAGTCTGAAACTAAAATGTATATCATTATTTAGTGACTTCATTCCTCATAGCATTCCAGTGATTTGCCAGAAAACCACAAATTGTATGAAGAACAGACCAAAAATATGAGCCAAAAATGTGGACATTCTGTGGAAATCTGTATAGTTCAGAGGAATGCATCCATATGATGTTGGAATTCATGTCTTATCTATCCACATACCTAGTTTATATTTTTATGGAAGTCTACAAATGAGTTAATCTTCTATATCATTCATAATTAGTGACATCATCAGTTTTACCATCATAATTTAATATTTCAGCAGGGGAATTTTTTTCAGGGCTTACAAATTTGAAATATGTCATGTCTTTCTGAATTGCTCAGTTGTTTACTATGTAGAGACAATTGTTAACAGATGATGCTTATTCCCAAGTTGCTAGATATTAAAAGACTGAATACACTCCAAGATGGAGACATGGACCTGAACAGGCCATATTACTCAATATGTTGCATCTTTGCCCTTCAGTTAGGGACCTAATGGACTATATTTTTAATTAGGGTTACCCAGTTTTGCTTTTCAGCTTCATCTAGACACTAGAGTACGTTTATTGCAAATATATTCTGAATTTAACTTCAACAGTGCTTAACTCATGGATCTATTAAGGTCGTGTACTTGTTAAATTTACTATCTATGAACAATGGAAGGTGTGTGCTCCCTAGGTCACCTCTATGATCCAGTAGTTGCTAAACAGGAGCTTTAAATGTTGGTGTAAATATGAAACTGAAGGCATGGCTGTTAAAGCATGTAATTATTACACACGATTGAGTATTAACAACCCACTTTTTTAATGTCTTGCAGAGTTCTCACTAGAGATAGCCAAGTCTGGCCATTTAAACAATGGCAAAATAATTCAGATGGACTTTTTCTTTTATTTAAAAAGTATGCATATATCATAACTATGATTCACCTTATAATGTTTCTAGAACTGATATATGATAGTAAACCTGTGTTACTGCTTGATTACACATCAATACAAATATTAAGTTATTGTGCATAATTTTATGATAGAGTTAATTTATTTTTTGATAAAAGTTAAATATACTTTCCATTTATGTCATCTGTGTTTTAGGCCTGCAGTAGTTGATTTTCTTTTTTAGTTTGCTGGCTCATGTTGATACCCATATATAGCAACAGCATGCCCCTAATGTAATGCAAGACAATCTGCTCAGTTTTGCATGCTGTTTGCCATTACCAGGGAGACAAGCTGTGCCATGCTAATAAAGAAAAAAAAAAGAAGAAAAATAAAAGAATACCTAGTTTTACAGTCTGTTGGGTACAAAAAATCATGAACATGCTATTTTTAAAACATGGATTTTTTTTATAAAAGAGCTTGCACAATAAGAGGCTATTTACTTTCTGCTGAGACTGCCAGCTGTCTGCCCATGAATAATTGCTGTCTGTGTTTTAAGTTGTAACATTTCAATACACTTGAGGCCAATTTCTGTAAAATAAGAGTTAAAAGAACATTGAAAATTATACATTTCATGCAGCTTGTTTTACTTTTCATGTTAACTTTTTTTTTTCTATTTATTTCAACATTTTCTTCACATTTCTGTTTCTAAGCATGACAATGGGGATATATAAAACAGTGACTAGAAATCTTCATGTTATAATATTGTTTAAGGAATTAAATTTCATGAATTGATAACATTACTCATAATTATCATTTAGGCAGTTTCCATTGTATTATTTGCATAGCTGTGATAATTTATAAAAGAACAATTTACAGGAGTATGTTAAGCGCATCTGTGAAAAGGTGAATAGAAGGCAAATACGAGAAATGCATTTACCAGTATCTGCAAAGATCAATGTACTGCAGTTCGCTACCCTTATGCCATGTAATGATATAAGCAGCAAAAAAAAAAAAAAAAAACAAGTCATCAGCTGCACTATCAAGCTGTCTTCAGATGCTCATGTAATGTTCTGGAATCTTTTACATTGGAAATGCAAAAAAAATCATCTACATAGTAGAGTCATAAAATACACCCATGATCAATAGAAACAGGTTACTTTGCTGGCAAACGTTTAAAAAAAATCTAGTGTTTATATTCCACATAATTACTGGGGCTGCACGTAAGAGTTTTCATTTTCTCTACTAGTCCAAATAAACCTACTAATAGAGAATATAAGTTCTAATTAAAAATAAGAACAGAGTAACAAGAAAGCTCTGTCACACAGATGTCAAGTGTATTAGTATATTTATTTATCTTTTCTAGTCACTGTTATATTTATTTCCTGTTTGACACAGTTTAAAAATCTGTGTATGCATGGATTGTGGTGATATAATTCCTTTAGGACAAAGAACAAGGATTTTTTTTCTTTTTCTTTACTATGATCATTCATAGGGTCACATAGAGTAAAACAAGTTGGGAAGTTTCTGTCTGTCGTTCTCATAGGTGCTGGTAGAAGAGTAAGGTCTACTTTAACATTTAATGTCTTGTCCTTCTATAGATTTTTTTAAATTGAATATTTATTAACAAAAGCCTGAACAACTACTTTATAAACAGTAGTTCATACAATAGGACATGTGAACAGAAGGCATATATTTTAAAGGGATAGGATAATAATTGAAATAATGAGAAAATTTATAGAGGGCAGATAGATAATATGGTTGGGGAAAACAAGAAGCAAGAAATGGGGATTTACAACATCTAAGCAACGAATACAGATATTTCATTATTTTTAACTTTTGAATTATCAGAATCAAATCAAAATGGATATGCTGGTAATCAGTTAATAGGAAGTAACTTTTCTCTCCCTATGGATCCAGAAATTAATAGAACATATAGAGAAGAATGAATATCATAAGAAAGCAAGCAAGGTTTTAAAGCATGAGTTGATGAAAATTGCCTAGACAGATATTTACAGAGAATGAAATAATGAAACTAGTCAGCATCATTTTGCTAGAAACATACTAACTCAGGACATTAGATTGGCCATGCTCATAATTAAATAGTTATAGGGGAATGTAACAGATGTTTCTATAAAGGATAAACTTATACTGAAACTGACAATAACTGAAATATATATATTTAAATGTTAGGCAAGCTGTCCTTGTGAGTCATTTTAAGCCAATCCAATTTCCCATTAAAAGGTAAGAATCAAATGCTATACCTTATGTTTGTAAGGTAAACACCTTAACCATTATTCTCCTGAAATGAAGTAAATGAAAATAAAGAAAAAAAGCTGATAGAATATCTGGAAATGGGGCATAATATAAATGGAAGGAAATGTGCTAAAATGAAAAGAAATATTACATATAACATTAAGTGATATGTAAAAGATAAAACGTTGGAACTGCTATGGAACAAAAATCAGATTTAAAATGAAGAATAATGGCAAAGAAGGGAGACGAGGAAAGAGAAAAAATAATTCAAGATCCAGAAAATGGACCACAGAGAAATCAGTTAAGGTTAGGGCTGGAAGAGGGCAAGAAGGAACTCAGGCTTAAAAGATGAACAAGGGTTAAGCTGCATGAGTTGGAGGTAAAAAGCATTTATAAAGGTAACTTTTGGTAGACATAAGGAAAAAAAGTCACCAAATACCATGACAATTTAAAGAACAATGGAAAGAATTGGAAGTATAGGCATAAAAGACTAAAGATAGAAACATTGTAGATAAACATACAAGGGCCAGCTGTAATGAATTTAATGAAGAACATTATACTAGTAAACTTGAAAATGGTATATGAGAATGGAACATGGAAATTACTAATAGAAAAACTATATCAATACAAGATAAAATAAAATAATCTACATGCAAAAATAACAGCAAAAGAAGTACCAAATGTGGCAGAAAAGCAAGAGAAGAATTGTATTGATGAGAAGAAAATATATATATATGAAGAGTAGAAATATTTACTTAATAAATTTATAGACAGCCAACACATTGCAAAATTACTAAAAAAAAAAAAAAAAAAAAAAAAAGATAACACTAATATAATTTCCTAAAGAAAAAGTGGATTTAAGTGATCCAGGAAATAGCAGACCAATATCATTAATCATTTGTATATAAAACAATGGCAAAATTAAGCCAACATAGGCAGGCATAATGCTTAGGTAGAAGTAACTGGTAGACTCCCACTAGTTTCTTATAATACAAGTTAGGATGGAGAATAATAAACTAGATCCAATAGTATTTAGTGTTTAAAATATTGGAATGGACTTTTATATATACTTGATATAATAAATTTTAGGAATAATTTGCAGAGATGAATTACAGTGCATGGTAATGCAAAGGAAAAAAATATAACATTATTGTAATAAGAACAACTGGAATTGGCTAATTCCTTTACTTGGCACCTTCATTACTAGTAGTCAAGTTTAATGTTTATGTCAGTTCAACCCACTGAATGCAACTGCATGAGTTCCATCTCATCATAGTTTCTCATTGAAAATCATTGCTAATACTGGTTTTGTCTTACAGCTCCAGCAGTGATTCAAAGTTTGTTGATTTTTTTTCACTTGTCTATACAGGAGTGCAACCATGGTTTTAGTTATCTAAGTAATGAAGTGTCAGGTCAACGTTTTGTAAATTGGAGAGGAGGAAGCTTTTGTATTATTATTATTATTTTGCCTGCAAAGGTATGTTCTTCTTATAACTTCATTAACCTGATGATTCACGGTGGAAACTCCCTACATTATTTTAGTTCATAGGTTAGTACTAGGCTAACTGCCCCTGCGGGCCATTTTAAGCCTAGACAATTACCCCATGTGAGAATCAAACTCTGCACCTTGTTTCTGTAAGGTAAACACCTTAACCATTATGCCAGTAATAGATAAAGCATGTCATGAGGACAACTGTAAGTAAATGTTTAGAATGCAAAACTATGACTCTGTTATGTTAGCTGAAAATATTAAAGAAATGTTAGGCATAGCCTTTGGTAATTTTAATAATTTTGAGATATATTTAGGATTAACATGTAATGGAAAGAAACAGCAGTAGCATGAATTTAGGAAGGAAGAGACTTGGTTAATGTCTGAAGAATAAATTAACCAAATGACCCAGTGTATTTAGGACTGATAGAAAAGATTTAATTGAAGTTGCAAAAAAAAAAAAAAAAAAAAACATTAAAATACATAGGAGGTAATCAAGGAGCAAGAACTGGACATAGCAGGCTACTTATAAGAGAACAACAATGGAGATGGGGCATGGCACTGCAGCTGTTAGCATAGGGAAGAGGTGTTCTAATATATGTAGATTTATTACAAATATGATGGGAAGCCATCAGGATGGAGCTAGATAAAAGGTGAGAACAAATGAATGATGACTACTAACAGAAGAATGGGAAGCGGTATGAAAGAAATGTCAGGAATTAATAAAGTTGACAGCGGTCTGAGACTTGTACAAGTGTGTTCTACAAAGTTGGTTAACACCATCCAAGTTAATTAAAGGGAAAAGAAAAAGGGATACAGAATGTTGTAAATGTGGAGAAATGGCAGACGATCTGATTAAATGTTTTAAACTTTACTAAACCAAAACATATATGGAAAAATGCATGTTTAATATTGGAATGTATATTCTATAAGCAAACACTGATGACCTATTTTTTGTGGAATAGAAATAGAAGGAATGACATTTGAATGGAATACATGACAACTAAACAGAAACATTTTAAGAAATATATTTAAAGCTGCCTTTGTTAAAAATGGGGAGAAATTGTGAAGAATATAAATAAAAGAATCTTCCAAATTAAGTACATAAATCATAACATGAAATGTAAAATTGTACTACCCAGAAGGGAAAGCACTTGGATTAAAAGAAGTGTAGAAAGACAATATTCAGTACTATGGATTAAAAGTTGACGCTCCTGTATCAATAAGAACATGACAAATGAAAAAAAGAATATAGTATGATTTAAAAGCATTGTATATTCCTTGTGTAACATCATTTTAAGTGTATGTTATTCAAAGAAATTATATATTATTGCAGTTCTGTAGAAGTAATGGCAACTGTAATTGTAATACTGAATATAAATCATATAGAAGACATGGGCTTTAGCAATATGATGTCTGAATGCATTTGTGTATATAATTTATGTGCATGGTATGTTCACAAGCTTTAATAAAAAGATATTTAAATAATTAATTTTATTTAAATTAAAAAAAATCTACATAGGAGTACAACATGGAAAATTTGTTCACAAACACTCCTTCAGTGAGCTATGCTGGAAAATTATTTGGATAAGTGTGCATAAAAATAGGAAGTGAAGAAGCATATTCTTTTTCTTGTCTTTATGGAGCGGTAAGATGAAAATAATTTAGTTTGGCCTAGTGAAACACCCTTTAAAATAGTCTAAAAAACTGGAGGCATTCAGACATGACAGTTTTTATTTTAACTGGTAAATTGACTTTGCCTGACCATGACAGGTTAGGGTTTGGCCTCTATATTTTAAAATATGAAAAGTAGAGGAAATGTAGACACTTTTTGATCATCATTCTTGGTAGGAGTAGAGTTGACAGTGGGGCTACATATCCCACCATTTCCCTTGAATGCACTGAACGTCCTCTATTTATGGTACATTTTAAATTTGAACTGTTTGAGCTTCAACCCTTATAACTAACTGATATAGGTAGTATTCAATGTGAAATAAAGCTAAGGTGTCCCACATCATGATCATTTCAACTACTAATGATAAAATGTTGGTTTTATTCTACATAAACTGTCATTTGATATATTCACATGAAGTTGTGAGGCACTGTCCATCTAAGTCTGAGTCAGGTATGTGCTGACGTCCGTCACCAAATACTGCTCAGCTTTATTTTGCTGCAGCATCACAGTGCTCCTTTTTTGTTGTCTTACACTGCAGGGTATAAATATGTTCCAGTTCCTCCTTTCTAATATCCAGTGAGGTAAAGTTTGCAATCATAATTCTTCAGAGCTTTACTATTATTAAACTTTGCTTTTGATTATTCAACATTTTAGATCGCAATTCCATATGTGTCACGTCTAATGGACTTACAAGTTTATCATTTCTTCCTAGACATCAGTGTGATGCAAAGCAAACTGGTAACATGCAAATATCTAAAAATGTAGATTCACTTTATAATCTCAAAATACTGAAAGGTCAAATTTCAGTATCTCGAGACCATAAAGGCAAATCCACAAAACACCGACAGCCTAAAATAGCGAAATTTGAAATCCTGAACACACAGCATACACCACAGCATACACCACACCACACATAGACCCCAATACCCACAGTACAAAACAAAAAAAACACACAAAAACATAACACCACACATCCACAAACCTACACTACAAATAAGCAGGAGGGCAAGTACCCCTGCACCCCCCATGTGGGGGGGGGCTGTACCCCCTACACCCGCCTTACTTATATATACTAACTCTGAGATTGCACAAACAGAAAAAGAAAGTAAACTCACACCCAGACATTCTACAGTCCCTTGCACGCACACATACACACACACACACACACACACACACACACACACACACACACACACACACACACACACACACACACACACACACACACACACACACACACACACACATATCACACATATACAAACACCAACACATCCAACACTCACACACTCATACTTTCACCTACCTACCTTAACCCGCACGTACAACTTACAAACGTACATACATTCAAACTCCCACCCATAACCCTTACAAAACACTCACTTACCTTAAAGTTCACCTAAATCTACACACAACACAGGACACCATCCACACAAAGCACTGCAGCTAACATAGCGTAAAGCCATAACCATGAATTTGAGATATTCAAATTTGTGATTATGCACTTTGGCTATTTTAAAAATTAGCCTTTATGGTCTCGAGATACTGAAATTTGAGATTTCAGTATTTCAAGTTTATAAAGGGGAACCCTGAAAATGTATATGATGTGCTTTCAAAACTGCATGCAAAGGATACTTAGTCAGAGCTAGGATTCAAATATTTAATTTGAGTCATACTTTTTCACATGATTGTTGTACAATATTTTTGTGAGAATGTATTCATTACATTTTATTGACTAGTTAAGCCTCACTAAGTGGTACTTTTCTCAGGAGCGGTCTAAGGGGATAATTTTATAGTGACTCCATTATGGTTGCTTTGGATTACAGGATCTTTCTCTTTTCTTGTTAGAATGTGTGAACTTGCTGTGTTTATTGGTGGAATAGTTTAAAAGAATGCATGGAATGGAATTAGAAATATACTCTTTGTGCCTTACGGTTTACCTTTATAACAGCAAAACACAGTGGTGCGATTGCTCATATGAGCGAATTGGAACCACGAAAATGAAAACAGTGACAGTTTGAAATGTTCGAAAAATCAGCAAATCGAAAACCAGATTTACTGATTTTCGAACATAAATGTCGACAAAAAAGTTTAATGAAGTGTAAAGCAGGGGGCAAGCCCTCCTGCACCCCCCCATGTGCACAGCCCCCTACTTTAATATTCTAACTCGGACATCGCACTACAGTGGGGAAAGGGACCATTTTCCGATCCCCACTATAGTGCAATCTGCCCCAGATTGTCGAATGTGCAATAAATGAATGTGACTGTGCATTCGCTCATTGCACATGCAAACCTTTTTCCGTTCGGTGTTTACAAACTTTGCAAACTGCCTTTCGGACAATTGATGTTCACCCTTGTGCAATATGCACACATGAAGGTAAACCGTGCCTTACAGAGTTTCAGTTTTCTGAGGAACTGATCAAATCTACAGTGTGCAATGTTCGTGATTCTTCTAAGCTCTGGGCGTCTGCTTCAAGACTGATAATGTAACTCCTTCAAACAGTTCTGCTAGTGAACAATGTGTAGCCAGGAATAGCAGCAACAGACGTGGCCTATTAGGATGATTATATGATTTATAGTTATCCATAAAATCTAGTGTATAAGAAAGTGAAGTTGTAAAGCAGTGGCTGAAGGAAAACAATGAGCTCACAAGAACAAGGTAGCATGAGGTGGTATCAATGGCTTTATCACATAAAGCTGGAGATGAGAAACTATCTGAAGCTGAATCATTAGCTACATCTTTTTACATTCTGGATGAAAGAAGCATGTTATAGTTACCAGGAAAGGCAACAGGTCAGGAGGTCCTAAAGCTGACTGATAACATTGCAACCTTGTGTGTTTCTTTTGTTCAAAAGGCAGGGAAAACTATCTTCTGAAGTACTCATGATTCTGTCCGTCAGTATGGGATGTTTGCTTCTGAAATAAAGGGCCTTTGCCAGTCAATGTTTGCTTAGTTTAGAGAGCAAGAGAAAGTGAGAGAGAGATTTCACTCATCTGCTGAGGATGAGTCTCTGAAAGATCATTTCTGAGACAACATCACATACTGTTTTATTTTGGGAAAAGCACACCATCATTAAGTTGGATGACCTTTAAGATTAGCTTTGTGTCATATCAGTGGTATCAGTGATTCATCATGACTTATCTGTTTGTTTATACTCTAAATGTGCTACTCTTAAAGCTCCTTAAATTAAACAATCATATAGGTATATGGAGCTGGGGGCATTTTTGATCATTTTAGTATATTTTATACATGTATAGGTATGTAAGTTATTATGGATGCAATTATATGCAATGGATGTGATATTGTAGACCACTTGAGTGGAGACTGTACTACTGAGCTTCTGGTCGTATGCCACACACTTAGATGTTCACATTCTTCATATATTGTAAAGGGTAGCTGTATACATGTAAGGTGCTATCTCTTTAATGGGACAACAGATAAGGAATGGTCAGTGGATATGCTATATACACATGACTGGTGGAAACCGGAATAAAACAGGCCACAGCATGAGTTATCATACAGAGAAAGGAATAATTTGGGAGGAATGAAGAATAGGATGGCAACAGTGACTGTTGGGAATAATACCAATCATAATTATTGATAAGTCATAGGCAGCAGAAAAGAATAAGTGAGAGGAGTTGGTAGAGTCAGGTGCCAGGATGAGAACTGACAAAATGCTATGGGGCAGGCACGGGTAATAACGGTAAAGTAAAACATGGCTGAGCTTAGTGGAGAGCACAGAAAATCTATTAAAAATAATACCTCACCCCAAATAACAGTTGGTAATATCAGAACATTGTCACAATTAATTTGAATTGTATGAGAAGATATAAGAGATTAAAGGTATTTTTTGGAACTAGTTATATTTATTTTAGCTGTCTGTTTGGCCCAAGATTAAAAAATATAAGGGAACTGGCAGCATAGAAAAGGAGAGGCCATTTGGGGAGTAGTGCAGATGGCAAGGCAGAAAAGAATATTGCAGTGGGTGGGAATTTTGATTCATTCCAGTTGCTCAGTGCTAGAGTAATGAATATGGGCAGTGGTTATGGCAAAATTAATAGTGATGAAATTGACTTGTGGGAAAAGATTACTTAATGCTGTTTGTGTGTATGGATGTATAATTCACTATGAAACCATACAGTGATTTACTTAAAACTCTACAACTTTTTTGTTTACTAATGATGTTATGTTGATGTAGGAGATTTAATTGGTTTTGCCACTCAATGTAGAAGCAATCCTGAAAGATCCTGCTTATGATCATGTGATGCATATTTGTGGAAGGCCTTCCACTGTTGTGGTAAGCAGCTACAATTCACTAACAGCAAATGAGTTGGGCCTTCACTTATTGATTAGATATTTATTTTGGGGGAACTTTAATACCTATGACATGCATACATGTTTTTGCTACTTTAGATCATGGTATAGTTTGTATGAACGACATGATCGACAAACCACAATGCTTTGCCAGAGATGGTCTGCGCCTGTCACCCCTGGGATTCAGGTTACTGGCTAAAGCTCTTGCCACCCCTATAGTGCCTTTTTTAGGCAAGGTTCAAAGGACAAAACCACCACCATAACAGATACAAGCATGCAAAATCTGAAGGTAATGCTACTCAATGCTAGAAGTCTAAACCTCAAAATGCACTCTCTTGAGGCACTCCTAAAAATGGAGAACATTGATATCTGTGCAGTAACTGAGACCTGGTTCAAGACTCCAGAGAACACCCTGCAATACCAGGCTACAACTCTTACCACACTTTTCGGCCACCAAACCAAGACCGAAACAGTAAAGGTGGAGTAGTGTCCATATTCACCAAGGATATTCACACCTCCAGGCTAGTTGCCCAACACAATGCATCTGAAATTTTCCAGGTACAACTAACACTAGGTAAGACTGAAATCCAAATTGTAGCTTGCTACAGATCCCCCACCATGCCCCATGATTCTAACTACACCATTCTAAACATACTGGAAAATATTAAAATACAACCAAACACCCTAATAGTGGGTGATTTCAACTACCCTGCCATTAACTGGGAAAACTACTTGGGTACCAACACCTCTTCCCAACGGTTCTTGGAATTCATAAATTCCAATGCCTTGGATCAACTAATCCATTGTCCCATCAGGGGCTCCAATATCCTAGACCTGGTCATTACCAACATGGGAGATAGATGCTCCACACCAGTGGTCACCCCCTCATTGGTCAGGTCTGACCATAAGCAAATCACTCTTAACATCCACATCCCACCCCCACCCACCAGTAAGGAAACCTCCGTAAAAAACTTCTCCAAAGCCAACTCCATGCTACTTAAGTCAGAAGTGACAAACTTCACGGCACCTATGCAGACGGGAGCTGAAAGTTCGACTGCTGAATTCTACACTAAGGCACTGTATGAGCACATCCACTCGTGCATGAATTGTGCCATCCCAAATAGAACCAAGATGCTCTTTTCCAAAAAAAGGAAGCCAATCTGGTGGTTCCCTGCCAGAAACAAACTATACAACAGAAGGAAGAAACTGTTGCAGAAAAGAGGAAATTCCCAGGATGCAAAAAACTCCCTTACCAGTCTCAGTAAGAAGCTGAGATCCCTCATAAAATCCTCCAAAGCTAGTTACGAAAATAAAATTGCCAAAGATTCCAAAGACAACCACAAGGCATTCTATAGTTATGTCAAGAATCTAAATGGCAATGCTCAGATCTGCTCTGAGCTAAAAAAAAATGGCATTAAATATGCTGATCCCAAGGATATTGCCAATATCCTGGCAGATCGATTTAGTGACAACTTCACCCTGCTCTCACCCCCTAAATGGCCCATTTCAATACCAAAAGATTGCCAAATTCCGGTAATCATGACCACATAGGTAGAAACCGCACTCTCCAAAGCTAAGAATACAGCATCCATGGGACCAGATGACATCCCAGGCTGTGTACTACATGAACTACAAAATGATCTGGCACCTCACCTAAGTGTCATGTTTAATCATAGCCTCACCTCAGGCTTTGTGCCCACTGAGTGGCGCACAGCTACAGTTATCCCACTCCACAAGGGGGGATCCACCTTGGATCCCTGGAACTACCGTCCCATCCGTCTGATGAGCCTGATCTGCAAGGGCATGGAAAACATTATCATGGAACTTATAAATAAAGACATTGGCAACCTTCAAACACTGGACCCCACCCAGTTTGGGTTCTTGAAGGGCCGATCTTGTCTCCTGAACCTGATTGACTTCTTTGACTCAGACTCCAGGGCTGTGGATGAGGGTAAGGTGGTCCACACAGCCTATCAGGACCTCACCCAGGCCTTTGACACCATCCCCACTCTAGAATCATAGATAAACTTACTAAGCTGGGCATAAATCCCTATGTCACTCGATGGGTTGCCAACTGGCTTACTGACAGAACCCACGCTGTAAAAGTAGCTGACTCAAAATCCATCTCCAAACAAGTGACAAGTGGAGTACCTCAGGGTTGAGTCCTGGGACCGCTCTTGTTTGGCATCTACTTCTCTGAAGTGCAGGCCAACACTAAGGGACTCTGGCTAACAAAGTTCGCAGATGACTGCAAACTGGGAGCCATTATTGAATCCCAAATGATGTGGATATTCTACAAAAGGGCCTTACAGAAACAGATGCTTGGTGCCAGAGCCATGGGCTCAAGCTTAATGCCAAGAAATGTATAGTTTCCCCTTTGGGAAAAAACATGTATCCATGAATTACCACATAGGTAGCAGCACAGTAAACACCAAAAGTGTGATGAGAGACTTAGGAACACAGGTGGACAGTGGTTTTCTAAACCCACACCACCAACACCCACACATAGCAACACTATATCCACATATGCGGAGGCCCTTAACTGTAACCTGCCCAAGCAACAAGGACCTCCGAAGCTGAAACGCAAACAAACACCAATCACAACCAAAGTGTCACATAGCTCACAACAACAGTGTGCCACCCAGTAACAACCCCTAAGGCAAGACAATGTACTTAACACTTTAGCCATAGGTGACTCTATAGTCAGGCACACTGATGTCCCACTCACCAGGCTGAACAAGGAGAAAATTACAGTCAGCTGCCTGTCGGGTGCCAGGATCCACCACATAACACATGCACTCAAGTCACTCCACAACAAGTACAAATATGACTCTGCCATTGTCCATGTTGGAGTGAATGACTTGAGCTGTACCTCCCTGGACTACATGAAAAGAGACATGAAAGAGCTCTCGGATCATGTGGCCCAGGCAGGTATGACCCTAGCCCTGTGTAGCATCCTGCCTTCACCCAGAATGATACTACAATATAAGGACAAAATGATTGACTTCAACAATTGGCTAAGCTTCTGGTGTCATTCAAAGGGGATCCAGTATCTGTCTGCCTGGGATGACATGATCGACAGACCACAATGCTTTACCAGAGATGGTCTGCACCTGTCGCCCCTGGGATTCAGGTTACTGGCTAAGGCTCTTGCCACCTCTATAGTGCCTTTTTTAGGCAAAGTTAAAAGGACAAAACCACCACCGTAACAGGTACAAGCATGCAAAATCTGAAGGTAATGCTACTCAATGCTAAAAGTCTAAACCATAAAATGCACTCTCTCAAGGCACTCCTAAAAATGGAGAACATCGATATCTGTGCAGTAACTGAGACCTGGTTCAAGGCTCCAGAGAGCACCCCAGCAATACCAGGCTACAACTTTTACCACACTTTTCGTCCATCAAACCAGGATTGAAACACGAAAGATGGAGGAGTGTCCATATTCACCAAGGATATTCACACCACCAGGCTAGTTGCCCAACACAATGCGTCTGAAATTCTCCAGGTGCAACTAACACTAGGTAAGACTGCAATCCAAACTGTAGCTTACTACAGATCCCCCACCATCCCCCAAGATTCTCATTACACCTTTCTAAACATACTGGAAAATATTAAGATACAACAAAACACCCTAATACTGGGTGACTTCAACTACCCTGCCATTAACTGGGAAAACTACTCGTGTATCAACACCTTTGACCAACGTTTCTTGGAATTCATAAATTCCAATGCCCTGGATCAACTAATCCATTGTACCACCAGGGGATCCAATATCCTAGACCTGGTCATTACCAACATGGGAAATTGATGCTCCACACCTATATTCACACCCTCATTGGTCAGGTCAGACCATAAGCTAATCACCCTTAACTTCCACACCCCCCCCCCCCCCGCAGTAAGGAAACCTCTATAAAAAACTTCTCCAAAGCCAGCTTCATGCTACTCAAGTCAGAAGTGACAAACTTCATGACACCCATGCAGACGGGAACTGAAAGTTCAACTGCTGAGTCCTACACTAAGGCACTGTATGAGCACATCCACTCATGCATGAATCGTGCCATCCCAAATAGAACCAAGATGCTCTCCTCCAAAAAAATGAAGCCAATCTGGTGGTCCCCTGCCATAAACAAACTTTACAACAAAAGGAAGAAACTGTTGCAGAAAAGAGAAAAATCCCAGGATGCAAAAAACTCCCTTACCAGCCTCAGTAAGAAGCTGAGATCCCCCATAAAATCCTCCAAAGCTAGTTACGAAAATAAAATTGCCAAAGATTCCAAAAACAACCCCAAGGCATTCTATAACTATGTCAAGACTGTAAATGGCAATGCTCAGATCTGCTCTGAGCTACAACAGAATGGCATTAAATCTACTGTTCCCAAGGATATTGCCAATATCCTGGCAGATCAATTAAGTGCCAACTTCACCCCCCCTCTCACCCCCTAAATGGCCCATCACAATACCAAAAGATTGCCAAATTCCAGTAATAACGGCCACACAGGTAAAAAATGCACTCTCCAAAGCTAAGAATACAGCATCCATGGGACCAGATGACATCCTGGGCTGTGTACTGCATGAACTACAAAATTAACTGGCACCTCACCTAAGTGTTATGTTTAATCATAGCCTCACCTCAGGCATCGTGCCCACTGAGTGGCACACAGCTACAGTTATCCCACTCCACAAGGGGGGATCCACCTTGGATTCTGGGAACTACTGCCCCATCAGTCTGATGAGCCTGATCTGCAAGGCCATGGAACGTATTATCATGGAACGTATAAACAAAGACATTGGCAACCTTCAAACACTGGACCCCACCCAGTATGGTTTCATGAAGGGCCAATCTTGTCTCCTGAACCTGATTGACGTCTTTAAATCGGTCTCCAGAGCCGTGGACGAGGGTAAGGTGGTCCAATCAGCCTATCTGGACCTTGCCAAGGCTTTTGACACCATCCCTCATGCTGGAATCATAGATAAACTTACTAAGCTGGGCATTAATCCCTACGTCACTTGATGGTTTGCCAAATGGCTTACTGACAGAACCCACACTGTAAAAGTAGCTGACTCCAAATTCAGCTCCAGACAAGTGACAATTGGAGTACCTCAGGGTTCAGTCCTGGGGCCACTCTTGTTTGGCATCTACTTCTCTGAAGTACAGGCCAATACTAAGGGACTCTGGCTAACAAAGTTCACAGATGACTGCAAACTGGGAGCCATTATTGAATCTCCAAATGATGTGGATACTCTACTAAAAAGCCTTACATAAACAAATGCTTGGTGCCACAGCCATGGGCTCAAGATCAATGCCAAGAAATGTATAGTTATCCCCTTTGGGAAAAAACATGTACCCGTGAATTACCACATAGGTGGCAGTACACTAAACACCGCAAGTGTAGTAAGAATCTTAGGGACACAGGTGGACAGTGGTCTCACCTTCGATAACCACATCTCCACAACAGTCAGGAAATCTTTCTATGTGGCACACCTCATCACTAAGGGCTTTTCATCCAGAAAAAAGGAGGTCATTGTCCCACTTTACTCATCCCTCATTAGACCCATTATAGAATACAATGCCCCATTTGGTATGTACCTCTCAAGACACCTGCAACAACTGGAAAGGCTGCAGAAATACCTCACTAAAAGAATCAGAGGCCTAAAACAGATGCCCTATACTGACCGCCTTAAAAAACTCCAGCTATACTCATTCACATATCGTCTACTCAGAGGCGATCTCTGCTTAACATACAAGGCCGTATCAAACCCAGAGCTGTTGGACATGCTACACTTAAAGAAATCCCAATCCCTCAGAGCCACACACTCCAGGGATCTAAACCATGTCATCACAATAAACAAAGCATGCTGGAGGGATAGGTTCCTGACCCAGAGACTCTCCAGACTCTGGAACAGACTGCCCATACATGTCAAGAAGAGCGCCTCTTTGGTCCTCTTCAAAAGGAACTTGATGATTGGATGGGAGAAAGGAAATTCACCCTGGGTATCATGTCAGTAGCCCTGCTAGACAGCTGTCAAGGGAAGTAAATAGTGTGGGAAGAAATAGCCAAGGAATTGTTATGGCTAGGCTTGTATAGACCCTAGGCCGATAGCCTAGTACCAACCTATGAACCTATTAACCTATGAACACTTTCAAGACAAGTAAACAATTTCCTTGTACAAAATACAGGTGGCGCAGAAGGCTATCAAAACAGATGCACATAAACCATTCACTTTGGACTGGGTCAGGAAAAGAAGTACATAATGTATGAGCAGTATACATTAGGGGTTCTGCTCAAACAGTGTGGTAAAACTGCTGAATGTTATTTGTCCATTATGAATTGGTATTTTTTAATCAAGTGTACATTTTGAATAGTGTGAATGTTGATTTATCTCCTAATGGTGATAAAATGGACTGGATGAACTGGAGGACCTGTATGTTTCCAAATATGTATTTTAAGTGGTTTACTATCAAAATGTTGAATGTCAAAACAAAATCTATTCAATTGCCCGAAATGACATTTTGAATTTGGCAATGTCACTTTTACAGAATGTCGGAAATCATCACCTCGACATCCACATTCAAACTTATTTCAAATGTCAGGAGGTGATGTCAGACCCTCAGGCAGTTATGCTGAAGCTGCCATAGGAATTGTATGTCTAAGGCACGTTTTTACAGTTTTGCAGGGGGGGCTGTGCTCCCCACACTACCTGAAAATTACATATTTCAACTTCGAGATCGCACTACAGTGAAGAAAAGGGTAAATTTCCCAGTCGCCACTGTAGTGTGATCTCCAATCAGAACATTGATCTGAATGTACGCTACCACTTGCTAATGTGAGTTTGAACATTTTCAGAACATTACGGAAACTAGAAAACATGCATTTGACGTCTCAGTTTCAGGTAAGTGCCATTCCACATTTTGATAGTAAACCCTTTAAGTAGATTAACCTTATGAAACTCTTTAAGTTGCATCTATGACTTCAGGTTTATGAGTACAAAATAGATATTTGGTGCTCAAAGAAACAGCATTTGTTCACATTATCGTTTATTGAGGGAAGAGATGACCTGATGAAGCATATCTCAATCAGTCTGATACTGTGTTTAGATCTACAAGACAAATTTAGCAGCAAGTTATTACCTTTGTTGTGGACTATTTTGAGTTGTATGGTACCATAATTTCAGTGACTGTATGGATTAAAACCAAATTAGATCCGAACCAGAACAGGAACAAAATGATGTATCCAAAGGCTCAACAGGAACAAAAAAATTTCAAAATGACTTAAATAAAACTCTGTTTTAATAAAAAGATAAAAAATTCCACATCAAGCGCTTTCACCTGGAGGCATACCAGGCATTTTCAAGATGAACCATGATTAAAAACTCAAGGCTTAAGTACTTTCTAGCCCAAATCATGTGACTAGAATAGCAACTAATAAAATATGCAAATCAGATGTTAAAGTGCCAACAGCAATTCATTCATTCAATGAAATTATACAGTGTCTAATAACCCACAAAATTGTACTAAATAATGTAAAAAGGTGTTTAAATTACAACTCATAATAAAGCATGTATGACTGTTTTATAAAGCTACAAACAAGCTTAAAAAACTTAAAAACAGTCTTAAAAAATTCATTTTGTGTCTAAAAAATCTATTAAGAACTATTGGTTTCTAAGACCTCTGTTAATCATATGAAAAGTTAAACAAAGTTTAAAACATCCACTCAAAACAAAATGTTGTCCAAAATAACTGGAAATGGACAGCCCATCTAAAAAAATTTTTATAATGAACAAAATCATAACTTGGCCCTCCTCAGTTTCAAAACACTCATAATACTAATACTGTCATTTAAACCAGGAGGCTTAGTTGCGTTCAACTTGAGCTGCCACAACAGTTCCTTGTATTCAAGCCAGGTTTCCCAATCACCCCCTCTACTGTCATGTAGGACTTGCTCTAGGATTAAAAATTTAAGCTGCATATTAGGGCATGTGCTAAGATGCTTAAAAAAAGCATTGTTTTCCTTTTTCTTGGAAATATCATAAAGATGCTCATATATCCTTCTCCTAAGGGTTCTCTCAGTTTTACCTACGTAAAAACTGGAGCATTGAGTGCAAAAACCTAAATAGACAACTCCTTTCGTACCACAGTTGTAATGGTGTTCACCCCTAAATTTAAACCTCCTAGAGGGAATAAAAAACGAACTGTCGTTATACACATAAGGGCATTGTTTACATGAACCATGTTCCAAGTTTCGAATAAACCCTTTTGTTGACCACACCAGGTCTGATCTCAAAGAGACCCTTGAGGTTCGTGTCCCTTTTCCTAATAAAATGGGGATGCTCCTTAACAATCTGTTTGAAATCATCATGTTGTACCAAAATTGGCCAATATTTTTTAATTGATTGTTCAATTTTTAAGGAATCACCAGAAAAGGTATACACAAAACTGCTTTGGTATTCAGTCTGTTCCGATGGTTTTGAAAGGATGCCACCAGATGCCCCCTTACCTAACAGAGGACAGTAGGTAGCCTCCCTACCAGCAGTAACCTCCTCAGCCAAATTACTTACTACGTGTGCTGGGTAACCCCTTTCATCAAAAAGTTGCTTTAGCAAGTTAACCTCTTCAAGAAAAAGCTCCATTGTGCTACACATCCTTGAAGCACATATAAGTTGACCCTTCACAATACCCTTCTTCTGGTGGAAGGGGTGGCCACTGTTGAAATGAAGGTAGGAATTAGAAAAGGAGTTTTTTCTACATATCTTAGATTGGAAAGTACCATTACTGACATCTTTAAGAAGGGCAACATCAAGATAATGCAAATTATCATTATTTACTTTGTAAGTAAAAGTTAGAAAGGGAGTGGTAGAATTGATGTAAACCATAAAGTCTAAGAATTGATCTAGAGAGCCATCCCATAACAAACAAATGTCGTCAAGGTACCGTTTATAGTGGGTGATATGTTGAACCCAATGCATGGAAAAAACAAATTTGTTTTCCCAGTGGTGTAACACTATGTTTGCATAACTAGAAGCACAAGCCATGCCCATTGCTACACCCTTTTTCTGTTTGTAGGTGTCACCCTTAAAATAGATGAAATTGTTATCTAGGACAGTCTCCATAAATTCAACCAGTAAACCAATCGTGTTAGACCCTAACCCAGATTCAGCAGCTAGAATATTGTTGAACCATCCCAGCCCTACAGCATGAGGGATACTGGGGAATAATTCAACTATGTCAATAGTGGCCATTAGAAGCTCTGGTTTATAGAGATTTTGCTGGATGCCTGAGAGAAAGTCTCATGAATCTTTGCAAACATGAGGTAAAGTGAAAGCAAATTTGTTGATGGTAAAATCAATGAATTTTCCTAAGGGCTCTGTTATTCCCCCAGCTCCTGAGACAATAGGTCTAAAGTTCAAAGGGTCTATCTAAGCCCTTGTGTGTCTTGGGAATTCCAAAAATTGCAGGTATCCTTGGGTTTCTAACATAGAGATAATTATATAGTTTTTCATTTATCACACCCTGTAATAAATGATCCATGAGTAAATAAGAAATTTTAGAATGTGCTAAATTCAATTCATTCCTAGAAACCAGTTCATAACGCTCAGTATCCTGCAACATGTTGTGAATGTGGGTGTCGTATATCATGTTATACATTAAAACTATGCCTCCACCCTTATCTGGCTTCATCACCCGAATGTCTTCATCACCAAGCCTCTTGATTAACTGACCAAGTTCTGGTCTAAAATTAACCGATGGAATGTGAGACCTGTTCAAACAAAAGTCTCTTAAATCTGCCTCCACCAAACCTTCAAATAATTTTAACAGTGGGTTTAAGGGTGGGTTAAATGTGCTAGGCCTAGAAAGCCCTTCATTAGTCTGAGATTGACCTTTAAAATAAAAAGCAAGATTCAAGCGTCTAACAAAAAGCTTCAAATCAACTAGAATATTACATAAGTCAACTCTACGTGAAGGTACAAAGTGAAGCCCTTTTGTAAAAAGCTCAAAAAAATCATCTGTGATGTTGATATCAGTATAATTATATATAACAAAATTATTCTTTTTAGTTAAAACACAATTGTCATGAGATCTTCTGAAAGCTTCATCAACCGAAATCCTATCAAATACATCACCTAAACTTATTATCTGCGTGTTCTGTTCCACATCTACTGTTGATGCATTACATTCCTCCCCCCTGGTCTGCCCGGGGGATAGTGAAAATCCAATAGGCCACTCTGACTATTTTTCTGAGCAAGTCTCTCACTTCTTCTTGGTATCTTTAGTTCAGCACTTGGGACATTGTCATTAAAAACCATGTCACTATTTTGGTTATGAAACTGTTTGGTGTCCTGTCTATTTCTACCCAGCAAAGGGTAGGCCTTACCCTCCCTGTATTCTATGAGGTCACGCTCCAGTTTCCTGATTTTACGGTTCACAATTTTTAAACAATATTGATCTACTTCATTAAAAACACGATCATATTCTCTTTTAACACCTAGAAAATTCTTACTCTTCACCACAGAATCATTAAGTGATGTTACTTCTTTAAGTAATAAACCTGCTTTTTCCTCATAGTCCCTTATCATACATTCTAGCATTTCAAGCCCTGCTTTGTCAAAGATTTTAACCAAGCTGTTATAAAGAGATGAACCAGCCACAGCATTGGTTGGAAATTTATAGCAGAGTAACCCCTTTGGGACACACTGCACATGCAAACATTCTTTCAAATAATCTATTTCTAATTGCGTGCTCTTAAATGCATACTTGTCATTGAAAGTTTTAAAGTCATGTTCAGCACAACTACTCGTGCTGTTGTTAACAGTAACAGTACCTTGTTTGAATTGAAATTGTTTTTCAGTCCATGAAGTAAAATTGAAGTCTTTTTTCACAGAATTACTCTTAGTAAGGGTAATTGAGTAATAGACTGTGTGGATTAATTGACAACATCAGATTGTATGGTCTGATGACTGGTCTTTTTTGCTTGGGTCACCACAGGAGAAAGAATTAAAAGAGTGTAAACTAAGCACTGTTAGAGTTTTATTATTTTTATGATAGGGGTTGCTGTACCAGACTTGTCTGACTTTTGTGGTAGAGTGACTTCTCTGTAAACCTTAACCTACCCAGTATCAGGTATGATGGTTAAACACATTTAGGGACACCTGGGATTTGCCAGTGCCCTCTGAATTGGCAACTATCAGAACCTATGATAAGGTGAGATGAAGAATCGCTACTATTGCCTTCATAAGAAGAAAGGAAGTATTTTTGGGTTACAATGTGGCCTTAACCCTTCCCCTAGTGTGGTGGGCCCTATTATAGACTGGATAGCAATGAGGTATGGATAGGACAACATCCTCATGCAGGGCCCTGAGTAGACAAACTTGCTTTGCTACTCACCTCCAGCCCACCAAGCAGGCTTTTCTCTGCAGGTCTCGATCTCTAAGACTGCAGAGATCTGTCCACCAGCTATGCCAACCCTCCCCTCCAAGAATAAGCACATCCATCCTCCCTTGCCTGCGGTGTTAAGTGCCTAAGCTGCTAATCAAACTAGAGCTGTTTTAGTCAGTATCAGGACTTTATCCTTCTATGTCATCAAGGAAATTACCATTATTTATTTATTGCATATAAATATTTGTTGTTGATATGTAATGGGAAAAATGGGTTGCAGCTTTCAGTGTCAGTATCTTAACAGGTATCACACTCGCCTTTGGTAATTGAAGATCAGACAGCTGTGGGTCCTAGTCTCACTCCAGGTAATGGGATTCATTACTTAAAATGCTGACACTGCAGTGCAGTTTAGCATGGGGGTGGGGTGCTGCACTCCTGAGTGTTCAGTCATTTGGATGGCATATTAGACCAAGTTCCTGTCTGTTTAAGTTGGTGGTAGCTCAGGTAGATGAAAAGACCCCCACAGCACCTATCAAAAAGAGTATGGGGAACTTCCCCAGTGCTCTGGCCAAATCTCCTCTAGTAGTATAAATTCCACTATGAGTCTCACCTGAAAAGAGGTCACTAGCCTGGTAGGACTAACTCTGCCAACAAAGGATAAATAAATAAATTATTTAATAGCTCTCTCAGTATCACCAGACTAAAAGTCGACATATGTTATGATTCTGCTAATGATACATAATTGCTGACTAAGCTTGGAATGTCGGTTTCTATGTCTTAAAAGGAATACGCATACATGGTCTGAATTTTGGGAGTTTGAGAGTTTGGAAGAACAAATTCTAGGTCCATTTGGTGAAATTTTGAACTGTTTAGCTTTGGGGGAATAGACATTAGGCTTAAAATTGGGATATTAACTTTGACTAAAGTAGAAAAAAACTATCAGGTTTTAGAATATGTGACATTTACTAAGGTTAAGTTAATGTGTTTTAAATAAATAATTAAAAAAAAAAAACTTCTTGTTAGTAAAACTTGTTTCACCTAAAATGTTGGAGGCTAGAATATATATTTTTATGGGATAAACGGGCTAGGTACAATTGTTTTTTTTTTCCCAGGACAGTCCACAAGCACTGTCAGTTTAAGTGAATTACAGAGTCACACACAAAGCAAACTGAAAAGCTGAAACGGAAGAAATGAAGCCCCAAACTACTGGAAGTCACTCATTACCAACCTATAGCCCAAATTCACTGCACTAAATAGCCAGGCCTACCTCTGGGGACAGATAAATCTGATACTAATGAGTATTTTAAATGGCAAGTTAAGAAGGAAAAAAACGCACAGTCGGTATTTTATAGAATTTTATGTGATGTCTTTGGATGGGTGTTTTTAATGAAGATTTTTATGAATTAACTTTTTTAAAGACCTTGTTTGAAAGATAGGCATATGAAAATTAGCAGATAACTTACGTTGTTTTGAAAGATAATTGGAAACAGTGAGGTTTGAGCTGGCAGGAAATGCCATTATTTATTTTAACGTTTGTGTTCTTATTTTGTTGGGACCTACTATGTTATCTGTGTGGTCAGGCTTATCAGTGCTGGTGTTGCAGAATCTACACTGAACACCAGAAAGGATGACTGCACAGAGAACTTTTTTGATTTTTGTGGGGTTGTGTGCTAGGAAAATTAGGGCTTAAGGGCAACTGAATGTATGAATCTGTTTGAAAAAGGCCCCTACACACATAGGGTGAACAACAGAGTACCTGGTTTTGTAGTGTATTAAATTGAGGTAGTTTAAGTGTTTCATTTTTTTAATGAAAAAAATTGTAGGTATATTATATGACTGAATGTGAAACATATATGTTTTTTTCTTCATCCAGATTTACATTTTCAGTAACTGGGGGTCTTGGTGGAAAAATGTGGCTGTTGTATAAATCTGCTGTGAAGCAGAACTCTCATACAGTTATATCAGATGTACATGATAGGCTGTTTCTTGTATAATGTGTTTATTGTGCACACGTACAGCTGATGGAACTGTAGGTCTTTATATTGGGCACTGTGTTATTTCTTTTTTTTTATTGTTTATGTTTCTATCATTTTGGCACATGTTCACTGCATGCATTTACTTTACATACTGGTTTGTAACTATTCTGTATGCTCTGCACTTTTCAGTTGTACAGTTGCTATAGTTTTCATCAGTAAGTACGGAAGATTAATTAACATTTACATTAAGTGCCCCTTATGATAGGCAAGGAATCTGATGAATGACTAACACAGTGTGCCAAATACCTCAGAAACATCCGGTGTAGAGAAATAAAATACATGTGGTTCATGCCGTCATATTCAAAATTAAGTAATCCCAGCATTGTGTGATAAAGTTTAGATGAATACCCACAGTGATATTCCGGAATCCCAAACAATGTACTGGAAGCCATTATATTTGTATTACTTGTACTACGAACACTATTTTTTTAGAATTACAAGACATGCTATTTGTGGCCACATAATATATCTTGTTTACAAGACTCACATTGCAGCACTGTTTCTGTTCACTTCACACCAATCAGGTAAACCAAATTCAACACAGCTCCTGTATATTGATTCATCACATACAACATCCCATTTTAACACTCAGATGAGTTTCTTGCGTCCAGTTCTGTATTTTCTATACCTACAAGGGTGGCTGCATTTGATGTTTCACAGACAGCACATTGACTAGCTTAAGAGGGATGATATAGTATGACAGCTCGTGTATGTCTGCCTTGTGGCCTAGTGTGACCATTGTAGCCTGATAACTCAAATGTTACTATGCCCTTGATGCTATAGTGGGAAGGTAGACTAACCTGCCATGTTCATATATTCATAGGTTAGCACTAGGCTAACAGCCCTTGTGAGTCATTTTAAGCTAAGTAGCCCATTTGGTAATCAAACCCTGCACAATGTGCTTGTAAGGTAAACACCTTGATCATTATGCCAACCCCCCAACCCCTTATACTTCCACTAATTATAATTCTCTTTAATTCAAAGATGTGCTAAAATGTTCTATAAATGCTTGGTTTGGTAGACAACAATATGATTATTTGACATTACCTTTGGGTTGAGTATTATGATACATTATTTACATTCTCTGAATCCTTACAATGAAGTTCTTGTTTTACAGTATTGTTAAATGTATCCACACTTCCACATTCCATAGAGTATACTTTTCTTTCTGAGTAAACAAGTATGGACACATAACATATCACTCCGAAGGGAAGGTTGTTACTGAACCATGATAACTGTAGCTTCAACAAGCAACCTAAGAAGGATTTTATACCATTCTTTGTATCATACCTCATGGCTGTTTTGTCCTATGCAATATCATACAGCATAATACTGTCAAAAATGCTACAGCCTCTTCCAATTCCTTCCATGTTATTTTACATCCACCTGCATCTTCATGTTGGAAAGACTCAGAAGGGAACATGACAGTGAAATACAAGGACAGTGTAGTACCATCTTCTATGAGAGAGTGGTATGTTTGTTAGATGACATCATGCATTTTACACAGTGAGGAGAAGGAAGACTGAATACTTTTTCATACAGGCATCATAATAATGATATTGTCATACTCTGGAGTGTTTGATACTTTAACAATCAGTTGGTTTCCTAGTTGAAAGGAGAAACAACTGCTCTTGGGGAAAACAGGTATGTAGCTGTCCAGAGACTGTTTGTTGTTTCAGTAGCAGTGAAAACCATATGGAATGCTAGGGGTCCTGGGTTTAATCACAGACAAGGGTTGGTGTTGTCCTTGCTCACCCATCCATCCACAACCCCCTTTTCCCATTTTTGCATGTGGAGTCGGAGTGTCACTTCAGCAGTGACAATCATCTAGAGCCAGTGTTCACATAGCTAGCTTTACTGTAGCTTTACTGTAGTAATTTCACTTCTTCTTTCTCAATGAGTTGTTAATGCAAAACTAGATTAATTACTTGCTCTGCATTGGATGCTTGTGCATTCAAAAATCACCATCAGGATGGTTTCCTAGTTGAAAGGAGAAAAAAAACACTTTTGGGGTAAAACCAGTTGTTTAGCTGTCCAGAGATGGCTCATTGGAATGACGGCAGTGATAACTGCACAGAATGCAGAGTTCCTGCACTGAATCCCACGTCAAAGGCCAATATTTCCCTTGAATGTTTAGTTGTTAAAACAATATCAGCTTAATTGTTTGTTCTGCATTAGATACTTGTGTGTTCAAAAATCACAATCATGGCAGTTTCCTAGTTGAAAAGAGTCACCTACTCTTGGGGGAAAACAATTATCTAGCTGTACAACGAGCTGTTTGCACAGAAGAAGCTAATTCTTCCCCTCATAGAACTACTGATGAACTTTTCTATGCTTAAGTATAAAGTGTGCTGTACAGCTGAAGAATGAACTAGTAAATACATTAAGGAAAACCCCACACAAATTTCAATTTCTGTTTTTTTCCTGTAATCCAGCATTAAACATGGTATATACAGAAAAAGCATCACTTAATTATTCCATTTATGCCTGGACTTGTTTCTGTTTGCCATTCTTTGCTATGCCTGCCTCTTTGTCTATTGCATCTTGAAGGCCAGGAGGGGCAGTATAACTAGATTAGTGCACTGATTCCAATTGCAAGGCTATTAAGAAATCAATGACTCTTAAATATTGGCATTTAAATGTGCCTTTCCAGTCACAGATTGCCAGCCTCACATCTTAGATAAACAGTGTAGTCTGGAGCTACATTTAGGAGTCTGAACAAAAGCAAAGTTTTCAAGCTTAATTTTCAGATGCAAATGAGCAAGAAAATTCCAGTCATATAATCACACGGGTAAGGTTTTTGTAGACCTGAACTGTGAACTACAGTTGTAAAAAGAGCAACTAATTCATAAAAATATGCAAGCCTGTCATATGCTCAAAAACTCTTTTTTTTTTTTTTTAGTTTTGGGATGTGGTTCTCATTGTAAAGGACTCTGTTAATTACAGAAATTATTACAAATCTGTTCTACATATTGGGTCTTTAATTTGCTTAGAAGCCTTATACACACGTTGAAGTAATGTGGTTAATGACATTTCAGAATAACTAGAGCTTAGTAGCAGCACTGAAGCACAGCTTTGTGCCATATATATCAAATTTGAAAGGGAGATGTAACTTTTTTTTAAAATCAACAATGTTGAAGCAAATTTGGACTAATTTCTAACAAAAAGTTATAAAGTTTAGTGAGAAAAGTGCAACATATTGTACTTAAAACCACAACTAATTTCAACAACTGTGTGGCTGACAGGAAAATAGGTACCTCAGAAAAATATGCTGCTTCTAGCCTTAAGAGTTATAAGACCTATTCCTAGCGATTATTTTACTAATACCAAAATTTTGCCACTTGGAGTGTATCAGTTCAACCATCTCCATTTCTGTGTACAAATAATTTCTCCATTTCTGTGCAACAAACAGCAGAAAAATTGCATTTTCCTGCTGTTTGTTGCAAAAAAGAAAAAAAAAAAATTATCCTTGTTTCCCATCTTTCCTGACCTAGAGTAGTCCAAATACAGGCTTTGCTGTATTCTGGACTTTTGGAAAGTTCCTCCGTTACCCATTTCCTTTCTTGGATAAAGGGAGGCTTCTTTGTTCACCAGTGGCAGTGGAGAGCTTAGAGCAGCCTATCTATCCCTGGAGAAGTGTTCCCAGCACAAGAATCTGGTAGTCTATTGGCTGTTTTGGGCCAATTTCTATCTCTTTCAAGTCCCCCTGTATAAAACCCGCTTTGGCGCGGCTTTGCGCGATTATGCGCATAGTGCAGCATCTGGCAGCTCCGCTTAATTGGGTTTAAACCATTCTCGGCTCCACAAAGTCTGCTCTTCACTTTTCCCCTTAGAACTGATCTAGTTCTCATAATAAACACCCTATTCCTACTCTAAAGCCTGGTACTTGCTCACTAAAGCAATTATATAAGTTGGCACTAAAAAATTAAAAGCACTACACCCTCACAAACTCCCCTTGAATACTTTGTTCCCCATTGGCCCTTTTTTTCAATTATAAAGGAATTCCCAATACTATTCTAGCATGTCCAAAGGTCAGTTGTCAATCTCCTCTCCGTTCCAGCTGGTGAATCTGGGAATCTTGAGGCAATGTTACAACTGCCTCATGTACACAGACAACCCTCTCCTCCTCCCAACAAATTCCAACACATGTGAGAGATGCAACCATATAGCCAAACTGGAGGCTAAGCTCTCTCAACTCAGTACTGGCGTAACCAATCAGGAGGAGAAGGAAACCACACTCACTACAATTCCAGTCTCACATAGACCTACCACGACAGCAAACCAAACACATAAACACACAAAAACATACTCGGAGGCTCTAAATAAAAATTTGCCTAAGCAGCAGAGACCTCCAAAGCAGACACCCAAGCAACCGCTACCCCAAAACAAAACACATGCAACACATAGCTCACAAAGCCAGTGTGCCAAACAATCACAGCCCTTAAGGCTAAACAACACATCTGATACACTTGTAATAGGTGACTCTATCATCAGGCACACTGATGTCCCGCTCACCAGACTGAACAAGGAGAAGGTCACAGTGAGCTGCCTGTCGGGTGCTAGGATCCGCCACATAACACAAGCACTCAGGTCACTCCAGGGCAAGTACAAATATGACTCAGTCATTGTCCATGCTGGTGTGAATGACCTGAGAAGTACCTCCCTGGACTACATGAAAAGAGACATAGAGAAGCTCTCTGAACATGTAGCCCAGGCCGGTATGACCCTGACCTTGAGTAGCATCTTACCCTCACCAAGAATGATGCCACAATATGAAGACAAGATGATCAATTTCAACAATTGGCTTAAGTATTGGTGTCATTCAAAGGGGATCCAATGCCTGTCAGCCTGGGATGACATGCTCGACAGGCCACGATGCTTCGCTAGGGACGGCTTGCACCTGTCACCCCTGGGCTTTCGGATATTGGCAAAGGCTCTTGCCACCCCATATTGCCATTTTTAGGCAAGGTTCAAAAGACAAACCCACCTCCATAGGTATCACAAGGGATAAGAAACTAAGAGTAATGCTACTCTACACCAGAATTCTAAACCTCAGGATGCACGCACTCAAAACTCTCCTTAGCATGGAGAACATTGATATCTGTGCAGTAACAGAAACCTGGTTCAAGGCTCCCTAGAGCACCCCAGCACTACCAGGTTATACCTCATACCATGCTTTTCGGCCCCAAAACTTGGACCGAACCACAAAAGGAGGGGGAGTATCAATATTCGTCAAAGATACCCACACCTCCAGGTTGGTGGCACAGCACAAAGCATCAGAGACTATCCACGTGCAATTAACAGTGGGTAAAACTGCCTTCCAGGTTATAGCCTGCTACAGACCACCCTCACAAACCCAGGAACCCTACTCGGCCTTCCTGAGAACACTGGAAAATAGGAAGGTCTCTCCAAACACCATTATATTGGGCGACTTCAACTACCCAAACATAGACTGGGAGCATTACTCTAGCTCCAACACCCTCGCCCAAAGGTTCCTAGAATTTGTAAACTCAAATGTTATGGAACAACTTGTTACCACTCCCACAAGAGGGGAAAACATACTGGACCTGATCATCACCAACATGGGGGCTGTATGCTCCAGACCAGAAGTGTATCCCTCACTGGTAAGATTAGACCATAAACTAATCTCACTGGATATTCACATCCCGACCCCCCCCCGCCCAGAAAACCACAATGAAAAACTTCTCTAAAGCAAATTTCACACTCCTCAAAACTGAGGTGGAATCCTTCAAAGCCCCCGGGCCTGTGGAAAATACGTCCCAGACCGCAGAATTCTTTATAAACGCATTCTATGAACACCTTCAAGAATGCACGGATCATGTAATCCCAAATAAAACCAAGACCCAATCCTCCAAAGGCAGGCGTCGTGTCTGGTGGACCCCAGCCATAAACAAACTATACAATAGAAGGAGGAAGCTACTACATGATAGAGCAAAATCCCAAAAAGGGAAGGCATCTCTGATCAGTGTTAGCAAAAAACTACGGGCATTCATAAAATCGTCTAAGGCCAGCTTCGAGAGGAAAATTGCACAGGACACGAAGGATAATCACAAGGCTTTCTTTAGTTATGTTAGGAACCTGGGTGGGAATTCCTAGATATGCTTAGAATTAGTTCAAAATGACAAAAAATACACCGAACCCACAGACATTGCCAACATCCTAGCTGACAGGCTCAGTGCAAACTTCTCCACCCCTCCCCACCAAAAGGGCAAATATCTATCCCAGCAGAGTGCTGCCCCCCTGACATCTCAGATGCTCAGGTAATAGCCGCCCTCTCCAAAGCAAAAAACACAGCATCAGTGGGACCAGACGGTGTCCCGGACTGCGTCCTACATGAACTCCAAGAAGAGCTAAACCCAAACCTAAAACTACTGTTCAATCTCAGCTTTACTACAGGATATGTACCCAAAGAGTGGCATACAGCAACAGTGGTCCCTCTCCACAAAGCTAGTGCCTCAACAGATCCTGGAAACTATCTCCCCATAAGCCTGACTAGCTTGGTCTGCAAAGCTATGGAAAGGATCATCATGGACCTCATAAATAAAGATATTGGGGACCTACAGACACTGGATCCTACCCAGTTTGGCTTTGTTAAGGGCAGATCCTGCCTCTTAATCCTGGTCGATTTCTTTGAAACAGTCACCAAGGCCATTGACGAGGGGAAGGTGGTCCACACAGCCTACCTGGACCTCGCAAAAGCCTTCGATACAATACCCCACTCGGGCATTATAGATAAGCTAACCAGCTTAAATATAAACCCCTGTGTCACTAGATGGGCTGCAAACTGGCTCAAGGACAGAACCCACATGGTTAGAATTGCTGGTGCCATGTCAGACTCCAAACCAGTTACAAGTGGCGTCCCACAAGGCTCAGTCCTGGGACCTCCCTTGTTCGGTATATATTTCTCGGAGGTACAGGCCAACACGGAAGGACTGTGGCTGACCAAATTCGCAGATGACTGCAAACTAGGCGCCATAATCGACTCTCTAGCCGACACAAGCTTCCTACAAAAGGGCCTCATAGAAACAGACAACTGGTGCCAGAGCCATGGCCTCAAGCTAAATGCCAAAAAGTGTATAGTCATCCCCTTTGGCAAAAACAAAGTGCCCACATATTACCACATAGGTGGTAATCCATTAAGTACGGAAGAAGTAATTAGGGACCTGGGGACCCAAGTTGATAGCAATCTCTCATTTGAAAACCACGTGGCCAAAGTGGTTATTAAAACATTTTATATAGCCCACCTAATCATGAAGGGATTCACATCTAGATCAGGGGAGGTCATCGTGCCTCTTTACTCATCCCTCATCAGGCCCATAATTGAGTACAAAAAATTATTGCTTTGGGATGTACCTTACCAGACACCTGCAGCAACTGGAAAGACCCCAAAAGTACCTCACCAAGAGGATCAAAGGGCTCAAACAGATGCCATATGCTGGCCGGTTAAAGAAACTCCAGCTCTACTCAGTGGCATACCGCCTGCTCAGAGGCGATCTGTGCCTGATGTATAAAGCCATGTCCAACCTGGAACTAATGGACATGCTGCACCTCAGAAAATCCAAATCCCATCGAGCTACGCGCTCGAGAGACTTGAACCTCAGCACTGAAATAAATAGGACATGCTGGAGGGACAGATTCATAACCCATAGGTTCCCTTCACTCTGGAATAAAATCCCAGTCCAGGTTAGGCAGAGTCCCTCATTGACTCTCTTCAAGAGGAATCTTTATGAGTGGATGGGAGATCGTAGGTTTACCCCGGGTATCACTTCTGTGTCACTGTTAGACAGAGGCACAGTATACTAACCTCGAAAAAGGGCATAGCAAAATTCATTTAAAATGGGTGGTGAAAGCCAAACACACTCTGGCTAGGCTTATAAATGCCCTAGGGCAGATAGCCTAGTATGAACCTATGAACCTAAATAAGGAACAATAAAAAAAACAGCTGCTTGTCTTTGTCAGTTATAAAATAGAACAGCAGCATCTGAAGCTTTGAAGTTCAGATTCATTTCTCCATGTAATAATTGCATCACAATTTCACAGCAGACACACTAAGATAGATAGTCCAGAGAAAATATCTAGAATTATCAGTATCAGGATATATAGCTTTCTGTTCAGTGCAGGTGCACCAGCTTGTCTCACACTAATAATAATTAAAAAAAGGCACACAAAGTAATTCATATGCAAACATCTCTGACTTTCAATGTCAGAACTTCTACTCCCTAAGGCACCATCACATCACCTAGAAACTATACTGCATGTAATTCACTTGTTTGAATTTCCACCTAATGTGAAATGGGATATGTATGCCTGTGCTGCCAGCTGTGAGCACCAAAATACATAGCATAAATACTGACCACATGAATTTTCTTCAAGTGCTGCTAAGAATTTATTCTTCACGCTACTAATATGTTGCACAAACAAATTAGTATATAATAATCCAAGTGAAGTGACAAATATATTTCTGTTCTTTTAAAACAAATGTTCAATCTTAATACTTGCTCCTTCTCTGTTTTTCTTTAGTATGCATTTCATTTGTGGTATCTGCATATACAGATTTACTTCTAAAATAACTTTTTAAATACCCTTCATTTTATTTAATCTGACAATATTTCCTCTTTTTCTGTAAAGTTTAGTTTTTACCCTAGAAAATTTGTTTGAGCTGCAGCCCAGAAAATGTGTCAGTCTGTCTATAGTTAGCCAAATAACTGAAATATTTGAATGCATTTGGTATTTTGTTCTTTGTGACCCGCTTTCCCATTTAACATAAACAAGTAATTGCCTGATTTATAAATAGCACATGCAGAACTCTAATGCAACCATGACTGGTCAGCTAAAAAGCAACCTGTTCTCAGAAACTTGGATAAATGCTTGACTGAATGTAATCCTTTCAGTTCTAGCCTTATATCATACTTAAAAATTAGTTAATATCCCAGTTACATTCTTTATACAGATTACCATTTCCCCTTTTTCAGACCACTGCAGGGGAAATTACCTAACCACAAATTTTATCTGTCACTTCATTGCAACCATAACTCCTTCCTATCAGTTGGACATGAATTGTTATTATATGCTTGAATATATTCACACCAGGACTCAAGAACATTGAAAGCCTGAAAAAATAATTTTAACTATTTCTTTAGATCAGAAATTAAATGCTGCCATCAGTTACGACATATAAAAATCAGTCCTCTACTGCACCAGAAAGGCGCACAAATATCTTGGCACATAGTATGTCAGACTTAATAATAAGGCTGTTGTCATACTATATACTTACAAAACGCCATATGAAATTAGCTAATGTAAACAAGTGTACACCATCTCTCTACCAGTCCTGTGCTTTCATTCTGCCTGTTGTATTATTGATCAGCCTTGGGATGCTTCTCTACAGATTTGATTACTTTTTCCTATGATAATAGGCAAGTTGAAACTGAGTCTGCTCTAAACTATATATATTTATATATATCGTTGCAGAAATTTCTGCAGTTGTATTTTTAAATCATGGCGCACTAACATCAAGTAAGCACCCTTAGTTTGGCTTTATATGTGTGTGTGTGTGTGTGTGTGTGTGTGTGTGTGTGTGTGTGTGTGTGTGTGTGTATTAAATATGTGACAATTTTCTGGATGAATATGAATATGAATATTAATGGGTCTTATAATAAAGATAAATGATGTTAAATTTCACTAATGGAGCACAAATTATATATACTATTTGTACAGCAGAAACTTTTTTGAATATTTGAAAATGTTAAGAAAGCAAGCATATAAAGTAATGTCATCTGCCCTTGCACCCTGGAGAATATTGGAGTCCAAACTAACACTCTCTTACTAGATAACTTCAACTACCCCTCCATTAACTGGGAGAACTACTCATGTACCTATATACTTGCCCAATGTTTCCTGGAGTTCATTAATTCCAGTGCCCTGGACCAGCTCGTTCTTACCCCCACTAGCAGTAGCAACATCCTTGACCTGGTCATTACTAACATAGGTGACTGTTGCTCTACACCAGTAGTCAGCTGATCCTTGGTTAGATCCAACCACAAACTAATCACCTTGGAAATACACATCCCTCCTACCCCCCCCCCCCTGCAAGGGTAACCACCATGAAAAACTTCTCCAAAGCTAACTTTGGGTTCCTAAAAACAGAGGTGGCTAACTTCACGGCACCCATGCAAATGGAGAATAGTTGTATGACCTCCAAATCATACACCAATGCACTGTACGAACACGTACACAAATGCATGGATCTCACCATACCCAATAGAACCAAGATGCTCTCCTTCAAAAAAAGGAAGCTAATCTAGTGGTCCCCTGCCATAAGCAAACTGTACAACAGAAGGTGGAAACTGATGCGGAATAAGGTGAAGTCCCAAGACTGGATAAACTCCCTTATTAGCCTCAACAAAAAGTTGAGCTCCCTCATCAAATCCTCTAAAGCTAGCTATGAAAACAGAATTGCAGCAGATAGTAAACACAACCACAAAGTCTTCTATAGTTATGTAAAGAATCTCCATGGCAATACCCAGATTTGCTCTAAGCTACTGCACAATGGTACCTCCTATACCGAGCTAACAGATACTGCCAGTATACTGGCTGACAGATTCAGTGCCAACTTTACCCCTCTCTCCACCCCCAAAGGACCAATCACAATACCAGTAGATTGCCAGGCATCCAGTATTACTGCTGCATAGGTTAAAACAGCACTGTCCAAGGCCAAGAATACAGCTTCTATGGAACCTGACAATATCCCTGGCTGTGTTCTACATGAACTACAGAGTGAACTGGCACCTCACCTGTGTGCTCTATTCAATCACAGCCTCACCTCAGGCTTTGTCCCTACTGAATGGTGCACTGCTACAGTCATCCCTCTCCACAAAGGAGGAGTGACTACAGACCCTGGGAACTATCGCCCCATTAGCCTGACGAGCCTGACATGCAAAGCTATGGAATGCATCATCATGGACCTAATAAACAAGGATATAGGGAATCTCCAAACTCTGGATCCCACACAGCTTGGTTTTGTGAAGGGTAGATCATGCCTGCTCAACTTGTTTGACTTCTTTGAGTCAGTCACCAGAGCTGTGGATGAAGGCAAGGTGGTTCATACAGCCTACCTTGATCTGGTCAAGGCTTCTGATACCATTCCCCACTCAGGAATCATAGAAAAACTCACTAAGATAGGCATCAACCCCTATATCACTAGATGGGTTGCAAACTGGCTCACAGATAGAACCCACAGTGTGAAAGTAGCTGACTCCAAGTTAGACTGCTGACTAGTCATGAGTGGAGTCCCACAGAGTTCGGTCCTGGGTCCTCTCCTGTTTGTATCTACTTCCCTGAAGTCCAGGCCAACACAAAGGGACTCTGGCTGACAAAGTTCAAAGACAATTGCAAGTTGGGAGCTATTATTAACTCCCCAAGTTATGTTGACATCCTACAGAATGGCCTCACTGAGACCAATGACTGGTGTCAAAACCATGGCCTTAAGCTCAAAGCCAAAAAATGTGTTATCATCCCCTTTGGGAAAAACCCAGTTCCCATGAATTACCACATTAATGGTAGTGCACTGAACACAGAAGGCGTTATAAGAGATCTGGGAACACAGGTTGATAGCATTCTCTCTTTTGATGAACACATTACCACTGTGGTCAGAAAGTCCTTCTATGTGGCCCTTCTCATTACTAAGGGTTTTGCATCCAGGAAGAAAGAGGTCATTGTTTCCCTCTACTCTTCTCTCATTAGGCCAGTCATCAAGTACAATGCCCCATTTGACATGTACCTCACTAGACACGTGCAATAACTGCACAGGCTGCAAAAGTACCTCACAAAGAGGATCTTATGCCTTAAACACTTGTCCTATATGGACAGACTCAAAAAAACTCCAACTATTATCTGTCTCATATCACCTACTTAGAGGCAATCTCTGCTTGACTTACAAAGCCATGTCTGACCCAGCTCTGTTAGAAATGCTACATCTAAAGAAATCCCAATCCCTCCTCACCACATGCTCCAGAGACTTCAACCTCATTACCTCAATTAAAACAACAAACTGGAGGGACAGGATCATAACCCAGAGACTGCCCATGCTATGGAATAGACTTACTATACGTGTCAAGAAGAGCACCTCACTGACCCTCTTCAAGAGAAATACTGATGAGTGGATGGGAAATAGAAAATTCACCTCTGGTATAACTCCAGTGGCTGTACTCGACAGATGCACTGGGAAGTAAGGTTGGGTGGCACTATGCCAGGGTAATCCTATGGCTAGGCTTGTAAAGGCCCCACGGTCATTAGCCTAGTACACACCTATGAACCTATATACCTCACTAGTTTTGCTATGGACAATTAAATTATTGCCTAACATATAGGACCAGATTCCATTAAGTTAATGCCTAACATATTGTCACAAAAGGAAATATTCTCAGCCTAGCTATCTGGAATTTTGTAAATAATTATATGTCAATTCATCATCATCTTCTTCTTTCAGTACATGTCCAAACCAATGTAATCTTGCCTCTCTGGCTTTGTCTCCAAACATTCCAACCTGGGCTGACCCTCTAATATACTTATTCATAATCCTGTCCACCCTCGTCACACCCAGTGCAAATCTTAACATCTTTAACTCTGCCACATCCAGCTCAAACTCCTGCCTTTTTGTCAATGCCACTGTCTCCAACCCATATAACATAGCTGGTCTCACTACCCTCTTGTATGTCATTTGCGAATATTAATATGATTTATATAGAAGTGTGACAGAGGGAGATAGTGCCAGCACAGCTGTCTGGAATTTTGTAAATAATCATATGTCATATGTGAATATCAACATGATTCATATGCTTATCTTACAAATGTATTAGAACTGTATGCAATGTATATATTAAACTGCTGGTACAGAAGTGTGTGTTGAACAGGGTTTGCACTGTACTGACTTTAAAAGATGTATCCACAGTGTACCCTACTGGAAGAGAACAGAAATGTATATACTCTATTGTAGCTGTGTAAATGTATATATTTCTAATAGTGGAAACTGGAACATAGAAGGTTAAGTTGCAAAACTGTAGGAAATAGTTGAAATTAAATTGTTTTATAACCATGTGATAAAAGAGCTGGTTTCAATGCAGCAAGGGAGCCTTCTACATTGTTTAGTAAGTGTTTTATTGTTTTATGTGTTCTAGCAGCTGCAAAGATCTGAGAGACATGTATTTTACACAGGGAGATGGTAAATGCTGGCAGTTTCTAACAATGGGGGTTTTCACCTGGGATAGTCAGATGACAAAAGTGATGTCATCCTGCAAGTATCCCAGCAGCAATATTTGAGATATTAATTTAAGAACTTTCTGAGACAGTGACTGTGCATTTTGTATTTTGTCTTTGACCTGGCAGCATTCGCTGAAAACATCCACTTATCACATCTATCTTGCCTTGCTCTAAGTAAATTAACTAGGGTACAATCATTTCTTTTAGATTCAGTCAGGAATATAGTAAAAATTAATTTAGATATTTTCTGTATTTATTTGAGACTGTCCTGCAAGGTTGTTTTAAATATTTCCTGTGATTTTGAACTCTGAAGTTACTGTGATGATTTACTGAGCATTTTCTTGTTCTTTAATTATTTATTATTAAATATATTTAAACTATTTTTATGTCTGATATTTGTGAGACATATTTAAGCTCTGAGAGCTCTTGCATATTTATTTGGTACCACTGTGCAGACCACTCCTAATAGCCTTGCTCTTGGTCAGACTACCATTTGGATTAATAGTAACATTACACAGTAGGATTAGACACCCTTAGTTAAGGGCCTTAAAGTAGCTGAAAAGGGGTTCTGGTGGCACTGATAACTGCCTTATAGTCTGGGCATAAGGGGGCATAGTTAATAAACCTGTGCCAGCCTTTCCCAGGCATGTGTGCGTGTGTGTGTGTGTGTGTGTAAAACAAATAGATTCAGTAAGGAATATAGTAAAAATTAATTTAGATATTTTCTGTATTTATTTGAGACTGTCCTGCAAGGTTGTTTTAAATATTTCCTGTGATTTTGAACTCTGAAGTTACTGTGATGATTTACTGAGTACTTTCTTGTTCTTTTATTATTTATTATTAAATATATTTAAACCTATCTTTTTGTCTGATATTTGTGAGACACGTTTAAGCTCTGGGAGTACTTGCATATTTATTTGGTACCACTGTGCAGGCCACTCCTAATAGTCTTGCTCTAGGTCAGACTACCATTTGGATTAATAGTAACATTACCAAGTAGGATTGGACACCCTTTGTTAAGGGCCTTAAAGTAGCTGATAAGGGGTTCTGGTGACAATGATAAACTCTGCATAGTCTGGGCAGAAGGGGGCATAGCTAGTTAACATGTGCCAGCCTTTCCCAGGTGTGTGCGTGTGCAAAACAAATTTCCAAGAGTGTGTGCCAGCTACTTGGGTAGGGACACAAGGCACTGGTTGCACAGAGAGAGTGTTGGAGGACTTGGCTTAGAACCCTGTCTAAAGACTCAACTCTATAGCTGTGCCAGTGGGGAGTCTTATTGGGATCTGGAGAAAGAGGGAGAAACCAGCCCCAGACTGACTGTGGTCTCTGTGTGCTCTTAAGGGAAATTGCACTTTACTGTGTGTGTGTAGTTATCATCCTCCTAGTGTGTACATTCCCCACTATTGCCAGTTGTGAGCATTGAGACTCCTTGATTACTGGGCCAGTGTTGGGGCATCACATATTAATTGATGGGCAGTGGTGGGATATCCACATCACATATTAATTGGTGATCAGTTTTGGGATAACCACATCAAATATTAATTGTTTGGGATATCCACATCTTAGGATTCCATGGTGTGGACATTGAATTCCTGTAGCCTGTAAACAGTGATCACTAAGGAAAGTGTTTGTACTCTCAGTCACACAGTGAACATTCAGAGTTTCATATCACAATAGTTTTATTTTTTTTGTTAGTTTAGTTAGTCAGGGAGACCAGGCAAGGATGTCAGAAGAGGAGTATGGCAAGCTGACAAGGAGACAGCTGGCTGAGATGTGCCAGCTAAAAGACTGGTGTATGCCAACCTGACTAAAGCAGAAATGATAGCAACCTTGGGCACAGCTGCATCACAGACAAGCAATCAGAATGAGAGCCAGACTGGCCTTAGAGATGTATAACTGTCAGAAAATGGACAGTTAACCTTTCCACAGAGGACTTAAAAATCCATCTGAAGTTAAAGAGACTTGAACTGGAGACCAAACATTTGGAAATAGAAGCAGCAGAGAGACTGGGGCATCTGGAGGCTGAGGAAAATGAGAAACTGCAATGTCTGGAAGCTGAGGAGAATGAGAGGAAAAGCCAACATGAGAAGGAGATGCTGACTTTTCGCCATAGTTATGGAGGTAATGGGAAGGGGAGTAACTGAACCCCAGAAGCAACAAAGATCAGTAAATTTTTTCCACAGTTTACAAAGGGGGATAATTTTGATAGTTTCATTCAGATGTTTGAAAGGGTATTAAACAGTATAATGTTGAACAAGGGCTGTGGGTACGGTTCCTGACCCCCTTACTCCATGGTAAAGCTGTAACCGGTATTTCTAAATTGTCTGATACTGATTGCTTAAATTATAATAGTGTTAAAATAGTCCCTTAGAGTGTTTTAAGTTATCACCTGAAGCTTATAGGAAAAAGATTTGTGAGCATAGATGCAAGGCAGATGAAAGTGTGTGTGAGTATATTGCTGAACTAAGCAGTTATTTTCACAGGTGGGTGTTATGTCATCACTTTTAAAGAGCTGGCAGACCTTTTGGTGAGGGAACAAGCCCATAACACTTCACCTGAGGACATGAGAATCTGGTTAGCAGATAGAGAATGTAACACAGCCGATGAATTGGGGAATAAGGGAGACCTATACCTAGCAAGCAGGACATCACTGCACAGGAAAGGGATACCCAATGCTGCTCATGGGTCTAAGGGAACCCATGGTGGGCAACCTAGACTGGCCCAACAGAGTCCACCAGTAGCAGGGGAAGCCACTAGTCCAGGTATATGGTTAAATGTTTTAAATGCAACCAGTGGGGTCATGTAGCATATAGATGTCCATGGAGGCAAGGTGGGGAAGTAAAGGTGGGAGAGCCCGTAAGTGGGAATGACAGAATGCCAGCAGTAAGTTGTCTGGAGATCACAAGGGTACCAAACTACCACAAGAGGTTATATCCTATCTTAATAAATGGGAAAGAGGTCACTGCTAAGAGAGATACAGCCTCTGACCTTGTCATTGTGAAGCCTGCAATGGTTAAAGAGGAATACTACTTGCTTGGGCAGTCTACTCCAGTCAGAGCTTTAGAAGGGACCCCATTACAAATACCTTTGGCTAGGGTTCACCTTGACTGGGAGGGTGAAAAGGAAGCCATCAAGTTGGTGTTTTTGTGGCTATACCTGCAGATGTCCTGGTAGGGAATGATTCTGATAATGCAGTACCTTGTGTGCATGCAGTGACATGCAGTCAGGCTTGGAGACAAGCATGTGGTCTGGTAGCATGGGGGAGATCCAGACAGACTGCAGACCTGAAGCCTGGACTGGTGTGGTGGTTACTTCAGAGAGGGAGCTACCCTGTTGCAGTGAGACTGAAGGTGAGCCACAGCTGCTTGTGAGTACTGATTTTCCCTTGGACAGAGTGACTGCAAGGGCAGAGGTGAGTAGTAGTACCAGGGCTGACAGTGGGACACTGACTGATGTCAGAGGATGACAGACTTCCTGTGGAAGGGGAGCTTGGAAGGGTTACAAAGAGAGAGTTGAGACAGGCCCAGGTCTCAGACCCTACATTACAAGGCCTGAGGGAGGTAGCTAGTGAGGCACCTGATTCTCAAGGGAAGGGGGAATCTGTATGCTGAGACAAAGGGTTACTGTATAGAGAGTGGACCCTTGAGGGAGAGCTAGAGGGTGAGAGAATACAGCAGTTGGTAGTGCCTACAGCCTACCATCTGTCATTTCTAGCCATAGCCCATGATATTCTCTTTGCAGGTCGTATGGGCATAAAGCATACCAATAGATGTATTATGCAGATATTTTATTGGCCTGGGATTTCCAGAGATGTAACAGGGTACTGAAGGAGCTCTGAGCAGTGCCAAAAGGTAGGCAAGGCAGGAGACAAGGTGAATCCTTCTTTGATGCCTTTGCCTGTGATTGAGGAGCCATTTCAGAGGGAAGCTATGGATATTGTGGGTCCTCTATGTACCCCAAGTTCCACAGGGAAAAATTATATCCTAGTGGCAGTAGATTATGCTACCAGATTCCCTGAAACAGTGGGCTTTCTTCCATTAAAGCAGAAAATGTAGCAAATGCCTTCTTAGATGTTTTCAGAAATATTGACTGACAGAGGTGCCAATTTGATGTCAGACCTGCTGGCTTGTCTGTGTCAGCACTGTACGATAAAGCATCTAAAGACCGTCCCCTACCATCCCCAGATTAATGGTCTGGTTGAAAGGTTAAACTCTACACTCATGACCATGCTGCAGGCATTTGCAGAACAGTTCAAGAGGGAGTGAGATAACTATTTGCCCCATCCGTTGTTTGCTTTCAGAGAGGTGCACCAGGAATCCACAGGTTTTTCACCCTTCGAGTTGCTGTATGGGTATAGGGTGAGGAGACCTCTAGATTTGATTTGAGATGAGTGGGAGTGCGAATATGAATCCCACAAGGAGTCTGGTGTGGCATATGTCATAAACTTCAGGACAAGGTACAGGGAGCTTATGGGCTTGGCCCAGGAGAACCTGGCAGAAGCCCAACAGCAGAAAAGGGTCTGGTGTGACAGGAATGCTTGAGCTAGGAAGTATGCTGTAAGGCAGCGAGCAATGGTTCTCATTCCTTTTAGAGACAACAATCTGCAGGCAGCTTGGGAGGTACCCTTTAAAGTGGTAAGGAAGGTCACTGATATTAACTACATGGTAGAACTGCTGGGCAGGAGGCAGGGGCACAGATTGTACCATGTTAACATGATGAAACTTCATCATGATAGGGAGGCTCTGTACTAAGTATTTGCAGCAAAAGGCAGGAGGAGTCTGGGGGGGGGGTCTATGGCTACAGGGAGCCTGCCAGCCAAATACCAAATTACTATGGTGGAGCCTAGGGTTGCAGGCATATGATAGGACAGTGCAGCATTGTGCTGGGATCAACAATGTCAAGACAGCTGGAATCTCAAGACAGGGAATGGGGTAGTATATTGCCAGATAGGCTAACCCTCTCAAGCAACTTTTCTCAAGGGTCACTTGAAAAAGTAGCTTGAGTTTTCAGGGAGGGAGAGAGAAATGTCACAAAAGAAAATATTGTCAGCCTAGCTATCTGGAATTTTGTAACTGATTATATGTCATCTATGAATATTAATATAATTTATATAGAAGTGTGACAGAGGGAGATACTGCCAGCACAGCTGTCTGGAATTTTGTAAATAATCATATGTCATTTGTGAATATCAACATGATTCATATGATTATCTTACAAATGTATTAGAACTGTATGTTATGTGTATGTTAAACTGCTGGTAAAGAAGTGTGTGTTGAACAGGGTTTGTGCAGTACTGAGCTTAAAAAATGCATCCACAGTCTACCCTACTTGAAGAGAACATAAATGTATATAAACTATTGTAGCTGTGTAAATGTATATATTTTTAACAGTGGAAACTGGAACATAAAAGGTTAACTTGCAAAACTTCAGTAAAATAGTTAAAATTTATTTTTTATAACCATGTAATAAAAGAGCTGGTTTCAATGCAGCAAGGAGACAGGATGTCTAAAACTAGGGGACAGTCTTCATTGTTTTGTAAGTGTTTTATTGTTTTATGTGTGTCCAGAATTTGTAACGGAGTACAGGACACACAAATGGAATTTGAAGCATTGGAATCAATGTTTGTAGATAGGGGCTATAATAGGAGAGACATTAAGAAGACTATAGATGAAATAACTATTAGTCGTTTGACCAATGAAGAGCAGAACATTGAAATTATGGATGGTGTGCAGTTGGATCCCAATCAGTCGGGTACAGTAGGTACTGGGAAAAGGGATAATTTCAATAGAGTTAGGAGAGATAATAGGAAGCAACACACTTCAATTGTGACAAACTTTTCCAGTAATAGTAAATTAATAAGAAATATTATACAGAAGCATTGGTCTATTTTGACCCTGGATAGTAAGACAAACTGTATTGTTGGTGCTACTCCCTCCATTGTATACAGGAATAACAGTAATCTTAAATAACTGCTATGTAGAGCAAAAAGAGTAAGCGACCCCTTAGTAATAGGCTAGGGACATATTCGTGCAGACATTGTGGGCTATGTAAAACCTTAACTAAAGAACAAATTTTTAGGCATCCTACCCAAGACTTTACATTAACACCTAGGTTCTATGCCGATTGTACAATGGCACATTTGATATACTTAGCAACATGTGTCATATGCCCATGTTTTTATGTGGGCAAAACTACACAGCGACTAAGGGACAGGGTATACAAGCATCTCTCAGACATGAGGAAGGGTTCATAGGTTCATAGGTAGGTACTAGGCTATCTGCCCAAAGGCATTTATAAGCCTAGCCAGAATGTATTGGCTTTCGCCACCACCTTAGATTAGTTCCCTGTGCCTCTGTCCAGCAGAGCCACTGAAGTGATCCCCAGGGTAAACTTTCTGTTTCCCATCCACTCGTCAAGGTTTCTCTTGAAGAGTGTTAGAGAGGAGCTCTGCCTAATGTAGATTGGAATCTTGTTCGAAAGCATGGGAAGTCTCTGGGACAGGAATCTATCCCTCCAGCACATCCTATTTATTGTTGTGGTGAGGTTTAGATCCCTAGAGTGTGTGGCTCGAGGGGATAAGCTTTTCTTTAGGCGGAGCATGTCCATCAGTTCTGGGTTGGACATGGCCTTGTATGTCAGGCAGGGATCACCTCTGAGTAGGCAGTATGCAACCGAATACAGCTGGAGTTTCTTCAGTCGAGCTGCATAGGGCATCTGTTTGAGGCCAGTGATCCTCTTGGTGAGGTACTTCTGTGGTCTTTCCAGCTGTTACAGGTGTCTTGTAAGATAAATCCCAAATGGGGCGTTGTACTCTATAATGGGTCTGATGAGCGATGAGTAGAGGGGCACATTGACCTCTTTTGATCTGGATGCGAACGCTTTTGTGATAAGGTGGGCCATGTAGAAGGATTTTCTAACCACTTTGGCAATGTGATTATCAAAGGAGATATTACTATCTACTTGGGGCCCAGATCCCTTATTACATTTTCCATATTTAGGGGAATACCGCCTATGTGGTAGTTTGTGGGTACTTTGTTTTTTCCAAAGGAAATGACTATGCACTTTTTAGCATTTAGCTTGAAGCCATGATTTTAACACCAGGTATCCATCTCAGTGAGACCCTTTTGGAGGATGTCTGTCAGCCAGAGAGTCAATTATAGCCCCTAGTTTGCAGTCGTCTGCAAACTTGGTCAGCCATAGTCCTCCTGGGCTTGCCTGTACCTCTGAGAAGTATATGCCGAACAGGAGGAGGGGTCCTAGGACAGAACCCTGGGGAACGCCACTTGTAACCACTTTAGAGTCAGACCTAGCTCCTGCTACTCTTGTCATGTGGGTTCTATCCGTGAGCCAGTTGGCAACCCATCTTGTGACGTAGGGGTTTATGTTCAGGCTGGTGAGCTTGTCTATAATACCAGAATGGGGAATGGTGTTGAAGGCCTTTGCGAGGTCTAGGTAGGCTGTGTGTACCACCTTTCCCTCATCTATAGCCTTGGTAACTGTCTCAAAGAAGTCTACCAGCTTTAGGAGGCATGATCTGCGCTTAACAAAGCTGAACTGGGTAGGGTCCAGTGTTTGGAGGTTCCCAATGTCTCTGTTAATGAGTTCCATGATGATGCACTCCATAGCCTTGCAGACCAAGCTAGTCAGGCTTATAGGGCGATAGTTCCCGGGGTCTGTTGTGGCTCCACCTTTGTGGAGTGGAATAACCGTTGCTGTGCGCCACTCTATGGGTATGTAACCTATGGAATGTCTGAGTTTGAACAATGTGTTTAGGTGAGGGGTTAGTTCATCTTTGAACTCATGTAGGATGCAGCCTGGGACACCATCCGGTCCCACTGATGCTGTGTTTTTGGCTTTGGAGAGGGCTGTTTTAACCTGAGTATCTATAATTTCAGGGGCTCTACATTCTTCTGGTATGGTTATGGACCCTTTTGGGGGTGAGAGGGGGGTGTAGTCTGCTCTGAACCTGTCTGCCAGGATGTTGGCAATATCCGTCGGTTCAGTGTATTTTGTACCATTCTGAACTAACTCCAAGCAGATCTGAGCATTGGCACTAAAGAATGCCTTGTGGTTATCTTTGGAGTCCTTGGCAATTTTTCTTTTAAAACTCGCTTGGATGATTTTATGAGGGATAGTAGTTTCTTGCTGATACTGATCAGGGATGTCTACCCTTCTTGGGATTTTACTCTTTTTCTGTACTAGTTTCCTCCTTTTGGTGTATAGCTTGTTTATGGCAGGAGTCCACCAGACTGGTTTCCTTTTCTTGGAGGAGTGAGTCTTGGTTCTGCTTGGGATAGCACAATCCATGCATTCTTGTAGGTGCCCATAGAATGCATTAGTAAAGGATTTTGCAGCTTGGGCAATGTTATCCTTTAGCATGGGGGCTTTGAAACTTTCCAACTCGGTCTTAAGTAACGTGAAGTTTGCTTTTGAAAAGTTTTCACTGTGGTTTCCTTGTCCGGGGGTGGGGCAGAATGTGGATATCCAAAGTGATTTGTTTATGGTCAGATCTAACCAGCGAGGGGTTGTCCTCCGGTGTGGAGCACCGGTCACCCATGTTGGTGATGACCAGGTCCAATATGTTGTCACCTCTAGTGGGAGTGTTGACCAGTTGATCCAGGGCATTTTAATTTAATTCCTCTTCATGTGTGGACTTGTTTTGTTCATCTTCGACAGGTAACACTCCAGTTAAGCAACTCCTAATCTCCTAGACACCACTACCCCTCCAGCCTACAAAAGTAAGCAATTAGGACCATAGATCTGCACTTTTCAACAGTATCTGTAGCCAGCTTGGTTGAAACAGGCAGCCTGAGACAATGCAGCAATTGTCTCATATTCACTGACAACCACCTAGCACTTGAACAATCTACCACAGTGTGTGAGAGATGTAGTTATATAATGTTATTGGAGGCAAAGCTCTCACCACAAAATCACTGTATATAACAAGGTTGCCAGCACCACATAGCATCATACTAAACCTGTCTCAAACATCTCATATCAAACTCATAGACCCATATAAACTGATGCTCTTAAAACTAACCTACCTGTCTACTGAAGTCCACTCAGCTATTTCACTGGTGCAGGTCTCCATTTGAGCTAGGGCTCAGTTTGAGATTTTTCATTGGTTTCTTTGTATTTGCTGCTTTGCTCTTGGTTGTGCATAGCACACCATTGTGCACCACCAGCAGAAGGGGTAACTGTTGTCTGTTATAGATGGAAAAGCTCCAATAGAAGTATTTTCCCTTAGAAGTGACTGCTATTTAGCAGAGCAGTTCTTGAATAGATCACAGCTGTTCCATGAACCACACAGCAGAAATTTTATCTCTTAAATATAAACATCAGACCCTATAGATCCCCTTTTTTATATACCTCCTACTGTATACCCCATAGGTTGGTCACCCTAAAATAGCTCCCTGCCTGATATCCCCCATCTTTTTCACCTTATCTGTGTAGATACCAGGTTCAAACCTTACATTATGGACTGCCAGTTTCTTTCTGTTTCTCCTGTCAGCCTGGTGGACATGTTTTTTTGAGGCAGTGTAGCAACTGCCTCATGTACACTGACAACCCCTTACTCCTAAATCACTCAAGTACAATTTGCAAGAGATGCTCCTACACTAAGAATCTGGAATCACTGCTCTCTCATGCCCAGAACAGCAATACTAAACAGGTTGTCAGCTCACACACCACAACTACTATTCATAATATGCAGCCAACATATAAACCTTCATATGCAGAGGTGCTCTCCAGAAACTTATGTAAACATCAGAGACCTCCAAAACACAGACATGCTACACCTAGCACAACAGACAAAGCACCCAATACACATAAAAACACTAGCACCTGTGTTTCACCAAATAAGACCTTAAGACAATGCACAACTATTGCAAATGTTTAGTTACAGGTGACTCTGTAGTGAGACATACAGATGCCCCACTCACCAGGTTGAACAAGGAGAAGCTTATGGTCAGCTGCCTGTCTGATGCAAGCATTCAGCAGATCATATATGCACTTGAGTCTCTCAACAACAAGTACCACTATGACTGTCATAGTTCATGTTGGTGTGAACGACTTGAGACATACCTCTGTGGACTGTATGAAGAAAGACATGATTGTGCTGTCTAAATATGTGTCCCAGATGGGTATGTCCCTAGCTTTGAGCAGCATTTTACCCTAGCCTAGGATTATACCACAATATAAGCAGAAAATAATTGACTTCAATAATTGGCTTAGTTTTTGGTGTCATTCTAAGGGGATCCAATTCCTGTCAGCCTGAGATAACTTGGTGGATAGACCATGCTGCTTTGCCAGAGATGGTCTTCACCTGGCACCTCTGGCTAAGGCACATACCTCTCCCATGATGCCTTTTTTAGTCAAAGTCACAACAACAAAATTCCCAATGTGAAAATATCAAACACAAAGAAACTAAGGGTCATGCTGCTAAATGCTAGGAGTTTAAATCAGAAACTGCACTCTCTGGAAGCACTCCTCTGCCTGGAAGATGTCAATGTTTGTGCAGTCACAGAAACCTGGCTCAGTGCAGCAGAAAGTACCCCAGCCATGCAAGGCTACAATGCCTTCTATACTTTCAGACTGCAACTTGAAGATGTGAGAACCAAAGCAGGTGGAGTAGCTATCTTCATGAAAGATAATTGCAGCTCTAGACTGGTTAGACAAGAAAACTCTATGGAGCTACTCCAAGTCCAAATTACCATGGGTAAGACTCCACTTCAGGTCGTTGTCAATTACAGGTCCACTTCTATGAACCAAGATGCCCACACAGCTTATTTATACCTGCTTGGGACCCTAGTCATGGGTGAATTCAACTATACTTCTATTAATTGGGAAACTTATATGAGCCCAAACTCACTCACACAAAAGCTCTTGGATTTTGTTAACTCAAATGCCCTGGAACAAATAGAGCACCACCCCACAAAGGGCTCCAATATTTTAGACCTGGTCCTCAACAATATGAGTGACTGATGCAACACCTCAAGTGTAGGGCCCACACTGAATAAATCCGACCATAAGTCAGTAATTTTTGAAGTAACAATAGCACCAGAACTCCCCAAAGGAGAAGTCAGGCTAAAAAACTTCACCAAAGCTAACTATACCCTTTTAAAGGAAGGTACAATCTACTTCCAAGCTTCAGTTTCCACAGATGACATTGATGGCTATACTAAGGTATACACTGATAACCCTGTATAAACATCTACACAAATGCATAGACACAGCCATACCAGATAGGATTAAAGTAAGATCCTCAAGAAAAAACAAACCATTCTGGTGGACATCTAGCATTAATAAATTATACAATAAGCAAAAGAAGAGGCTGCCCGAAAATACAAAAGTGAGATTCCAGAACTGGAAGAGCACCTTCCTCAGCTTAAACAAGCAAATAAGGCAAGTCATAAAATCTTCAAAGAGCAACTATTAGAAAATTTTAGCAACCATAGCCAAGGATAACCATAAGGCTTACTTCAGCTACATCCCCAACCTAAAAGGTAGGACTCAGATGTGTGCTGAACTAATTGTGGATGTTTTTTTAAACTGTGAGCTTTGGCCAGTTAAGACCTGCATGATATCAACTTGAACGCATAAGTGAAGCTAAGTAACTTTTATCTGCACTTTTTAAAGTAATTTGTTTGTGTTGCATTGAGCAATATCTAGCTGGAAGTTGACTGTTTTTTCAGTATTACATGTGGTATTTTCAGTTAAGGCTTGTTAAAAACCTGCATAGCCAGTGATAGGTGGGGGTAGTTTCCTTCATTGTTATTCAGTTTCTCTCTTATACAAGTGGTACAGTGAATTATCTTCTGTTTAAACTGTGAGCTTTGGCCGGTTAAGACCTGCATGATATCAACTTGAATGCATAAGTGAAGCTAAGTAACTTTTATCTGCACTTTTTAAAGTAATTTGTTTGTGTTGCATTGAGCAATATCTAGCTGGAAGTTGACTGTTTTTTCAGTAGTACATGTAGTATTTTCAGTTAAGGCTTGTTAAAAACCTGCATAGCCAGTGATAGGTGGGGGTAGTTTCCTTCATTGTTATTCAGTTTCTGTCTTATACAAGTGGTACAGTGAATTATCTTCTGTTTAAACTGTGAGCTTTGGCCGGTTAAGACCTTCATGATATCAACTTGAACGCATAAGTGAAGCTAAGTAACTTTTATCTGCACTTTTTAAAGTAATTTGTCTGTGTTGCATTGAGCAATATCTAGCTGGAAGTTGACTGTTTTTTTCAGTAGTACATGTGGTATTTTCAGCTAAGGCTTGTTAAAAACCTGCATAGCCAGTGATAGGTGGGGGTAGTTTCCTTCATTGTTATTCAGTTTCTGTCTTATACAAGTGGTACAGTGAATTATCTTCTGTTTAAACTGTGAGCTTTTGCCAGTTAAGACCTGCATGATATCAACTTGAATGCATAAGTGAAGCTAAGTAACTTTTATCTGCACTTTTTAAAGTAATTTGTTTGTGTTGCATTGAGCAATATCTAGCTGGAAGTTGACTGTTTTTTCAGTAGTACATGTGGTATTTTCAGTTAAGGCTTGTTAAAAACCTGCATAGCCAGTGATAGGTGGGGTTAGTTTCCTTCATTGTTATTCAGTTTCTGTCTTATACAAGTGGTACAGTGAATTATCTTTTGTTTAAACTGTGAGCTTTGGCCGGTTAAGACCTGCATGATATCAACTTGAACGCATAAGTGAAGCTAAGTAACTTTTATCTGCACTTTTTAAAGTAATTTGTTTGTGTTGCATTGAGCAATATCTAGCTGGAAGTTGACTGTTTTTTCAGTAGGTCCTCACCCACCCTCCCTGTTTTTGTCTTGGTGTTAATCTTGGTGGCTTTGAAACTGCCCGCCCCTCTTGTAAATTTGCACTTGGATACTCCTCCTGGGCCCATCTCATTTGCTCACTCAAAAAAAAAAAATGTATCTTCTTTTACTGTATTTGTGTTTCTTCCTACTTTATTTTGCTTTTGCGTCATCTTAAAAGTACTCAATTGTATTTATTACTGCTTAGTGTAACTCACTCTAAGCCTTTTAGTTTAAGCACTTGGGCTTCAGACCAGTTGTTTTACATTAAGACTGTAGTGGCAGGACAGGTAGCTTACATCCTTCTAAGTTGGGAACTGCTGATTGAGGGCTCAGTGTTTGTTATTCTAAAAGTGTATTAATTCTGGTTTAAGCACTTGGGCTTCAGGCCAGTTATTTTACATTAAGAGGGTTCGTGGTCTGCACTCTTGTGGGAGGAGAGGCTGGACTCTGCCCTTCTGAGCTGGGAATTTCTGGTTAAAGGCTTATAGTGCCTGCATATTTGTACTGCTTCTTACTAAATTGGTACACCTTGTTTGCTGTAACATAGACTAGATCCAGGCCTGCTGAATCTAGCTTTGTTTGTATAACTTGAGCACTAATCCAGGCATTCTTTAAAGTATTCAATTATATTTATTACTGCTTGGTAGTAACTTGATTAAAGTGTAGCTATCATTCTAAGTCATTTGGATTAAGCACTTGGGCTCAGACCAGTTGTTTTACATTAGGAAGGTTTGTGGCCTGCACTGCGGTGGCAGGACAGGTAGCTTACATCCTTTTAAGTTGGGAACTGCTGATTGAGGGCTTAGTGTCTGTTATTCTAAAAGTGTATTAGTTCTGGTTTAAGCACTTGGGCTTCAGGCCAGTTATTTTACATTAAGAAGGTTCGTGGTCTGCACTCTTGTGGGAGGTGAGGCTGGAATCTGCCCTTCTGAGCTTGGAATTTCTGGTTAAAGGCTTATAGTGCCTGCATATTTGAACTGTTTCTTACTGAAATTGGTACACCTTGTTTGCTGTAGCATAGACTAGATCCAGGCCTGCTGAATCTAGCTTTGTTTGTATGCTTGTTTGCTTGTTATTCCCCTGAAATGCTAATTCCACCTAAAACGCGGCTTTTCAGCGCTTCTGTGGATCCCTAGTGACATCTGCATTGCTTACTGTACTTATTTCCTTGTTTCACTTGAAAGAAAGTTACTGTTTGTCATTTTTGCATTTAAGTTACCTGTAACACATTGCATTTACGTTACTTGGCACTTGCTCACTAAAGCAATTATATAAGTCAGCACTAAAAAATTAAAAGCACTACACCCACACAAACTCCCCTTGAGTACCTTGTTCCCCATTGGCCCTTTTTTTTTTTTCAATTATAAAGGAATTCCCAATACTATTCTAGCATGTCCAAAGGTCAGTTGTCAATCTCCTCTCCGGTCCAGCTGGTGAATCTGGGAATCTTGAGGCAATGTTACAAGTGCCTCATGTACACAGACAACCCTCTCCTCCTCCCAACAAATTCCAACACATGTGAGAAATGCAACCATATAGCCAAACTGGAGGCTAAGCTCTCTCAACTCAGTACTGGCGAAACCTGTCAGGAGGAGAAGGAAACCACACTCACTACAATTCCAGTCTCACATAGACCTACCACGACAGTAAACCAAACACATAAACACACAAAAACATACTCGGAGGCTCTAAATAAAAATCTGCCTAAGCAGCAGAGACCTCCAAAGCAGACACCCAAGCAACTGCTACCCCAAAACAAAACACGTGCAACACATAGCTCACAAAGCCAGTGTGCCGAACAGTCACAGCTCTTAAGGTTAAACAACACACCTGATACACTTGTAATAGGTGACTCTATTGTCAGGCACACTGACGTCCCGCTCACCAGGCTGAACAAGGAGAAGGTCACGGTGAGCTGCCTGTCGGGCACTAGGATCCGCCACATAACACAAGCACTCAGGTCACTCCAAGGCAAGTACAAATATGACTCAGTCATTGTCCATGCTGGTGTGAATGACCTGAGACGTACCTCCCTGGACTACATGAAAAGAGACATAGAGGAGCTCTCTGAGCAAGTGGCCCAGGCCGGTATGACCCTGACCTTGAGTAGCATCTTACCCTCACCAAGAATGATGCCACAATATGAAGACAAGATGATCAATTTCAACAATTGGCTTAAGTACTGGTGTCATTCAAAGGGGATCCAATGCCTGTCAGCCTGGGATGACATGCTCGACAGGCCACGATGCTTCACTAGGGACGGCTTGCACCTGTCACCCCTGGGCTTTGGATATTGGCAAAGGCTCTTGCTACCCCCATAGTGCCTTTTTTAGGCAAGGCTCAAAAGACAAACCCACCTCCATAGGTATCTCAAGGGATAAGAAACTAAGAGTAATGCTACTCAACGCCAGAAGTCTAAACCTCAAGATGCATGCACTCGAAACTCTCCTTAGCATGGAGAACATCGATATCTGTGCAGTAACAGAAACCTGGTTCAAGGCTCCCGAGAGCACCCCAGCACTACCAGGTTATACCTCATACCATGCTTTTTGGCCCCAAAACTTGGACCGAACCAGAAAAGGAGGGGGAGTATCAATATTCGTCAAAGATACCCACACCTCCAGGTTGGTGGCACAGCACGAAGCATCAGAGACTATCCATGTGCAACTAACAGTGGGTAAAACTGCCTTCCAGTTTATAGCCTGCTATAGACCACCCTCCTAAACCCAGGAACCCAACTCGGCCTTCCTGAGAACACTGGAAAATATGAAGGTCTCTCCAAACACCATTATATTGGGCGACTTCAACTACTCAAACATAGACTGGGAGCATTACTCTAGCTCCAACACCCTAGCTCAAAGGTTCCTAGAATTTATAAACTCAAATGCTATGGAACAACTTGTTACCACTCCCACAAGAGGGGAAAACATACTGGACCTGATCATCACCAACATGGGGACTCTATGCTCCAGACCAGAAGTGTATCCCTCACTGGTAAGATCAGACCATAAACTAATCTCACTGGATATTCACATCCCAACCCCACCCCCTGCCCAGAAAACCACAGTGAAAAACTTCTCTAAAGCAAATTTCACACTCCTCAAAACCGAGGTGGAATCCTTCAAAGCCCCCGGGCCTGTGGAAAATATGGCCCAGACCGCAGAATCCTTTAAAAACGCATTCTATGAACACCTTCAGGTATGCATGGATCATGCAATCCCAAATAAAACCAAGACCCAATCCTCCAAAGGCAGACGTCCTGTCTGGTGGACCCCAGCCATAAACAAACTATACAATAGAAGGAGGAAGCTACTACATGATACAGCAAAATCCCAAAAAGGGAAGGCATCTCTGATCAATGTTAGCAAAAAACTACGGGCACTCATAAAATCGTCTAAGGCCAGCTTCGAGAGAAAAATTGCACAGGACACTAAGGATAATCACAAGGCTTTCTTTAGTTATGTTAGGAACCTGGGTGGGAATTCCCAGATATGCTCAGAATTAGTCCAAAATGACAAAAAATACACCAAACCCACAGACATTGCCAACATCCTAGCTGACAGGTTCAGCGCAAACTCCCCCCCCCCTCCTCACCAAAAGTGCAAATATCTATCCCAGCAGAGTGCTGTCCCCCTGACATCTCAGATGCTCAGGTAAGAGCCGCCCTCTCCAAAGCAAAAAACACAGCATCAATGGGACCAGATGGTGTCCCGCGCTGCGTCCTACATGAACTCCAAGAAGAGATAAACCCAAACATAAAACTACTGTTCAATCTCAGCCTTACCACAGGATATGTACCCAAAGAATGGCGTACAGCAACAGTGGTCCCTCTCCACAAAGGTAGTGCCTCAACGGATCCTGGAAACTATCACCCCACAAGCCTGACTAGCTTGGTCTGCAAAGCTATGGAAAGGATCATCATGGACCTCATAAAAAAAGATATTGGGGACCTACAGACACTGGATCCTACCCAGTTCGGCTTTGTTAAGGGCAGATCCTGCCTCTTAAACCTGGTCGATTTCTTTGAAACAGTCACCAAGGCCATTGACGAGGGGAAGGTGGTCCACACAGCCTACCTGGACCTCGCAAAAGCCTTCGATACAATACCCCACTCGGGCATTATAGATAAGCTCACCAGCTTAAATATAAACCCTTATGTCACTAGATGGGTTGCAAACTGGCTCAAAGACAGAACCCACATGGTTAGAATTGCTGGAGCCATGTCAGACTCCAAACCAGTTACAAGTGGCATCCCACAAGGCTCAGTCCTTTGACCTCTCCTGTTCGGTATATATTTCTCGGAGGTACAGGCCAACATGGAAGGACTGTGGCTGACCAAGTTTGCAGATGACTGCAAACTGGGCGCTATAATTGACTCTCCAGCCGACACAAGCATCCTCCAAAAGGGCCTCATAGAAACAGACAACTGGTGCCAGAGCCATGGCCTCAAGCTAAATGCCAAAAAGTGTATAGTCATCCCCTTTGGCAAAAACAAAGTGCCCACAAATTACCACATAGGTGGTAATCCATTAAGTACGGAAGAAGCAATTAGGGACCTGGGGACCCAAGTTGATAGCAATCTCTCATTTGACAACCACGTGGCCAAAGTGGTTAGAAAAACATTTTATATAGCCCACCTAATCATGAAGGGATTCACATCTAGATCAGGGGAGGTCATTGTGCCTCTTTACTCATCCCTCATCAGGCCCATAATTGAGTACAATGCCCCTTTTGGGATGTACCTTACCAGACACCTGCAGCAACTGGAAAGTCCCCAAAAGTACCTCACCAAGAGGATCAAAGGGCTCAAACAGATGCCATATGCTGCCCGGTTAAAGAAACTCCAGCTCTACTCAGTAGCATACCACCTGCTCAGAGGCGATCTGTGCCTGACGTATAAAGCCATGTCCAACCCGGAATTAATGGACATGTTGCACCTCAGAAAATCCAAATCCCATTGAGCTACACGCTCGAGAGACTTGAACCTCAGCACTGAAATAAATAGGACATGCTGGAGCGACAGATTCATAACCCAGAGGCTCCCTTCACTCTGGAATAAAATCCCAGTCCAGGTTAGGCAGAGTCCCTCATTGACTCTCTTCAAGAGGAATCTTGATGAGTGGATGGGGGATTGTAGGTTTACCCCGGGTATCACTTCTGTGTCACTGTTAGACAGAGGCACAGTTTACTAACCTCAAAAAAGGGCATAGCAAAATTAATTTAAAATGGGTGGCGAAAGCCAAACACACTCTGGCTAGGCTTATAAATGCCCTAGGGCAAATAGCCTAGTATGAACCTATGAACCTATGAACCTATGAATCACACACACTGACCCTGCAGAAATTGCAAACCTGTTAACAGACAGGTTTGGCAAAAATTTCACCCCCTATCTCCCCCAAGCATACCACCAACCATGTCTTCAACAACTCCTCCTCCCTGCATCTCCAAAGAGCAAGTCATCGGTGCTCTTTCCAAGGCTAAGAATACAGCCTCCATGGGACCAGATGGCATTCTGGGCTGCATTCTTAATGTTCTAAAACAAGATCTAGTTACTCCTAGTTACTCCATTAGCACTCTATTCAACCACTGCCTGAGTACTGGCTTTGCCCCCAGTAAATGGAAAACAGTGACTGTTATCCAACTCCAAAAGGGTGACTCAGCAACAGACCTGAGTAACTATGGACCCATAAGTTTACCACACTCTGGATCCATCCCAGTTCATTTTTTTCAAGGGCAGGTCATGCCTGCTACACCTGGTGGACTTCTTTGAGAATGTGACCAGAGGCATAGACAAGGGCAAAGCCATGCACACAGCCTATCTTGACTTGGCCAAGGCCTTTGACACTATCCCACATTCAGGCATAATTGACAAACTAACTAATTTGAATATCAACCGCTGTGTTGTCAGGTGGGTTGCAAACTGGCTCACAGATTGACAACACTCAGTCAACGTGGAAGACTTTACCTCTACCCCGGCAGACCTGTCACCAGTGGGGTCCCACAAGGGTCAGTGCTAGGCCCCCACTTGTTTGGCATATACGTCTCAGAATTCCAGGCCAAAATGGAGGGGCTATGGCTTATCAAGTTTTCAGATGACTGTAAATTACGTGCTATCACTGAGTCCCCTAGTGATGTTAGCATACTTCAAAAGGGGCTTACACAGACCAACGATTGGTGCCAAAGCCATGGTGTTAAACTAAATGCTAAAAAATGCATCATCATTCCGTTCAGTAAAAAACATGTCACTGCTGATTATAAAATAAATAATAATGCCCTAAGAATCATTTCAGTAGTGAGAGACCTGGGAATACAAGTTGTCTGTGATCTCAGCTTTGACCACCATGTGTCTACTGGGGTGAGGAAGACATTCTACGTTGCTTACCTGATTAGCACAGGCATCACCTCAAGAGCAAAAGAGGTTACAACTCCCCTGTAGTCATCCCTTATCAGGCCTATTATTGAATACAATGCTCCCTTTTGGATGTACCATGCTAGACACCTGCAGCAACTTCAGAGACATCAGAGATTTCTAACTAAAAAAATTCAGGGTCTCCAGCACATGCCTTTTATGGACAGACTGAAGTCTCTGTCACTTTACTCAGTAGTGTATAGATTACATAGAGGTGACTTATGTCGGGTTTACAGGGCTATCTCTGACCCAAATCTAATGGCAATGCTGCACATCTGTAAAAGTCAAATGGGACTATAGACATCCATTCCAGGGACCTCAATCTAGCCTGCGACATAAACTGGACCTGATGGAGAGACAGATACATCTCTCAGAGGTTGCCACTCCTCTGGAATAGGCTTCCAATCCATATCAAGCAGAGCACCTCCATGATCCTGTTTAATCGCAACCTGGATGACTGCATGGGAAAATGTAAATTTCTGCCGGGGATTGCCCCGTCTTCTGTTCTGGACATGGGGAGTCCTTGCTAGAAAAACCTTGGGCATAGACGATATCTCTCATCTAGTATTATATTGGGATTTAATGGCTAGGCTTGTAAAGACCCTTGGGTCAATAGCCTAATAATATCCTATGAACAAGTACCCTCAGCAACCTGACAGACACTCACCCAAAACAGCATACCCCACAAAACATGCTCCTGGAACTTACAGTGTCTCAATTCAAAAGCCCATAAGGCAAACCTGCATACAACCCAAAATCCTACAAGAGACTTTATTGTGATACACATTGATGCACCACTCACCAGGCTGAGCAAGGACAGGGTCACAATCAGTTTCTAACTGGTGGAGCCAGAATTCAGTACATACCACATGCACTCAGGTCCTTGCACCACAGGTATACCACATATGACACAGTCATAGTACCTGTTGGAGTAAATGACCTGACACATACCTCCCTGAACCTTATGAAGACAGACATAATGGATCTCTCAGAATATGTATGCAAGTTGGGTATGAATCTAGTCCTGAGCAGCATTTTACCTCCACCAAGAATTATGGCACAGCAGTAGAGACAGATAAACTGTCTTGTTTCCTACATTTCACTTGACAGAATCACATTCTCCTACTTCCAAGTTCCACTGAGGCAGAAACACATTCACTTTAGCCAGGCCCTTTTACCTGGTAAACACAACACACACTAAAGTTTATGGAACAGAAATTTCTAAAACAAGTTACAGCACTGAGTTCCTTCTGCTATTTAGAACACTGTCTCTGAATTGAACTCAAACACCTTTTAAATGTGCGTGCATGTAATACTTCTTAACCTTTTAGTCCCAGAAATCTGGACAGTGATTAAATAATGAGGGGACAAAGGTCCAAGAGTGGGGACAGATTTTAAATATAGCTCTTATAAACCCAGAAATTTGCTAGAACAGCCAGATTTGTGTTAGCTTGCATTATCTAAATGATATGAAGTCTAAAGCTCAAATGCATGTAATTGTTTAGTGACTTCAATCCTCAAGTGATTTGGCAGAAAACTACAAATTTTATGAGGAACAGGCCAAAAATATGAGGCAAAACTCTAGACATTTTGTGAAAATGTAAACAGTTGAGTGTTATGGAGTGTGTGTGTGCTTGCATGTGTATGTGTGTGCGTGTTTGGGCACACTTCAACAAATTCAAGGTAGCTTCTTAACTTTTCAGATTCATATTAAAGACAAATAACTACTTTACCATTTTCAGCAGAGGCCTTGGGAGAAAGGTTCCAATGTAGAAGCAACAGTAACAGACAGAGTGATACTGTGCCACTTTACAGGCAATAATATGCAATAGTCTTTACACATTTTTCAAAAGAGGGAGAACTGCATTTCAAATATGATAAAGCATACAGACAACCCTATTTTTGCTATTTTAAGGCCTTTGTCAGAAGAACACAAAATTCTGGGTGGGTTGAATCGTTGTACATGGATGGCTAGAGATGGACAGTAATTTTGGTTTGTTTATTAGTTTGTGGATAATAGGAATTTGGGAGTATGTGATTCGGTGAGGTCATTCAAGTCATTGAAGATGTCTCAGAGCCAGACAAACAGTGATGCAATCTCTGGGGGAGGTTGGCTGCAAATTGTGTGACCTGTTGTAGCACTGCTCGAGTTTGTTTAGTTGAGTTAGTTGGATGCGTGTCAGCACTTGTGCCGAGTGGAGAAGAGTATGTAGTAGTAGCAGGGTAGTGCTGATATGACATCTTGCTGTGTTAGATAGTTAGGGTTTTACCTTACAGAGAGTGCTTAGTTTTTGGGGCATTTCTCTCACTGTATATTAAATGTGGAAGTCAAACCTTAGGTCTTTTTTCTACGTAAATTCCTAGTAGTTTTGTTTGTGTGACAAGTTCTATTTTGGTATTGTTGGAAAAGGTAATAGCGAATGACACTTCCTTTACTGCATAGTGTTTGGAAATGAAGAGAATTAGTTTTGTTTTGCTAGGCTTAAGGAATAGCTAGGAGGTAGTCAGATAGTTTTATATAGAAGCAAAGGATTCCTGGATCAGTTTTTGCAGAGAATCAATGCTGTTTGCTGAGCAGATATAAACACACACACACAAATATATATATTTGTGTATTTATATTTGCTCATAGATATATATGTACATATATATATATATATATATATATATATATATATATATATATATATATATATATATATACTGCGGTGGTGGGGCTGCGGTAGCATTGTCGCCTCACAGTAAGACGTTGTCCTGTTCGATTCTCAGCTAAAGCATCTTCTGTGTGGAGACATGCATGAATGGGTTTACCTTCGTTGAAGGCTGTGCGTCAGGGCTAGCAACTCGGCACGTAAAAATCTACTGCCAATCATTAGTGGACCGGAGTTTTGCTGTGGCGACCCCTAACCGGGAAAAGCCGAAAGACACAACAACATATATATATATATATATATATATATATATATATATATATATATATAGATATATATATATATATATATATATATATATATATATATATATATATATATATATATATATATAGACACACATGCACACTCATATATGTAACGTATACTTATGTATATGACGTGTGTGTGTGTGTGTGTGTGTGTGTGTGTGTGTGTGTGTGTGTGTGTGTGTGTGTGTGTGTGTGTGTGTGTGTGTGTGTGTGTGTGTGTGTGTGTGTGTGTGTGTGTGTGTGTGTGTGTGTGTGTGTGTATATATATATCTCAATTAATCTATTACTCCATGAAAATCAAAGTTAATGGCTGGGCTTCCTTAAAATAAGGAAATAAGAACTATCACAGTCCATAGCCAATTTCATTTGAGACTTCAAAGTAATCAACTTGTTTAGAAACTGATACATCTTTATTGAAAAATAAAAGATATTAACTAGATGAATGTTTTCACCCTTAACAGAGCTTCATCTAATCTGACTCTGGTTTACATGACATAAGGTATTTATATGCTTTAACACATAGTTCTTTGTCAGTTCCCTTGAGCTGGAATCATAAATGTATGCCATAGGCTGTTTGGCTAAGCTAAAGCAGTATAGGTCTCATTTTTCATCCTTGCTCTACATATCTATTCCTATTGGTGGATAATAGGTCATGGCCTGGCTGTGCATCATCCATTAGTACATCAACTTATCTGTGATGCAATATGTAGATGTCAGTTGCCGTATTTAGATATGGGCAGAAAGGTCTACCAAATACCTGATGACCAGTAAGGTTATGAACTTTAAGCATTATGCTCTTGTAATCATAATTGCAGCAATGACCAGAAACATGAACAGATGTTATTTTGACTATCTTTTGGCAACAGATATAAGTGTAGGACTGCCATACACTTTGCCCTGGATTCGAATACAGCATATTCCACACACTTTTACTGTTGTTCCATTTCCCATTATAGTCACTATCACTTATAGCACTTGACATAGTGTAGATGATATTAATTATATATATGAGGGCTGAGACAATAATATTGCCTCGTTTATTTATTTATTTATCTATGTACTGTTATATTTATTATCAAATGTATGACTGTGGGTATACTGTGTACTATGTTCCTGTAAGTATATTTCTGCTCTCTGGGCTGGGCATGCCTTCAGATTTGCCTAACAAACACACACACAACTGTCAGTGTAATTTTTTTCAGCCTGCCACTGCTGTGCACCACTTACCATCTTGAAAATGCAGGGCTCGGGGGTGTGCACTGCCAAACACCATGTTTGTGCAATGGTAAGTGGTGCTTAACATTTTCAAACAGTGTGCACACTCCCAGTAAGTGCAATAACTGGAATTAGTGGGAACCATCATTCTCCATTACTCTTGATCCATGGTACACATAGAAGGCATTGATGGAGAGGGTGTCAGATTTAGGGCTCAGAGATGGGGTATCCAGGAGTCCAAGATTTTTGTTGGACTCCTAGTGAAACACCACTGTACCAGGCTACTGCAGGGGGGACTGTTCTGTGTCCCAGTACAAGTCAAAGGCTTTGGGTAGTTTGACCAGGGCCATAACCAGAGTGACCCTTATCCCACACACTCTTGACCAAAGTAGGCACCAATATAGTGGCATATGTAGCAGGAAGAGGGATACCCCTTGATGCTTGGACTGAGGAATATAGGATGGAGGACATCTCACGATGTATAATTATCAACTGCGGAGAGTACTTCAAAGGCTTAAAAGCTGAATATAGGCAAGACTGTTATTCATAATGAATTTCAATTCTGTTCTGTTTTTTCCACAGCTGGCATGGAAAGGGAGGTAAATATTAGGACGCATGGCGATAGAGTGGCGAGGATGAGGGAGGCATGTGGTATGTATACAGCAGAAGAGTAGTGTTATTGTAGCATTAAAAGTTAAAGATAGCTTGTTTGGTATTTTATGCAGTTATATCAGATTGAGCATGTGTATCTTAACCGTAAAAGCAAGTATGCATGCATTAGTCTGTAGCACAAACCAAGAGTACAATATTAGGCTTTAGTCAGAGGTGGTGGGTTCAAATATCACACGTCCCAACTATACAATACTGTTAATTCTTCATTTATGGGTAACTTAAAGGTTTAAAGTAAAAGCTCTATACCAGAGGCACACATGCCCTGCTGTAAACTGTAATCTATGTAACTGGCACATGCATATGAGCAAGATATGAACATGTAAAGGAGTACTTGCTGCAGTCTGTAGTAGAGTGTGCATCTGTTAGGAACTGGTAGTCTTAAAAGTAATAGTTGTCTGTTGGAGGTGGTAGTCTTAGGAGTAAAGGTCAAGATAATAGAGCCAAATAATTGCATTAATGCATTGTATGTTACATATGAAGGTACTAATCTTATCTCTTTTTTTCTCTCACGCCAATCCTTATCTATCTTTTCTTTTGTTCTGTTTGTTTTACCTTATTTGTCATCAAAATGTGTCCATGACATCCATGTGTACCACACCACGAAATGTTCCACAGCACAGTGGGGTAGGCCTGTTCCACAGGATCCAACTGTCCCCACTCCACCAGCCCTGGCACCGTTGCCCATCACATCTGGGAGCTCACCTAGTAGCACCACCTCTGCTGCTCCTGCACTACCTTCTCCCTCAGGTAGTACTGCCCTGGAGGATAGTCCAGTGGTTCCCTCCAGGAGTAGTGGCAGAGGTGGTGAGTTTATCATCCGTGTTGAACTGCCAAGGATGGTGCATAGGGTCGTGTGCTGCACTGTTGCTGCATGCATACACCAGATGGAGGAGCTGCTTTCCTTCATTTTACTTAGGACTAGGAGGAGGAAAAGGCTATGTCAAGCATTCCAGCCAGTGGCAGAATGAGGTGAGAGTGATGACAGTCCAGTGGGTGAGAACTCGATTCTCAGTGTCACCCAGCTTGATGAGCATAGGTCCTGGATGTCCCCATCCTAACCCCATCCATGGTGTCCACTGACTTCTTGTGTCCATCACCGTCCCTGTGTCTTGTCTTGTTTGCCTTGTCTGTCTGCATTTGCTTCCTCATCTACGCAACTTTCCAGACCCAGATATACCTACATCCCTTCCACAACATTCCTCTCTCTCGCTCTCTCTTTCTCCAAAAAAATAAAAAATGGGCACATGTCCCACAAAAATAAAAAAAAAAATCATCCCATACATAGCTGTCCATTTCACACACATGTCTTCTTGACACACTTGATTCAGTCCAATTAGCTATACAACATGATTGTATTGTGGTCACCCCTCTCTTTGGAGCTAACTGTCCAAATTCAGCTAATATTCTGCATATATTATTCATTTTTACTGTTGAAGAAATGGATAGCTATGGTTCTTTCCTACCTCCTTCCTGCACATTCCGGTATTGCCTTCCATTTGTTCTCCCCCCTGCTTGCTCCATATTTCATCACTGTCCTATTTTCTCCATTTATTTTCTTTAATGCATTATTGTGTGACGGTGTACAATGTGCACCAACTCACAGCAACAGTAATATGAAAATACTTAAAAGTGTTAGATTCAGTTGTAGTCAAACCCAGTTGTACCATCTGACCCAAAAAGGAATGTATCACTGCACTAACTGCATTAACACGTGCCACCAGAGAGTCAGTTAATTAGCAGGTATATTCCAGAGATTCAATGCTAACTCTCAGACTTTAGCAATGCGGATCGTGTTTGCGCAATGCTTAGCAGTGTACAAACATATGTATCTCGCATGCGTATACACTTTGCTAACTATCATGCAGTGCACACCTGCTGCTCGTGACACTATGGAAATGTATATACTATGCTGTATTACTGTCCATTTCCTTTGAATGACATGAAATTACATGTAGAAACATTACAAACTGAGGGCCCTAATTAGCTATATGCCATATATTTAAACTACGTCCATGTGTTGGCAACCCCCAATAATTACAACCCTGGGGTCTCAGTATGTTTTCCACAGATATATCAACCACACTACAAAATGTAATATCAAATGTTGTGTGCTATGCAATGCACATCAATCTGGTAACATGCAGAACTAAAACTATTGACCCATACACCTAAAATCTGCAAGGTTACTACAAGAATTATCATGGACCATACCCATAGGGACATAGGTGACTTTCAACACACTTGACCCTACCTATGTTGGTTTTATTAAGGGTAGATCTTGCTTAATGACCATTGTGGACTTCTTGGATACTGGCACAAAAGACCTGGATGAGGGATAACAGGACATACCAGTTATGTTCATGTCTCATAGTGAAGATCTCCCATCTGAAAAGTAGGCCATACAGTACTAGATGGATAGCCAACTGGCTTAGTGACAGAACACACACACTCAAATTTGTGGACTACACCTCCACCACTAGCCCACTCACCAGTGGAATACTGCAAGGATTTGTACTGGGCCCTCAACTGTTTGGGAAATGCTTCCCTGAAGCACAGCCAACAGGAGATGGCCTGTGGATGACTGTTAACTGGACAAACTCATATAGAGTCTTCAAATGATGGTAACATATTTCAGTAGGGGCTGACACAGACTGATGACTGGTGACAAACTCAAGGACTAAACTTTAAGCATACAATAACTCTTTGTCACATTTGTCAATGATGTACCCCTGCAAATTATGATATACATAGCACCCCTCTAAGCTCAAACACAGTGTTGTGAGACTTGGGGACACATGTTGATAGCAATATACACTTTCATCGCTATGTGCACATAGTGGTGACATGCACAATTTACACTGTGCACATCATACATATGGATATCACATCCAAGACCAGAGTAGTCATACCTCTGCTGTACTCTACCCTTATCACACCAGTAATGGAGTACAATGCTCACATCTATCTGTACCTCACCAGGGCACCTGCAGCAGTTGGAGAGAACACAGGGTAGTGCTTGGGCGACTCCAAGTCCTCCAAACATGACATACATATAAAGTCTGATATACCTGCCACTGTACTCAGTATCATGAAGGCTGCTGACAGGTGACCTATGGCTGCCCTGCAGAGCAGTCTCAGACCCTTCTCTTCTGGAAATGATGAGCATCTGCAATTCAAATGGAACAAATAAAATTTGCACCAGGATTCTTAACCTATCCTGTAACATAAACATAACATGCTGGGGAGACAGGTATATTCCACAGCGATTCACACTCCTCTGTAATAGGCTTCCACTGTGTGTGAAGTAGTGCTCTTCAATGACCCTGTTCAATCACAGTCTTGACTACCAGCTGGGTGATTGTAGTGTCACCTCTGGGCTGGCACCTATGTCACTCATGGACAGGGCCAGTTGGTGCTTCTCATAAACATGCTCTACCAAAAACGACCATCTAACTATTCTCAATAAGGTTACTTGTGTTTTTACACTGCTAGGCATCTAAACATCCCAGTGCTATTAGACTAGTTGCCTCAGATGAACCTATAAAGCTATGTGCCTATGCAGGCCTCACAACCTGTTGACCCCCACATAGCCTGCTGATGTCATCTACTATACGTTCACCCGCACTCTTGTATAAATCAGACTTGTACCATGGCCCTTGCATAATGTACTGTGTTCTGTAGTCTTTGTACTTACATAGGTAGGTATTCTGTTCTCACTGCAGTCAACTGGGTGTGAGTGTATAGACAGCAGAGCAAACATGTGTATCCTACAGTTACTTCTCCAATTACATGGATTGCCAGTAATTTGATACTTGCTCATGCTTACACATCCATTTCATATAGGGCCCACCTTTTTGTCTCCCACATGGTCTGCTGATGTCATCTACTTCACCTGCACTCTTGTATGTATAAATCAGACTTGTGCCATGGTGCTTGCATAACATACTCTGTTCTGTAGTTTGTGTACTTAGGTAGGTAGGGGTTCTGTTCTCACTGCAGTCAAGTGTGTGTATGTGTGTGTGTGTGTGTGTGTGTGTGTGTGTGTGTGTGTGTGTGTGTGTAGACAGCAGAGCAGACATGTGTACCCTACAGTGACTTCTCCAATTACATGGATTGCCAGTATTTTGATAACTGCTAACGCCTGCATATCCATTTCATACAGGCCTTCCAACCTTTTGTCTCCCACATGGCCTGCTGATGTCATCTACTATAAGTTCACCTGCACTCCTATATAAATCAGACTTGAGCTGTGGTGCTTGCATTAAGTACTGTGTTCTTTAGACTGTGTACATAGATAGGTAGGGATTGTATTCTCACTTCAGTCAACTGTGTGTGTGTGTGTGTGTGTGTGTGTGTGTGTGTGTGTGTGTGTGTGTGTGTGTGTGTGAGTGTGTGTGTGTGTATGTGTGTGTGTGTGAGCTGTTTCTTGACATTACATTGGGCATTTTACACCAGCATGTGGGACACTGTTATCTTTTCCTCAACAGACACTGCCAATGTCATCAGCTATAAGGAGTTGTCTGACACACTCCAAGTCGGACATGGGCTGTGGCACATGGGTAAAGTACTGTGTTGTGTAGTCTATGCACTTAGATAGGTAGAGGTTCTATTCTCACTGCAGTCAACTGGGTGTGTGTGTGCGATCTGTTGCTTGACATTACACTGCACATTTTAGACCAGCATTTGGGACACTGTCATCTTCTCCTCAACAGATGCTGCTGATGTCATCAGCTATATCATAGTTTTGGATATGCAGTACTCCCACCAGGGCAGGGTCAATGAATGAACTGGAGATCAGGCAGAAGCCACTTCATCCTATAGAATACATTTTACAGTGACAAAGCTTTTTATCTATCCACATACATCATGGCATGGTGTGTAGGCCCTGTGTTATCTTGCTGAGAAAGCCCTGTGGTTTCTCCAGCTGCTACATGTATATGGTGAGGTACATGTAAAAATGTGCTGTAATGAGGTTTGATTACAGTGCTGTTATACAATCCTAAGATCTCAATATGATGGCATGACGTATGATGTGCACAACATTAGCTTTCAATAGCAGTGTGAACACTTGGTGGTCAAAGTTCAGAATGGCCATCTAAATGTGTTCCCAGTGCTTGCATCACTGGGTTTTTGCATAGCAGGACTATTGTCAATGCTAATATTAACATGGAACTCCACTTTACAGACAAACAACATTACAAAGACACATTCTGCATTTATTTGTACATCATGTGCATTTGTCACTATTCATTTGATTGTGTTAACTCCTCCTGTATTACATTATCATTATTGGTGGACTCACTGATTCCACACAATATGCAAAAATCAGCAAACTTGCTAAGCCAAAAGTCATATGCTTTAACCTGAACTGTCAAGAAATACATTTTAAACAGTGAAGGGCCAAGCACAGGTTCTGGGGTTTGCCAGTGGTGACAGCTGTACTGGTACAGGTTGATTCATCAACATTCACATGATATGTTCTGTCAGTGAGCCAATTGTTTACCCATCAACTGATGTAAGGTTTAATCCCAAGCACTGAGGTTTCCTTAATGATACCTGCATGTGTGATTGTGTCAAAACCCTAGGTCAGATCACAATAGGTAGTATGCACTGTCTTACCTTCATCCAGGTCTATCACACAGAATCCATGTGCTTTGACAACATTACCAGTCACCTTTAGAGTGACCCAGCACATACACCTGCCTGATACGGTTGAACACACAGTTCAACACACCCTCCACATGGCCTATGTTCCCATACAAGGGTGTACATCAAAATGCATCCACCTGTGTTGGGGAGACAGCACATTATGCATGCATGTATAGGAACATCCTGACTCTCCTCGACTGTGTGGTAGATCAACATGTCATCATGGACCTCTTCTACTAGTAATATTCCAGGTGTATGCAACACACCTGTATGAGTTGTTACTGCTACATCAGGTCCGTTACATCTGATAGAGGTCATCAAGGGTATGCATGATGACATGAATATCATCTTGTGGAACTTGAACAGGTCAAGGCTTTTGACAAAAATCCATACTGAAGTATTCAGTCAACACTGTCATATGTGGCCATATCACCCAATGGGTAGTAGACCAGTGTGTGACATACGTGGCTATCTCACTATGTTATAATGTGTGACATGACATATATTTCAGGTCCAGTAATCAGCTTGGTACATCAGGGTTGTCTGCTAGGCTTTTTCTTGTCCATTGGTTACGTGAAGGACACCATAGATGACATACATATGCTGCATTCAAACAGCTGCCTGAAGGACTGCAGCTTGTGGGCAATCATTGTCTCCAACTGTGATATTAGTATCATACAGACAGTATCAACACATACCAGAGTCTGCTGCCACAGCCATGACAACACCTAGATTGATGAGACACATCAAGGGATTTGTTGAATCAGGAAACAGACACACCACCCAAGTATAATGTGTACATCACACCCTTTAATCAGACCAATAGGTATGTGACCTGTGTCCTGGAGTAGAGGGAAAGGGGTGCATCTATTAGCATGTGGTCACAGTGCTGACTACTCCCTTGAATGTAACACAACTACTGGGTATGTTAAGGACATGCACATCAGAGGCCATGATAACTTCATGGTTCCCAGCCTTTATCACACCAGTAACTGTGTAAACTGCACGCTTCTTCATGTATGTCCCTACTCATCTTCCAGTGATGTCTAACTGAAATGTACCACTTTGTCACAGTGTACTGTCACACAGCTTATTGGCCATACCTAGGTATTCTTTCTGGGGAATATACATGACTGTTTGATGGTGCGGAACACCAATAGGGTCATAGTTTCATAGGTGTTTACTAGGTTAATGACCTCAAGGGTCTTTTTAAGCCTAGCCATTAGACCCCTGATAAGTGTAAACAGGGGTTTACAAGAAGGGGCCTGGGAGCCATACCATTTACAGGTTGCCTATGTCCATTTAGAGACATAGGTGCCAAACAAGGGATGAATTTCCTGATCCCCATCCAATTGTCCAAGTTGTTCTTGAATTGGGTTAGGGAGGAACTCTGCTTCACATGGATAGGGAGCCTGCTCCAGAGATGGGGTAGTCTCTGGGATACATACCTGTCTCTCCAGCTCCAGAGATGGGGTAGTCTCTGGGATACATACCTGTCTCTCCAGCAGGTATTATTTATATCACAGTCAAGGTTTAAGTCTTTATAATGGATAATTCTGGAGCTGTTTGTTTTGTGGATATGCAGGAGGTCCATCAGAGTGGGGTCTGGCAATGCTCTGTATGCCAGGCATAGATGTCCCCTCAAAAACCTGAAGGAGGCAGAATACAGGGATGGGGCTTTGAGGAGGTCTGCATAGTGCATTTTATGTATGCTCTGTATTCTTTTAGTAAGGAAAATCTGCGTATGCTTCAATTGTTGGATATGCCTGGTTAGGTACATACCAAAGGGGACATTGTACTCAATGACAGGTCTGTTGAATGCCAAATGTATTTATTTATTTTATTTTATTTATTTATTTTACATTTGACTGGGATAGTCCGACTGGATATATGTCCATTTTCAGCGGGGGCCCAGGGCAAAAAGCTCCACATACCAAAAAAGAGACAGTACATACATCACTGAATGATAAAGTCAGGCAGACATGTTTAGAAAAATATAGACAAAGAATACAGGCAGATATCAATGTATACAATGTGAAGACATTACATCTGATTGGCAAAGATGTATCAGAAAATGTGAACATAGAATGCAATCAGATCTCATAATTCACAATGCTTAGACATTCAAATGCTATGAGACATAGATACTTGGCTAAACAGCAGGTTAGGTAGCAAGACATGCATTAGTGAAATTGTTAGTCATGTTTAGAACAAGAGCTCAGCCATTGAGATGTGAAGTATTTTTTTATTTCTCTTTTAAATAGGGGTAGTGAGGTTTCCTTGGTAACGGTAGTAGGGAGTAGATTCCAGATTTTACCGGTTGAGTTGGCAAATATAACATCGCCTGCAGAGTTGTTGGATTTTTGGGTCAGTATCATTAGTTTATCAGCTGAGCATAATGGCCTGGGGGCACAATGAGGGGTGAGAATATTTTTGAGGGCAGGGCTGTTATCAGGTTAATGGAGTATTTTATGCACTACTATAAGCTGGTTGAACTGTCGAAGGGTAGGATACTCTAGCCATCCCAGTGCTTTGAGGTTCTGGCAATGGTGGGTCCTAAAAACCATTCCAGTAGTGAGTCTGGCTATATTAACATCCTGGTAATTTGTTGAGATCGGTTTTGGATAGGTTGGTGAGTACAGGGGAGGCATACATAAGATTAGAGAGGATGTTTGATCTTGCAATAGCTATCTTAGCTAGAGGGTGAGGAAAGGTTTGGTTCTGTACAGGGAGCAAAGTTTTTTGTTGATGGACTTAATAGTGTGATTGACATCTTTATCAAATTTAAGGTTGTTGTCTATTATTACTTCTAGAAGCTTTGTGTGGTCATCAGGGGAGATAGTGGTATCATTGCTAGATTTGATGTTGAAGGAAGGATGAGAAATTCTATGGTTAGGGGAGAAAAGTAGTAGCTTGGATTTGTTAGGATTTAGAAGCAGGCAGCGATTAGCTAGCCATATTTCTACCGTGCTGAAAGGGGTCTGGGTGAGGGTTAGAAATTGTGTAAGAGAAGAGGTGGAGCATATTAGTGTTGAGTCATCTGCATATTGGATGCAGGTGGCTCCTGGGATGGTGATGTGCAGATCATTGATAAAGATAGAGAAAAGAAGGGGACCTAGTGTGGACCCTTGTGGGACACCTAGGGTTAAAGGAAGTTGGGATGACAGCTTGCTCTGCCATAAGACAGCCTGTTGTCTACCATTTAGGTAGGAGTGAAACCATTGTATTGCATGTTGGTCTAAACCGATGATTTGTAGGGTATTGAGCAGTAGCTGATGGTTGACCATATCGAAAGCTTTTGTGACATCTAGGAAGAGTGCTGAAGATTGTTGTTGTTACGATGAAGATTGATGACATTAGAGAAAGATAGAAGAGCCGTGGTGGTACTGTGGAATGGCCTAAAGCCATGTTGAGAGTCAGCGAGCTTTCCGTTTTGAATAAGAAAGTGCATGATTTGTTTGTGTATGCATCTTTCCATGATTTTAGCTAGTAGTGAAATAATGGCTTTAGGTCTAAAGTTAGATAATTCTGTGGAACTTCCTACTTTATGGAGAGGTATAACGTGATATTTCCATATTGCTGAGATGGATCCTTCTGAGATGGATCTGTTGATCAGAATAGAAATGGGAAGTGCTATGGCATCATCTGCTTTTTAAAGATATTCAGCTGGGAGGTGGTCGGCAGCTAGTGTAGTAAGTTTTAGCTTTTTGAGTAAGGTCCGGATCAGGTTGGTAGGTACAATTTGAAAGGTAAAGGTGGGTTGGGTGCTGAGTGGGTCAGGGCTAGCTGTGCCAGAGCTGGTGTTTGTGTCCAATGGAGTGAGATGGGTAGCTAGAGACTGTATAGTTTCAGTAAAGAAGGAGTTGAAGCTGTTTGCAATTTCTACAGGGGATTTATCAAGGGCAGCTGATGGGGTAGGAGTGGTGAACAGCCTGGGTGGAGAAGATTGTTAATACCAGCCCAGAACTTTTGAGGTTTTAGCTGATATTTTTGTTGTAGGAGGGTGTAGTGAGTTTTTTTTTGTCTAGAATGACAGATTTATTGGTCTGGTTCCTTAGCTGCCGGGCTTTAGTAACATGCCACCTGGCCCAAGCATTGTTTCTTAGTTTAATTCTTTTTGTTTCTTTAGATAGCCATGGTGCAACTGTGTCTTTTACACAGATGGTACGGGTAGGAGCATGGGGGTTAAGGATAGCCAGAAATCTGATATTGAAGTATTCAACTGCTTCTTGTAATGGGAGTTGTTTCAAGACATTCCAATTACATGCTTTGAGTTCAATTTGGAAGTTGTCAAGGTTAAAGTTCCTGACGTTTCTTATAGTTTTGTAGGTGGGCTGGTTGGGAATGTTGGCTTTGAGCCTAATAATATAGGTAAGGCAGTGATCACTTAGATCATCGGGTAATGTACCTGACTTGTACTTTTGGGGATGGCTGTTAATAAGTATCCAATCAAGGATACTATCTTTGACTCTATTTTTGCTAAATCTGGTGGAGGTGGCAATTATCTGAGTAAACCCGTGGAGGTTTAAATTGGTGGAGGGAGTTTCAGAGGAACAGGTGTTCCAATCAATGTTAAAGTCCCCCAAGACAATGGTTTCTTGGGGATAGTTAGAAGCTAGCCAATGTAAGATATTTTCCAGAGTATTATCATTCTTGCCGGGTGGAATATAAATGCAGACAATGTATTTGCATTTATGTCTGTTTATTATTAGTTTAGAGATGAGAATTTCTGCATTGCCAAACTGGGGTGGTTGTTGGGTGGCAATTGTTATTGTTAGGGTAGACTTGTATAGTGCAGCTATCCCGCCACCTTTCCTGGAGATCCGGTCCAGTCTAAGGATGTTATACTGGAGGGGGGTATTTCATTATCTTTGGTTATTGGTTTTAGCCAGGTTTCTGTGAGGCAGAGGATATCAGGGGAGTGAACAGCTAAGAGTCCATGTAGTCTATGGATCTTGTTGTTTAGGCTTCTGATGTTGAAATGACAGACCAGAAATGAGTTTGGAAGTCTATCAATCTGGGTAGTACACGTTGGGTTGTTAGATGGTGTGCTTGGGTCTACTGTTGTGGATGGGCCAGGGTTGGGGTGGATGTCTCCATCCTTCATAAGATTAATTTTTAAGTTGCTTATGAGTCTTAAAAATTTGTTTATGATTTTTTCGTAGCTTTCGGTTTTTAAACTAATGTAACGGTATTTAGTCAGGTGATGGTAATTGGGGGGGCGAGGAATTAGGAGAGAGGTGGTTATGTGGTGGATAAACTTATTAAGTGCAGGGTTGGTGTCTCAGAGTTTGGGTATTGGATTTCAAGATGCTGTACATATTCATAGGAGCTTAGGTGGTAAGGAATGAATAGGAGGGGTACTAAGGGTAGCAGCACTAGTGTGTTAGCTGTAGTCATAGTAAATTACTAGGGTAGGGTCTGTATTGAGTGTATGTGGTGGATAAAAGATTAGAGAGAATAGAATAGCTATGGGTGGGTTAATATGGATAGTGGGGTGGATAGAGGGTGTATTATTGTGCTAGGAGTTTGCTGGGTTCTAGGAGCACGTGTAGTTGGTTAGCTAATTAAGAGAGCATGCCAGTGGTACTATAAACGTAGTACTACTGGGGGTAGGTGGGATATGGGGGCAGGGTGGGGCACAGAGTGAGTGAAGCGGGGCTAAACCAGTAAAGCAGATGCCTAGAGGCAGCATGTGCAGGTATGAGTTAAAAGCACGCTTTTTTGTTTCTTTTTATATGCCCAATACTCTGTTCCTAAGCCCAACTGTTAAATGAATTACAAGCACGCTTTTTTGATTCTTTTATATACCCAGTATTCTGTTCCTAGTCCCTACTGTTAAAAACTACACAGTCCCCTGCCTGCTTCTCAATTTACAATGCAGAAAGCCTGTTTTCCAATTCTCTTTTGTAGTACACTTGTTTCACTTAGATTATTGAGAAATGCACTGTTTGGAGGTGCAGAGCACACTATGCTCATCTATTGAACAGTAGAAAGCATGCTTTTTTACCTTAATTGGGGAAGAAAGAAGGCTACAGGAAAGTCTAACCCTTCCAACCTAATGCTTATCAGATTAAACAGATTAAAAAGGGAGTTATGAGGACATTCACCACTGTTTTTTGGACCCAGTTTGTTAGGTTTACAGGTGGCAAGGTATTTTAGTGGATATTGACCTTATTAAAACAAGTTCCGTGGTGGGGAAAGTCTTCCATACTTCTTATTCCTGGAATGACCCTATATGCTTTTACAAGCCTTTCAGGGGGAGGTGAGGTAGGAACACCTAGAGAGGGGATATGATTATTAGTACTATACCAAGAACAGAGCTAATCATTCAAACATTCAGTATACATGATTATCAAACAAGTCCACGTGCACCTTTTAGTATTAGCAAACAGCAGCACTCTTTCCTATATATCTGCTTTAAGGGCTCAGTTAATATTCATTACTTCTGTCCCAATTACCAATGCTTCACTACTTGTTCATTATTTCTGTCCCTTATCAATGCTACACTACCCAGGACAGATCACTAAGTCAATGCAAACGACAATAAATGGATACAATATCAACAGCTGTTTGTGAGCAATTTGTAGCAGCCGGTACCAGTAAACATGCCTTAATTTATCAAGGTTTCAGTTTGCGAGTAAATGCACTAAACAGTTAGTACATTGAGCTCAGATAAAGAAACAAGAATTAAATACATAAGTATGTGAACATACCTCAACCGACTGGGACCTGATGCACTGGTTAATTTGAAAATGGCTGGTCAGGTAGGTGATTATGTAACCTCTGATTACTTGAGCGAGGGGGAAGGTGAAGTGCTGAACTGGGCTAAACCAGTAAAGCAGATGCTTAGAGACAGCATGTGCAGGTGCATGTGCAAATGCAGTGGAACAATGACTTCCTTGGACTTAGATGCCATACCTTTGTTTATAAGTTGCGCAACACAGAATGATTTCCTCACTACTGTAGACACATGATGGTCAAAGGCTAGATTACTGTCTATGAGTATTCCTAAGTCCTTGACTATTGGGTCAACTCTAAGGGGTGTGTTGTCAATATGATAGTTAACAGAGATTGATGACTTTCTTAAGGATACTATTATGCATTTCTTGACATTTAGTTTTAGTCCATGGTTCTGACACCAGTTGCTTGTCTGTGACAGCCCTTCCTGGAGCGCATTTCTTTCAGTGTGGGATTCAGTGACAGGTCCTAATTTGCAATTATCTGCAAATTTAGTCAGCCAGAGACCATTGACATTGGCCTTGACTTCAGAGAAGTAAATGCCAAAAATGAGTGGTCTAAGGACCAATCCCTGAGAGACTCCACTTGTGACTGGCCTCTCTGTAGAGGTAGACTCCCCAACTCTACCTTCCTGGGTCCTATCTGTGAGCCAGTTGGGTATACAACAGGTGACATATGGTTTTGTACCAAACCTCATGAGTTTGTCAACAATGCCCAAGTAAGGTATTGTATCAAATGCCTTGGTCATGTCAACATAGGCAGTGTGAACCATTTTGACCTCATACATCATTTTGGTGACCTTCTCAAAGAAGTCCACCAGGTTGATTAGGCATGACCTGCCCTTGACGAAGCCAAGCTGGGTTGGGTCCAGTGTCTGGAGGTTTATTATATCACTATTGATCATTTCCATTATAATTCTTTCCATGGTATTGCATATAAGACTAGTTAAATGCATGGTCCTGCAGTTTCCAGGGGCTGTAGATGGCCCACCTTTGTGCAGAGGGATGACTGTTGCTGTTCACCATTCATGAGACATGAAGCATGTTTGGAGGCTATAGTTAAACAGCAATTCCAGAGGTCCTGATAGGTCATGTTTCATGCTATTTAGAAGGCATCCTGGGATATTGTATTGGCCCATTGATGCAGTGTTCTTGGCCTTAAAGAGTAGTTACATCAGATGCATGTGTACTGCCTGTTCAGCTTATGCACACACTGCATACACAGTTGCTTGACAACATTAATGGCATGTATATCATTAGTGACAGTGTGGATTGTGCCATAGATATATGTCATGCACAGAAGACAGTTAGCCTGTATTGCCCATACTGTCACATACAGGTACAGCAGTGTCCCTCCTAACACCTCCTGCAGATATTACAGTACCAGGACACTGAGCATGGTTATCCTCATAGAGTGCGGCTGCGTCATAAAACTTGTCAAGTGTGTGTGTGTGTGTGTGTGTGTGTGTCAGACTCATCTGTTACGACTCCGTACCACATGTGTTATGTCACAGGCATGGGATTAGTGGTGGTATTATTCTCATATTGTCCATGATTGTGGTTGGTTCTTAATGTTTGCCATGATTGATCCTTTACCTGTGGCCACCTTGCTGGAGACCTGTGCTGAGAGTGCATTTATATTCAGTTATAACAGTTTACACAGCTTCCCAATATGCACCCTACTCCAGTGGTATGTAAGATCCCTGAGACATGTACTCTGCATTATTCATGTAAGGATGCTTATCTCACACACATATCCTCTCCATTGTTATGTCACCTTATGTGACAGTCCTGGACAACACATTTTCACTGTACATTCTGTACTGTACCATATAGATATGTGCTTGGTGTTGCTGCTACAACCATCTTCCAAGACATGCCCTCCTCTGCTGTACATGTGGGAGTTCCACCTGTACTCTTTCCCTGTGTTCATTCCTAGAATTCATCCATGTACCCCTATTCAATGCACACAGTTCCCCCTGAGTGATCATTTTACATGGCAGTTGCATGTCCTGTTACTGGTCATTAACACAGCTTCAGTATAGTATGCCAGGAATGGGATATTACAACACTCTGCACTGTAGGTACACTGTCTTGTATTGTGTTTGGACCATATACTTCACATTCACAGCTCTCATCTTTCCAGATATTCCCAGGATGTTCGGATGTTTTCCTTATCAAATATGTTACTTTCTGCTATATCACAGGAATGACCTCTGGAATGATATGACTCAATAATACATTTTTGAGTGCATACCTCTCAACTGTGCTGATCTGTGCAGTTTTTATCTTATATTTTTGATCTTTTCCTCATAACATTTTTTTTCCTGGCAAATAATTAGCATGTCATTGCAGAGTACAGTCAGAACCTGATGACTGACATTTGAGTTTCAAACTTCATGCTCTTCAGAAAGTTCATGCTAATGTGCAACCTATACATTCTATCAACTTCCTAAGTTTGGAAGTGCAATATTAAACATATGTTCCTATTAACCCCTTTGTCCCCCCATTTTTATGACGTTGGCCACACTTCTCGCTCTAAGAGGTTGAGTGTTACATTCTAACATTTCCCTATGTGACATCTATGTCAAATATGTCCCTATTACTGGTTATTTGCCCTCTCATTAAATTGGCTTCTGTGCAGATGTGTTGCACTAATAGAATGACAGCTATTTGTAAAGGCCTGGCGATGATTGTGGCATTCACTGCAAATCCACACACTATAGGTACTCTGCCTTACACGGAATTGTTACCCATGTTCACTTAAAAAGTTTTGTGGCCTGCAACACTCTTGTGAGCCATGGAACCTAGCTTAGGCATGCTGCACTTCATTAATATGCATTGCGTTAACATCTAAACTCCATGTAGGCTCTGGGCAAAGCCTACACGGAGTTTATTTAATGCCCAGAGTAATTATTTGAAGTTCAGCATTCCTAATATGCTGGAACTTAGCTAGATTTGAATGCAGACAACAGGAAATATACATCTGAAGGATAATAAGAGTATTATAACAATGGCTTTGAATTGTTGGGTGAATGTCAGCAAACGGCTAATGCACCAATTCGATAACACACATATACACACATAGTAAATACTTGAAGAAAATATGAAATGAATTCCATTAAAGTAAAAATTAAAACATTATCACCTTTCTGCCCACACTGTAAGGACCAGATAGCTGACTTAATCCATGTATTTTGGAGCTGTAAATGTGTCTATAAACTCTGGAACTCTCTCAAGGTAAAATTACAAAAAACAGGTTATCAAACATCAACATTAACTTGGGAATTCACTCTATTACACATTCTACCACCCAACATACCAAGAAAACAAGCAAATACACTTTTAACAATTTTCCTACTAATGAAACTGTATATAGCTTTTAAATGGCTAGATACGATAAATATCTCTTGGGAGGGTTTTAAACAAGTAGCTATACAACACCTTTTAGCTCATAAAATAGTAATAGATAAAAGAAACAAAAACATGAAATCCAGAGAAATTTGGGATCAAACCTTTAATATCATATTAGCATAATTCATCACACAGCAACTTAGAAATACACTATAATGGAACCAAAGAACACATACAAGTTCAGATATTAAATAATAACTTGGATATTACAAATGTATATACTGTCTATATAATTGTGGAATTAACAGTGAAAGCATCTATGTACATAGTGTAAATAGATATGTTGTACGACCTATATCCTGTGGTATTTGACATCAATGTATAACATATATATATACGGTTGTCAAAGGAAAAATATACTTTAAAAATGATCAATACATGGTAGGTTCAGGTTAAGGCACTTTAATCTTGCAGCAAGGAAACAAAAATGTGCTAATACAGAGTTTGTCTCACTAGAATCAGGAAATGCAAGCATTTTTATACATTTTCTAATAAGACATTGCCTACCAAGCTGACTTAGCAAATCATAAGTTTTAACATCATCATTACTTAACAATTGTTTTTGTGAAATTCTGCTTGTACTATCAATTTTTGTGAGAAACTTCCTAAGAAAAACAACGTGGCCTTGGCTACCACCGGTTAGATATATGCAATGTTACCATTCAAGGTACTATGGCTAATTCGAGCACAAAGCAAGTATAGATTGTAGTTCATTTCTCCAACAGTTCTTTGTTTGTCTTTATCTTCTTCCTTCTGCAGCTGTGCACGTTCTCATACCATGAACAGAGCTAATTGTTCAAAATCATAACATTATAGAACATGGCATTGTTCATTCATTGCTTCCTGACCTAGCAGATAATCACCTGTTTCTCAAGTACATTTCCAAAAGGCATAAACATGAATTTTGCTGTGCTAGCAGTTACTAGGTCAGAGGGCATCTTACAAGCTTCAGAAAGCACACTGCAGTTTCAAAAGCATCTTTTAGTCTCATATAAAACTAAGCTGTATATAAAATAGTGCATATAAAATAGAATGAAAAACGTGTTAACTCTTTTAGTTTCTAATTAGCATTAAGCACATACATTAATACATATTTTTATGACATTTCCCCCCTGTTAATACTTTTTAATTCTATTTTCAAAAGCATAAACAGTTTGCTTCTTCTCCTAACCTCTTCCATTCAGGATTTTCAGTTAAGAGAGTCATTTAGTTTAGACTTATGAAAGTGTTTCACTTTTCAACAACTCTTCAATTTCAGTACTTTGATACAAAATCTCAGAAACTGACATGTCTATAAAATCTTTGATTAACTTTTTCATGCAGGGAATACCACAACAAATGCATGCTCCTAATAGGAGTAATCCTACACAAATGGCAATCAGGATGTTCATTAGGATGGAACCCCACCCCCCAAACAAATTCTGGAAAAAGTCCATCAGAGGGTTTGGGCCTGGTTTGGACATGGTCGACACTTGCTGGATCACCTCAAGATGGTTATCTCGTGCTGATTGTCAGGAATATACAAACAGCATTCTTCTTTGATTAAAGCGCACGTACCACCTCTCGCCGCTAGGGTGAAGTCAAGAGCCATGCGGTTTTGAAGTACCACAGTTCTCATAGCATTCAGTTCATCAGTCACTAATTTGAGAGCAGAAAAAGTTGCATTGCTCATAACTTTGAGAAGTTTAGACAGTTTTCTCAGCTCCCAAATCGATTTCACTGCACCATATGCAGGGGCTATGCCTGCCCACGATATAATGGTGTCACTCAAGTCCATGTGTGTCAGTTTATCTTTGTTTTTTATGGAGTTATGGTTTCTCCATCCTGCTTCGATTCATCCCACTGGATTCTAGGGTCTCTTGATTGGACTTCTAGGTTTACTGCTGACCTCTCTGACGTTTCAAATTTTTCCCTGAGGCAAAGCTGCAGTGTGTCATATGGCCGGAACCAGGTAACCCAAAAAACAACTGCCGGACCAATTCTCAGGTCGCCATTTATATGCTTTTTTCCCACAAACAAAATAACAATTCTCTACTTTAGTATTGATATAAGCTTGCCCTGCATGAAACATTTTCTTATCAATAATAGAAAGCTGTTTTAAAAGAACAGGATTATGTTGTATCTCATTGACACTTCTATGCATCTTCTCAAAATATGCATCATAGTTTGTATCACAAATAGTTTTAGTCTTACTGGCTTTAATATAACATTTATAAGAAACAGTCACATTGCAATTACTCCAACCCACCTGAATAGTGTCATTTTTGTAAAAACATACAATCCCTTTTTGTGTAACAGGTAGGTACAATGCTATTTTGTCTTGTGATTTCACAGGTGTAGTATCAAAAATCAAGTTTTCCCAGGTCTCATTGACCCCTAGGGGGACAGCAGTCATCAATAATCCCTCGTATGCTGTTGGTATAGCTGTGCAAATCCAGCAGTTCGAAACATTAAAAGTCTCAGCATACACATATTTGATTGCTTGGTAAGTGTTAAAGTTTGGATGCCAGTCTATGAGTAATGCATCACGTTTGTTCAGTTCAACTTGTGTGGCTGGGAAAAGGAAAGGCCACAGCAAAAAGATCATTGTTATCAGTATAGCTATCAGAATAATCATGCAAATTATCTGAGGTTGTTCTGCATCTCTGTTTACTCTATACCTGGTCATTTTGTTCTCGTTGTACAACAGTAACAAGGTTTTTGTCCAGTTCAAAGTTCTTAACCAATTTACAGTGTGTCAGATGAATCCAGGACGCTCACTCTGCGATCTTGACTGCAGTGGGTGTTGACAGTAGCACCTGGTACGGTCCTTCCCACTTCAGAGAACTCCAGTTCTTTTTCTTCACAACCTTCACCCAGACCCACATGCCTGGGGCTATTGCTGCTTCCGATGGTCTGGTTTGTTCTTTATCTGAAACAGAATTTAACTGCAAAAGTTTGTTATTCAAAAATCGCCTCATATACTCTGCAAGTGAACTGTCAGCCTCCTGGTCTGTAAGCATGAGAGGTTTCCACTGAGGTGTATAATATGCCCCCCCAAACAGAATTTCAAAAGGAGTTAACCTTTTTACATTTCGAACAGTTCTCATACTCAACAGTGCCAGAGGTAGACAGTGCACCCAGTTCTTTTGTGTCTCACTAATCAATTTCCTAAGCTTATTTTTCAAAACTCCATTGTGCCTCTCTACTAATCCTGCAGATTGGGGGTGGTATGCGCAATGGTTTTTCAGAGAAATCCTGAAGTAACGGCTTAGTTGTTGTATAGTTTGATTTACAAAGTGTGTGCCATTGTCACTATAAATCTTTTCCGGTATGCCAAATCTAGGAATAATTTCTTTAACGAGGACTTTTGCAACAGTAGCTGCATCTGGATTTTTAGCTGGAAAAGCTTCCACCCATTTGGAAAACATATCTATAATGACAAGGCAGTACTTCTTATTTTCGCATTTGTTCAGCTCTATAAAAATCCATACAGATAGTATGGAACGGATACGGTGGTGTAGGGAAACTCCCTTGCTTAGGTTTCAATGCCCCTTGTGCATGATGCTTGTTACAAACATGGCATGCTGCACAAAACTTTTTGTGTAGTTTGTAAATCCATACGTCGTAAACACTCGATTCACTAACTGTACCATCCCCCCTGTTGAGACATGGCACTGCCCATGGCTCAACAAAGCTGCATATCTAAACAAGTTAGATGGTAAAATCGGTTTCCTCTCTTTGGAGATGTACAGCCCTTTCTCAAGAATTGCTCCTCGTTTTATCCATTTTTGTTTTTCCACATTTGTAGTAAGTGTCTGCATTGTTTATAACATTTCTAAGTCTAAAATCTCAGATGGTTGTAATTCCTCACTCAAAAGAAATACTTCTGAAGCTGAAGCTGCTTGTTTTGCAGCTGTATCAGCCCTCGCATTACCTTTTGAAATCCTATCCTGTTGCTTGGTATGAGCTACGCATTTGCAAATAGCTACTTTCTGAGGTAACTGAATAGAGTTTAACAAATCTAAAATAAATTGCGCATGATTAATTGGTTTACCAGTAGATGTTATCATTCCTCTATTTTTCCACTACTGCGCAAAAACATGTACAGTAGAAAAAGCATACTGGCTGTCAGTAAAAATGTTCACTCGTTTACCTTTTGCCAAGGTACATGCCCTTGTTAAAGCAATCAATTCCGCTGCTTGTGCAGATAAGTTGTGAGGTAAAGACTTTGCTTCTAAAATCTCAGTATCAGAAACTACTGCATACCCCACTAGATTCTGTCCTGTAGGACCCCTCCTACACAAGCCGTCCACATAGTATGTCACCTCGGCATCATCCAAGGGAACATCCGTGAGATCTTTTCTAGGTAGTGTCTTTTGCTCAATCTCCTGCAAGCAGCAGTGTGGTTTGCCATCTGCAGGGGTTGGGAGCAAGGTTGATGGATTCAAAGTTGTGCATCATTCAATTGTCATATGAGGTTGGCTCAACAGTATAGTCATACAGAAAAGATGTCTAGCAGGAGAAAGATATGCAACTTTTTCTTGCAGTAAAATAATCGCGACTGCATGAGACACTCTCAATGTGAGAGGGTGAAATAACACTAGTGAGGCTGAAGCCTGCACTGCCATTGCAGCTGCGACTACTGCTTGAACACAGTGGGGCAGGGATCGCGCCACTGGGTCTAGCTGTGATGAATAGTAAGCTATGGGGCATTGTTTGTCCCCATGCTGCTGTGTTAATACTGATGTCATATAACCTTGCTTACAATCTACAGTTTGGAAAAATCATTTATGATAGTTCGGTAATCCTAAAACTAATGAAGAAGCTATCATTTTTTTCAATTTGCAGAAAGCTGATTCTGCTTCTGGTGTCCATTGTAATAAATCTTGTGCTGCCATAGGTTTTCTGAATATCAAGATGGTCAGTGGAGCAGATTCCAAGGCATAGTTTGGAATCCAACTCCGACAAAAATTAGTAGTACCTAGGAAGGACATAATTTCCTTCTTGGTAGTTGGTTTAGGTGCTTGTAATATTGCTGTTTTTCTGTCTTCATATAATATTCTGCCTTCTTTGGATATTACATAGCCCAGGTATTTGACCTGCTTTTTCCAAAGTTGCAGTTTGTTTTTGTTTACCTTGTGTCCTTGAGTAGCTAAAAATTGTAGTAATGCTATGGTATCCTCTCTGCATTCTTGCTGGGTGGGGGCTGCCAGCAGAATATCATCTACATAAAGTAAAATCTGACTGCATTTCGGTGGGATAAATCCCGCCAGGTTACTTGCCATTTCTTGTGCGAATATTGTGGGACTCTCACAATATCCCTAAGGTAGTCGCGTATATGTATACCTTTTTCCCTGAAATGTAAATGCAAACCAATGTTGACTGTCAGGGTGTATCGGTATTGAGAAAAACACATTGCTAATATCTACCACAGAAAAATATTTTTGTTTAGGTTTCAAATCATTTAATAAGGTGTGTGGATCTGGCACCATAGCTGCCCTGGGTATAACTGCGTCATTCACAGCTTGTAAATCTTGGACCATACACCATTCTCCGTTTGCTTTCCTAACAGGAAATAAGGGTGTATTACATGGTGAATCAGGAGATTCTATCAACACTCCTTCCTTAAGTAAGGCTGCTATTATAGGTTTGATTCCTATTTCTGCATCCTTCCTCAAGGGATACTGTCTCTTTTGAGGTCTAAATGCTGATTTTGGCGTGATAGTAACTGGTCCTGCTGTACGAATAAGTCCTACATCTGATTTCCCTGTTGACCAGAGAGTCTCTGGTATGTCTCGTAAGGCTTTTTCCTCTTCCTCTAGTAAGAGTGCTACTCAGCTGTCCTCACTTGCATGCAAGTGTACAGCTGGGTGTGTCTGTGTTATCCAGTTCAGCTTCTGCTTTTGTACTCCCTGTTCGAAAAGTTCTAACTCTGTCTGCTTCTCCCACATTGTGACTTTTTCTCCTAGGTCTGCCCACTTCACATTTCTATCTTTAGTCAAACTCACATGTGGTAATCGATTAGATTTGTAAAGTGCTAAGAATTCCTGGGGCAATGAACAGCTCACTACACTGTTTCCTTCTGTGTCCCAGTACAAATTTCGTAATACTAATCTGTTAGCATGGTTTCTAAACAGTTCTTGCTCATATTCTTTATCAGGTTCTGGTTTGCTACAGTAATATAGAGTGCAATGCAACAAATGCTGTTTATCAGTGTCAAGGGAGGGGGATTTACTGATGGCTACGTTCATCAGTTCTTTGGTTACTGCCCCTGGACCAGTCGTAACTAAGTCCTGGCTGTACCAATAAAATGTTTCACCCTCCGATCGCACTACAAAAGTATCCATTTGTCGCTGTGCTTCCATACCCTGCATAGTTGGAACTACTGCTATGCCAAATATCTGCATTAGGTCTCTGCCCAAAAGATTTACTGGGCATTTTGCAGAAACAACAATTTTGCTTTTCTGGGTCATCCCTGAAACAGCGTCAGTTATTGCTATGTTGTGGGAGAGTGGCTCCCGATACAGCTGTCCATTAGCTGCTTTCACTAATATGTAGTCAAGTAATTCTGAATTTTCTGGTAGTTTGGAAGGATGTATCAGGGTCCGTGAAGTCCCTGAGTCACACAGGAATTTAACTTCCCTTCCGTCTACCAGAAGTGTAATTTCCGGTTTTATGTCTGCTAAGTAGAGCTCTAGGCTCAATAATGCTAAGTCCAAAACTTCATTTTCTTCATTATCTATGAATTCATGTACATCCTCTATTTCTTCTGTCACATCCTCTACCCCTTCTATCACATTTGCACTTGTCTTTTCTTGTTTATTCCTATCCAGTGATTCTTGACTATCATATAGTCATTCCTCACCCTCCTTGTCTTCTGTGGTTACCTTTTTATTTTGCCTGCAATCCCTTGCTAAATGTCCCTTTTTCCCACATTTAAAACACTCACCCCTTTTCTTTCTCTCTTCAAAATCCTCTGATCGTTTATCAGATTGTTTGTTTCCCTGGGCATTTTTCTTACCCTTCTTCCCAGTTTGTACTACAAAGACTTCTGATCCGTCTTCCACTGCAAATACTTGAGTTTTCTTTTTCTTTTTGCTATTAAAATGCCTTTCAGCATGTCTTGCATATTCAAGTAATGACTGTAATCTACTTGTACGATGATCTACCATGTGCTTTGTAATAAAACTACTTATGGGTGCAATACTACTCTTCAAAAATGCATTTTTTAGCTGCTGCTCATATGGGGAATCATGTGTTTGGTCTACAGGTACCTGCATTCCACAATGGTTATTAAAACACTCTAATAATCTGGCATAATATCTATCAACAGTTTCACCTTCTTGTTGTATGCATTGATTAATGCAAGTCCAATTTCTCAGAGATTCAGTCTGTCAGACCTTTCACTCTGTTATCCAGTTCTGTGTTACTATGTGGAAGTGGCCTAAGTTCTGCGTCACGGGGATTCCAGTTGCCACTGATTATGTGCCAATCTGGACCCATGATCTGTCTGACTACTTTCTCTACTTCCTCTCCATTCAAATGTTAACTTAACCTCATGCCCTATAAGTCTTCTAAGAATTTTCTAAAATTAACTTTCGTATGGGGAATTCCCTCTGTGGCTTTCCTGATGTCTTCCGGTGTCCACGGTCTATATACTAGAAGAGTTGGGTCCTGTCCTGCCTGTCCTGTCTGTGGATTTGGTACTTCTATGAGTGGACATATCTCTTCTTCACTCATAGCTTGTGAATTTTTATTCATTTCATACAATTCAATATCCCCTCTTAAGTTGCATGTTCGAGACCTGGTCTCGATAGGATCTCTGACAAATGGTTTTGGTTTTGCAGGAACAGCTAGGTATAGCGGAGGTGGATCAGCTTGTCCACTCACTTCATATTCTGGTAAGGGAAGCGGAGGGGGCGGAGGGGCTGTCGCTATTACCAAGTTATTGTCTTCTTATTCTAAAAACATTGCTTTTGAATTTTTAATCTTTTGTTCCCTGCGGTTTGCTTCCTCAAGCCACCTGTGTGCCTGAGGGACTCCTAATTGACGTTGCTTTTTTAGCTGACCTTTTGCATCTGTTTTAATTTGTCTAACAAGTTTAATAAGTGAAGGTTTATCTAAATTACCATCAAGTTTGTATTTATTAACCCATTTTGTATAATACCTAACATTGTCGGCATTCTGTAATTGCATATATTTCGCGTCTTTGGTTAAGGGAGGATCTCGGGAACTTTTTGTGCACTAATTTCCCATGTTGTCTTAGCTAAGTTAGAAATTGTTACATAACCGTTTTTTATCACGTGGTACTACGACTTACACTTCTTCACAGTTTATCTCGAATAACTGCCTACCTATTCTGTTTCCCCGATCTATGTCAAGACAGCAATCTTTTTTGTCCCTGATCTGCACTTGCAAATCTCCCTGACAAAAACAAAAATACTGTAACAAGTCCCTGATCTAAAACAGAAAAAGGTAAAGTCTTCCTTACCTGAGCCTCCGTGTTTGATCCCACCGGAACATTGACTCGTCCTCCAATCACAGATCAGAAACAGTGTCTGGCCTCTTTTGAACGACAATTCAGTCGGAGGTCTTTCAAAGCAGAAGAACCGATGTGGCTTCTTCCCCGTACAGTTTCATGCCACTGGGCCCATCTGACCTGAGCTAGAGCGAGAGATAGTTTCCGGTCCGAAGGACCAATCTGTCAAAGGAAAAATATACTTTAAAAATGATCAATACACGGTAGGTTCAGGTTAAGGCACTTTAATCTTGCAGCAAGGAGACAAAAACGTGCTAATACAGAGTTTGTCTCACTAGAATCAGGAAATGCATGCATTTTTATACATTTTCTAATAAGACATTGCCTACCAAGCTGACGTAGCAAATCATAAGTTTTAACATCATCATTACTTAACAGTTGTTTTTGTGAAATTCTGCTTGTACTATCAATTTTTGTGAGAAACTTTCTAAGAAAAACAACGTGGCCTTGGCTACCACCGGTTAGATATATGCAATGTTACCATTCAAGGTACTATGGCTAATTCGAGCACAAAGCAAGTATAGATTGCAGTTCATTTCTCCAACAGTTCTTTGTTTGTCTTTATCTTCTTCCTTCTGCAGCTGTGCATGTTCTCATACCACGAACAGAGCTAATTGTTCAAAATCATAACATTATAGAATATGGCATTGTTCATTCATTGCTTCCTGACCTAGCAGATAATCACCTGTTTCTCAAGTACATTTCCAAAAGGCATAAACATGAATTTTGCTGTGCTAGAAGTTACTAGGTCAGAGGGCATCTTGCAAGTTTCAGAAAGCACACTGAAGTTTCAAAAGCATCTTTTAGTCTCATATAAAACTAAGCTGTATATAAAATAGTGCATATAAAATAGAATGAAAAACGTGTTAACTCTTTTAGTTTCTAATTAGCATTAAGCACATACATTAATACATATTTTTCTGACAACGGTCATGTTGTAAGATGTTTTTTATTTGTGACATTTATTAATGTAAAAATAAAAATAAAAATTATTGAAAAAAAATTAAAACATTATCAGAGTAGTCACTCACTTAGTAATAGTAAAAAATAATAGTAATAGTATGCTTATTTACTTAAACAGGTGTCAGTGTGCTCAATAAAGTTAAATGCAAAGGTCTGAATGTATTAGCTTCATCACCAACAGTGTAGCTATTTAGATCTTAGGAAACATAACTTTAGCCTAGTGAATGCAAACAAGGTAAAAATGCAAACAAAAATGAATGGGAACTTGTTAGTTGTATACTCAAGAACTGTGGTTTAAATAGAAATTCAAAGACAAAAATATGTCATTTGCATAGTCAAATAAGGAACTGCTGAAAACTATCTTATGTAAAGAAACCTGTATTAAAACAAACAATGCCTGTGTTAAAAATAATTAGAACCCAGTCAGCTGCTTGTGACAGTGAAACAAAAACAGTGTTGTCTCATTTTTTTTATTTTATGTTATTGAATTCTAAATAAGAAAAGCAAATCCTGGATGCAAACAAACAATTTCTAGCACATATAAGTCTGTGAAATTAAATATATTTATACATCTGAAATATGCTTGGTGCAAAATTTTAAATAACAATGCAAAAAAAATGAAACATCAAGCGTAAATCAGTTTTAACTGCATCTAAGAATGCATACCACTATGTCCACAGCATCCATTGTGTTGTACATATGGGATTTCTTTTCCAGTCATTTGAGAGTTCTTACAGGTGGATGTCTTCCAAGATTTCTCTCCAGTCTTGTAAATGGAGGTGGCTGTTCTTTCATCTCTTGGCAATACATTTTCTTACTGTTGCTACTACTGTCCTTTGAAGTCTAGTTTGTGATTTTAGGGAGGAATAAGCTTGCTTGTTGATTAAATAATGCAATTCCTTTATTAGAACAGAAGAGTCAGTCCATAATAATTTGCAGCTACTTACAGTTAATGTCCCAAATATTTAGTTGCTGATACTCAAAAATAGGTACTGCCACTTCCCAGTGGTGTGTTCTAAGCAACATCAACACTGGTTTCAAGGTGTTTTTTGCAGAGCCTTGGATACGTCCTGTGGTATTAGAAATAAGTTGTAAAGGACACTTCTGGAATTTATCTTTCAGAAAGGTTAAGAAGTAGTAGATGTGGGAACACTGGTATCTATGACGAATATAGGACAGGTGTCTGTTTACAGAGTCCTGCAACTCCACTCAGCTGAGATGAAAAGGCTCAGTGCATAAGCATGGAAAACATTCTTCCATGGGGCAAAACCTCCTGCTCTTTTTATGAGGAAGGTTGTACTCTGTTCATTATTATCAGTTTTATTCATTCTCCTACTACTGTCTCAATCAACATCTGTCTGCTTAACCGAAGACGTTTATCATGACACGTTATTTTCTTTGATCTGAAAGACTGTAGAAGATACATGCTCGTCTGTGATACTGAGCATTACTTTAACGAAGTAACATCTATAGCATGGATGTCTATAGGGCAGGCCACTTAACTGATATTCCAAACCGATCCTTTCTAGTCAGTGTTTCATTATGCATCTAACAGTAGTAGGGATTGTGGGGATGTGTACATGGGTACAGTTCCTTAAAATGTATGTAAGTCACCAATGTTAGTGTAGTCATGATGTATCTTTCCTAGAATTCAGTGTGATGTATAGGCAGCACCCTTTACATTACTGCCTGTAGTATTTGTATATCAAATTTTTCAAATGTTGGTGTCCAGGACCTATACAAGTATTGAACAGTCTTTGAAAATAGGGACAGCCCCAGAAGTAGAATCACTAGCTGGGCAGCTACTATACTTCAGTCACTAAATGGTGGAATCAAGAGAGAATTTGGACAACATCAGATACATTGTGGATAATCTGACCCCTGTAATATGCACTGTCACTAGGATGACTATTTATCTATTTATTTTATCAGACTGCCTGTTATCTAGAGAGAGTGATATAGACATTTATTAAGACAATGACTCTCCACTTCTATTGGAGGGTCTATGGATTCTTTAAATAGCAAACCCTATTAGACTTAGGGTTTTTTAGTAGAATGTATAAAAACTGATAACAACTAAATTCCAGAGACTGCTGACATATCTGGGGACAGATGGTATAGCCAAGTGTGAAACTCTGTTATTAAACTGAAAACTTTTGAGACTTTTACTGTTCCAAGATGGAGCCCCACTAAAGTGCAAGTGTGAAATAAATTAGTTCATAGGGCTTTAGTCTGTCTACATCTCCTAATTTCAGGGTCCACTAATAAATCAGTTTACAGGGCCACAAGCTGTCTACATCTTATAGTTACAGTAGCAAGCACTAGGATGAATGAAATATCTTTTCTGAATAAATGTCAAGAATTTATGAAAAATAAATACATTTTTTGCATTTAATAGCTAGCATTGCAATTACAAAAACTGTATTAATCCTCATTTCTTACATAAAGATTTGCTATTAATGTTTACAGTTTGGAGATACTTGTTAGCTATAGCAACACTAGTAATACTGCTTATTAGTAGTAAGTTATGGCTGTTACTAGAGTTACAATGAAACTCTGTGATATTGTGGAACCCAGTGTAGTTTTCTTCATAACACAATGCATGATTTCAATTGTTATTGTATAGTAGTGTGAGTGAGTGCATACTTGGTATATACAGGAGATTTACCTTCATTTGGTCGACCACCACAAATGTAATATACATGCACCAAGGTTGCTTTTTGGTGCATGCAAATATTACATAAAAAACATAAACAACATCCCCTCCACATCCCCTTCTAATTATATATAGTAAGTCAGATATCACCCATTCCTCAGGGAAAGGGAATATCCCCCTGCCTGAGAACTGTCAATCGCACACACCTGTTGACTATCTGTATTGTTGACCAAATGTGGTCAATTAAACAGATGTTGACCAACCTCCTTGTTGATCAAATCAATGGAATCCATACAGGAATAATATGATAAATGAGTACTTGAAACTAGTTATAGATAATAGAATATGAGGTAGAGCAACCCATTTAGGATACGTTTTTACTCTGGTCAGGTAGAAAAAGATTTTATTGGAGAGCATAAGACATATATGACTGGATCCCCTGTGGGAGGATGGTTAAGTTAGGTGGGACAAATTAGGAAAACCTGCTGGCACATGTGCCAACTCCATTCATTCATCACTTCATTCACTCATGCATTCATTCATTTTCTGATACCTGCTTATCTTGTTCAGGACTATAGTGTATGTATATGAAACTCTACATGGTGTGGTAACACAACCATGTGTGATAAGACTCTTCTGAATGGGTTTTAAGCTAGAAATCATGAGTTCTTACTTGGGTAGCATGGGACCATGTCTTTGGGGATTCTCTATAGGCCTAAACTGTGTTACCACTCATAGGTTCATAGGTTAATAATAGACTGATGACCCAGTGGACCATTTGAAGACTGGACACAAGATGTCAGTTTGAATTTATGAAAACATGAACTAATACCAGATTCCATCAATGTAAAGTACATTATACCTAATTTTGACCCCTTTCCTTAAGGGCTTGAGGAACCAGACTGGGGGCATTCTTATAATTGCCCATCCAGTTATCCAGTTTATGCTTCAAAAGGGTCAGGAAGCTACTTTGCCTTAGAACCAAAGGGAGTCTGTTCCATAAAACAGGAATTTTCTGTGATAGATGTTTATCTTGTCAGCAGCTCCTATACATGTTTCAATGGAAGTTTAGTTTGTGTTTGGGTTGTTATTAGTTTTGTCGATGTGTAAGAAGTTGCATATAATTAGATCCTTTGAGGCTCTGTATGCTAGACAGAGGTCCCCTTTCAGAAGTCGATAGGAAATGAAAAAAAAAAAAGAAAGTGTGCTTTAAGATGGTCATGGTAGATCATGGAGGGAATTCCCTTAACTGACTTAGTAAGGAAATGTTGTGGTCTCTCAAGTTGGTCATATATCTAGATAAGTGCATACTCTGTTATTGGCCTGATAAGGGAGGAGTAGAGAGGTGATGACTTCCTTGGATCTAGAAAATACACCCCTGTTGATTAGTTTGTCTATGTAAATGGATCTCCTAACAACAGGAGTAACATGATGGTCAAGGAATAATTCATTGCTAATGAAAATGCTCAAGTCCCTAATGACAGAGTCAGTTTTTAAGAGGGTGTCAGCTGTGTGATAGGAGCATGGTTGCACAGGTTTTCCAAAGGAGACAATGCTGCAGTTTTTTTTTTTTTTACATTTAATTTGAATCCAAGGTCTAAGCACCACTTGTTAGTGTGTGTTAGGCCATCCTGGAGAATCTGTATGTCAGTTGGGGAATTAATGACAGCTCCATATTTGCAGTCATCAGCAAACTTCGTCAGCTAGTGCAAGTGGTCAAAATGTTTCTCGTACCTAAAGTGTTGTTTCTCTTAAGATGCTTACCCCCACCTAACTAAATCTAACTGCATTGCTGCTATACAAAATAAACTGTTTGACTATGCTTGCCAAGGCAATAAGCCACAGACAGCAAGAGAAAAGATTTATAAAGTCCTTAGTGCAGGAGGACAAGGATTCCCAGATGGATAGCCTTCTAAAACCCACACGTCCGATCAAATCATTATGGTTTGAGGAGGAATTTAATCTGAAAATTCTTGTCACCACACAACAGAGTAGCATCGCATATAACAAGGTTTGGGATCCTGATGGCCTGATAGAATGGTTTGAAAAAGTTTGCATTTTTGCAAATAGGGAGACCTTAAGACTTCTGAAGTATGGCTTGGTTGTAGATTATGGACTAATAGTAAATTGAGAATTGTTAAAGAAATGTTGGTAAGGTATCCCTGGATAGAAAAATGTATACTATGTATTTCTGATATTTGAGACAGTGCAACATCTTTTGTTCACTCATTGTAGGTGTTACAGATGAAAAATTCACAACAGTGTGAAATTCCATGGTGGCAGTGCCTTCAGACTCTATACCTAGTGGTAAGGAAACTACAAGGAGTAAGTAATGCATGTTTACAAGTACTTCTAAGACTAGGTAATGTCAGGGGAACAGAAAGAATAATATAATTCCTAGACTGAGACAGCTGTAACACTTAATTATTAATAATAGATAAGACGCCAATAACCAAGTACACCACTAAGGCCAACAACTACTACATTGTCTTGTCACTGAGAAAGAAGGGACTCAGAAACTTACTTGGTATTCAAGCAAACTGTTTCCAACATTATCAGGATTTCCTTATATGAACCTCATGCACTTCTGGTGTTTAACCCCAGTTACACTTAGGGCTACAGTATATAATAGCAGAGGAGTTTGTTGGAGATGCAGAACGGATCAGACTGATTACGTTTATGCAAGATAGGTGTGTACCAATATTCAAGCATTATGAAATGGGACTATATATAAAATTAAATTAGTGACCAGCATTTTATTACCTCTAAATGAGGATATTAAGTTTTGGTTACTGGTTATTTCTAATGAGCATTTAAGAGCTGATAGGACCATGCCTGCTTGGATATGTATGGTAATCTCTGTTTTACTGGCTGAAATGTTTAAGTATTGGAAATAAGTTACTTTGGGATGGAGTTACTACTTTTAGAAGCTATTTCATAATCTGGGCTCATGGTCTAATAAAAATATAGATCATGCGATGTGGGAATAATTTGTTTATTGTTTATATACTGCTGCTCTAACCTATAATAGTACAGCTGGAATAGCTACATATAGAGGTTGTTTAAGAACATATTTCATCACAGAGCTTTGTGATAAAGTGCATATATAGTGTAAAAATGAGATAAGTATCTATTAGCTTATTACCAGTTGTTGGAGTAAGATGGTTTGAACAGATTTATTTCAAGGACTGAAGCAATGGCCATTATCAGTATCCATATGATTCTACATAGAGCATTATATATGTGTGTCAGCATATCTTGTATCCAGGTTTTGTGTTTGTTTTATTGACACTGTATATATGCATTGAATAATTTAACAGATATTCATAATCATGCTGAATAATTTGTAAACAAGTGCTGACTGAGCATTGCTCATTCTTTTGTAACTTCCATATTATGGTTGAGTATGAAGTTATTACTAAATAAAGTTTTTGACTTTTGAATAAAAAAAGAAAGACAAAAAAGGAAAAGCTTAAGGAAGGCAAAAGAAGACAAGGCAAAACAAACAAATAAAAAAGCTTTGTCAGTTGGAGGCATTTGGTGCCAGGTTTGATGTCATAGGAGTAAATACCATAAGCCGAGTCGTCCCAGGGCTGATCCCCGGGGGACACCACCACTGATAAGTACTCTTTAATAGATTGAATTCTGCCAGAGAGACAGTTTTAGACTCCATGGACAATGTTTGTGTGTGTGTGTGTGTGTGTGTGTGTGTGTGTGTGTGTGTGTGTGTGTGTATGTGTGTGTGGTGGGGGGTGTTCTTTTAACTGGATTAGTTTATAAATAATACCACAATGTGGAATGGTATCAAAGGTCTTGGCCAAGTTCAGCTATGCAGTGTGGAATAATTTGCCCATGTATGATGCCTTGGTGAGTTGATCAAAAAAATTCACCAGGTTTAAGAGGCATGATCTGCTTTTAACAAATCCAAATTGGTTTAGATCCGGGATTTTAATGCTACCTGTGCCCTTGTTAATAAGAGCAATAATGATGCACTCCATTGCCTTACAGATATGGCTGGTGTGACATATGGGTATATAGTTAGCCTGATCAGTAGTGCGGCCCCCCTTATGGAGTGGGATGGTTAAAGCAGCTCTCCTTATTTGTGGTATGAATCCAGTGGAGAGGCTGAGAATCAACAGACTTAGTAACTGGTCTGCGAGGCAATGTTTGGTGCTGACAAGAAAACAGCCTGGAATACTATCTGTGCCCATGGATGTAGTGTTCTTAATCTTGGAGAGAGAGAAAGCATTCAGAACTTGTTCCAAGGAGATTGGCAATGGCAGCATAGATAGACCAATGTGCTGTGGAACATTTGGAGGAGATAGCCGAGTAAAGTCTGAGCTGAATTTGTCTGCTGCTATGTTGACTATGTCCTCAGGAGAAGAGTATATGATGTTATTTTGTATTAACTCAGAGCATTGCTGAATACTAGTTGTTAGGTTTCTGACATAGCTAAAGAATGTTTTGTGGTTATCCTTAGTATGGATGGCAATTCTCAATTTGTGCTGGTTATTGGAGGATTTGATTTTGTAGCTACGTTATTTGATGCTTATGAAAAGGAAAAGTAATAAACAAAAGCTCCACTTTTAAAATCAGAGTTGCAAACTGCTATTAAGATGCATGACATTGTGACCTTTACAACTCTAGGATGGAGTCCCACTAATGTCCAAGCTTGAATAAATCAGTTCACAAGGCCATGATCTGCCTACATCTCCTAGTTACAGAGTCCCACTAATGTTGTTGTGTCTTTCGGCTTTTCTTGGTTAGGGGTCGCCACAGCGGATCTCCGGTCCGCTAATGATTGGCAGTAGATTTTTACATGCCGAGTTGCCAGCTCTGACGCACAACCTTCAACGAAGGTACGCCCATTCATGCATGTCTCCACACAGAAGACGCTTTAGCTGAGAATCGAACAGGACAACATGTGAAATAAATCAGTTCACAAAGGCATGATTTATCTACATCTCCTAGTTACAAAATCTCTCTAATGTTCAAGTGTGAAATACATTGTCCCACAAGGACATAATTTGTCTACATCTCCCAGGTATAGAGACCCAGTAATGGGCAGGTATGAAATAAATCAGTTCACAGTGCCATGATTTGTCTACACCTCCTAGTTACAGAGTCCCAATAATGTGCAAGTATGGAATAAATAATTTCACAGGGCCGCAATCTGTCTACATCTTCTATTTACAGAGTCCCACTAATGCGCAGGTGTGATTTGTCTACAGTTCCTAGTTACAGAACACCACTAAAGTGCTACTGTGAAATAAACCAGTTCACAAGGCCATGATTACCGGTTCATAGGTTCATAGGTAGATACTACGCTATCTGCCCTAGGGCATTTATAAGCCTAGCCAGAGTGTATTTGGTTTCCGCCTCCCTATTAGATTAGCCTACTGTGCCTCTGTAAAGTAGGTCACAGAAGGTACCCTTTTGAGATTAGTTTACTGTGCCTCTGTCTAGCAGGGACACAGGAGAGATCCCAGGGGGGAATTTGCGATTTCCCATCCACGCGTCCAAATTTCGCTTGAAGAGGGTCAGCGAGGGGCTATGTCTAACATGAATTGGGATTCTATTCCAGAGTGAGGGGAGCCTCTGGGAAATGAATCTGTCCCTCCAGCATGTCCCATTTATTTTTGTGCTGAGGTTTAGGTCCCTGGAGCGTGTAGCTCTAAGGGACTTGGATTTTTTGAGGGGGAGCACGTCCATTAATTCTGGGTTTGACATGGCTCTGTCATCAGGCATAGATCGCCTCTGAGTAGGCGGTAAGCAACTGAGTAGAGCTGGAGTTTCTTTAGTCGAGCTGCATAGGACATCTGTTTGTAGCCCATGATCCTCTTGGTGAGGTACTTTTGGGGTCTCTCCAGTTGCTGCAGGTGTCGGGTAAGGTACATCCCAAAAGGGGCATTGTATTCAATTATGGGCCTGATGAGTGACAAGTAGAGGGGCACAATGACCTCTCTTGATCTAGATGCGAACCCTTTTGTGATAAGGTGGGCTATATAGAAGGTCTTTCTAACCACTTTGGCAATGTGATTATCAAAGGAGAGATTACTATCTACGTTGGTCCCCAAATCTCTAATTACTTCTTCCGTACTTACTGGATTACCACCTATGTGGTAATTTGTGGGCACCTTGTTTTTCCCAAAGGGGATGACTATGCACTTTTTAGCATTTAGCTTGAGGCCATGGTTCTGGCACCAAGCATCCGTCTCTGTGAGACCCTTTTGGAGGATGCTTGTGTCAGCTGGAGATTCAATTATGGCTCCCAGTTTGCAGTCACCTGCCAACTTTGTCAGCCATAATCCCCCCGTGTTAGCCTGAACCTCAGAGAAGTATATACCGAACAAGAGAGGTCCCAGAACTGAGCCCTGTGGGATGCCACTTGTAACTGGTTAGGATTCGGACATGGCACCTACGATTCTGACCATGTGGGTTCTATCTCTGAGCCAGTTTGCAACCCATCTTGTGATATAGGGGTTGATATTTAAGCTGGTAAGCTTATTTATGATGCCCGAGTGGGGTATTGTGTCGAAGGCTTTTGCGAGGTCCAGGTAGGCTGTGTGGACTACCTTGCCCTCATCTATGGCTTTGGTAACTGTTTCAAAGAAATCAACTAGGTTTAAGAGGCAAGATCTGCACTTAACAAAGCCAAATTGGGTAGGGTACAGTGTCTGGAGGCTCCCAATGTCTTTGTTTATGAGTTCCATGATAATACGCTCCATAGCTTTACAGACCAGACTAGTCAGGCTTATGGGGCGATAGTTTCCGGGGTCCGTTGGGGCACCACCTTTGTGGAGTGGGACCACTGTAGCTGTACGCCATTCTTTGGGTACATATCCTGTAGTAAGGCTAAGTTTGAACAGTGACTTAATGTGAGGGTTCAGTTCTTCTTGGAGCTCATGTAAGACACAGCCTGGGACACCGTCCAGTCCCATAGATGCTGTGTTTTTTGCTTTGGAGAGGGCAGCTTTCACCTGTGCATCTGTGATGTCAGGGAGGTTACATTCAGTTGGGATAGGCGTTTGCTCCTTTGGGGGGGGAAGGGGTGGGGGAGTTTGCGCTGAATCTGCCTGCCAGGATGTTGGCTATGTCTGTAGGTTCGGTATATTTTGTACCGTTATGCAACAATTCAGAGCATATCTGGGAGTTTCCGCCCATGTTTCTGACATAACTAAAGAAGGCCTTGTGATTATCTTTAGTGTCTAGGGCAATTTTTCTTTTGAAACTGGCCTTTGATGATTTTATGAGGGATCGAAGTTTCTTGCTAATACTGATCAGTGATGCTTTCCCTTTTTGGGATTTTGCTCTGTCATGTAGTAGCTTCCTCCTTCTGTTGTATAGCTTATTTATGGCCGGGGTCCACCAGACCGGTCTCCTGTTTTTGTAGGAGTGAGTCTTGGTTTTATTTGGGATAGCACGATCCATGCATTCCTGCAGGTGCTCATAGAATGCATTTGTAAAGGATTCTGTGGATTGGGCTGTATTATCCTCTGGCCCAGGGGCTTTGAAGGATTCCACCTCAGTCTTGAGAAGTGCAAAGTTGGCTTTGGAGAAATTCTTTACAGTGATTTCCTTGGCTGGGGGTGAGGATGGGATATGGATGTCCAGGGAAATTTGTTTATGGTCTGATCTTACCAATGAGGGGTTTACCTCTGGTGTGGAACATAGAGTCCCCATGCTGGTGATGACCAGGTTCAATATGTTGTTCCCTCTTGTGGGAGTGGTGACCAGTTGTTCCATTGCGTTAGAGTTTATAAATTCAAGGAACCGTTGGGCGAGGGTGTTTGGGCTTGAGTAGTTTTCCCAGTCAATGTTTGGGTAGTTGAAGTCACCCAATGACATAGTGTTTGGAGAGACCTTCATATTCTCCAGTATTGTCAGGAATGCCAAGTGGGGTTCCCGTAATAGGAAGGGTGTTCTGTAGCAGGCTACAAACTGAAAGGCAGTTTTGCCCGCTGTTAGTTGCACATGGATGGTTTCCGATGCTTCGTGCAGTGCCACTAACCTGGAGGTGTAGGTATCTTTGATGAATATAGATACTCCCCCTCCTTTTGTGCTTCGGTCCTAGTTTTGGGGCTGAAACGCATGGTATGAGTTATAACCTGGTAGTGCTGGGGTGCTCTCAGGAGCCGTGAACCAGGTTTCTGTTACTGCACAGACATCGATTTTCTCCATACTGAGGAGAGTCTCGAGTGATGCATCTTGAGGTTTAGACTTCTGGCATTGAGTAGCATTACCTTTAGTTTTTTTATCTTTGGGTTGTCTATGGAGGTGGGTTTGTCCTTTGAGCCTTGCCTAAAAAAGGCACTATGGGGGTGGCAAGAGCCTTGGCCAGTATACGAAAGCCTAAGGGTGACAGGTGCAAGCCATCCCTAGCAAAGCAATGTGGCTTGTCGAGCATGTCATCCCAGGCTGACAGACACTGGATCCCCTTTGAATGACACCAATACTTTAGCCAATTGTTGAAACTGATCATTTTGTCTTTATACTGTGGCATCATTCTTGGTGAGGGCAAGATGCTACTCAAGGTCAGGGACATACCAGCCTGGGCTACATGGTCAGAGAGCTCCTCTATGTCTCTTTTCATGTAGTCCAGGGAGGTACATCTCAGGTCATTCACACCAGCATGGACAATGACGGAGTCATACTTGTACTTGCTTTGGAGTGACCTGAGTGCTTGCGTTTTGTGGTTGATCCTGGTACCCGACTCCTTGTTCAGTCTGGTGAGTGGGACGTCAGTGTGCCGGACAATAGAGTCCCCTATAACAAGTGTATTTGGTGTGTTGTTTGGCCTTATGGGCTGTGACTGTGAGGCACACTGATTTTGTGAGATATGTGATTTGTGGGTATTGTTGAGGGGTGGCTGTTGCTTGGATATCTGCTTAGGAGGTCTTTGCTGTTTAGGCAGATTTTTATTTAGAGCCTCAGTATGTCTTTGTGTGTTTATGTGTTGGGTATGCAGATACAATAGGTCTGTGTGAGACTGGATTTGTGGTGTGGGTGGTTACCTTTTCCTCCTGACTGACTGTGCCAGTCTTGGGTTGAGAGAGCTCTGCCTCCAGTTTGGCTGTGTAACTGCATCTCTCACGTGTATTAGAGTTTGTTGGAAGGAGGAGAGGGTTGTCTGTGTACATAAGGCAATTGTAACATTGCCTCAAAATTCCCAGATTCACCAGCTGGACTGGAGAGTAACCTTGAAACTGACCCTTGGCCATACCAGATTAGAATAGGGAACTGTTTTTTTTACTGATCAGATTAGGGAAGGGAACTGATTTTTCACTTGATCAGGAAGGACCAATCGGGAATCTAATACTTATGAGAAGTCAAGGAGGGTGTAGTGCTTTAGTTAGTTAGTGTTTCCTTATAAGAGCTGAGCAAGTGCAGGGCTTTAGAAAGAGAATAGAGTGATTACTTTGAGAGTTTGAATAGTTCTAAGGGAAAAAGTGAAGAGCAGACTTTGTGGAGCCTGGAATAGTTTAAACCTGTTTAGGCGGCGCTACCCGACGCTGCTCAGGGCGCAAAACCGCGCAAAAAGAGAGTTGTAGGGTTTTAAGAGAGAGAGATCAAGGAGTTTAGAATTGACCCAAAATGACCAATAAAACTACAGCTTCTAGGTAGTAACCACTCCTCCAGGGACAGGCAGGCTGTTCAGTGTTAACCACTTCCACTGGTGAACATAGAGACTTCCCTTTAGCCCAAGCAAGCACTGGCCTTCTAGAAACTTCCAAACAGTTCAGAACAGCAAATCTGTAACTGAACTTTCTTAACTTTCAGAAAGTGGGAAAAAAGCAAGATTTTTTTTTTCCTTTTGTTGTAGTTTAAAGGCAGCAGAGATACACAAGCAGCAAAATAATCACAACAGTGCAATAAATGACCCCACACTTGAGTGCTAGGCCAAAATCAGGTAAAATGCAGTTTTTAGAGAAAAAAACGATTTTAAATTAAGTGCCACACAGGAAATGCAGTAAACAGGCTCTAGATGTGTTCCAAGTACTGTTACTGTTACAGATATAAACTTTAGCAAGCGGGAAAATGCCAAAAAGTAGGCGGCAAAGCAGTAAAACTTAACAAAAAATCAGAAGAAAATACTTAAAATCTGCATCTCCTAGTTACAGAGTCCCACAAATGTGCAGGTGTGAAATAAATCAGTACACAACACCATGATTTGTCTACAACTATTAGTCACAGAGTCCCACTAGTTTATTTATTTATTTAACATTTAAGTGAGAATGTTCGACTTGGAACAAAGCCAATTTTCAGCAGAGGCCCGGGGAGAAACGCTCTAGAAGCATGTCTTTATAAGTGAGTATAGTGAGTACTCACTATAGTGAGTAAGTGAGTACTTACTTTATAAGTGAGTGAGTGACTTTCCAGTGAGCAAGTGTAGAATAAATCAGTTCACAGGGCCATGATTTGTTTACATCTCCTACTTAAGTAGTAAAAAGTAGGACCTAGTTAAGTAGCGAGAACTAGGAAGAATTAAAAATTGTTTTCTGAAGAAATATTTATAAGGGTGCTTACATTTGCAGTTATTTAGGTTCAGAGACAGATATATGTACCAGAGTGGTGTACAGTAGTTCAAACTTAAAATGAAGTTTACATTGTAGATTGCTATTACCACAGGAGAATGATACTGTCATCTGCTTCAGGAGCAGTGAGCTCTTTTTATCAATATTTTAATAGACCAACAAGTAAAAAAATAACAATGTCACTATTACACAACCTTTATACATTGTTTAAGGTAAGCTATACGGAAAAAAATGAGATCAGATGCATATCTGACACTCAATGGTCTGAGACATTTTTTCAATGCCTACAGCTGTGGATGTTTTCACCACTGCTTTTTATGTACATAATTGAAATACAATTTTTCTTTTTTTAATTAGGTTTGTTGAATTCAATTACTTTTGATGGAGTGTGCATTTCTTATGCTTGGGCCATCTTCCTGTCCGCTATCTATGCAACAATTAGTTCAATGTTTGAAAGAGATTTTCAGATAGCAGTTGCACATTTGTGCAGCTATGCAGAACTTATTTCAGTTGGCAGTAATCTTTTTTGTTTAGAGCTTAAGGGAAACAATATAAAGATAATAATGACAGGATTACTAAGTGCCAGAGCATTAAATGAGTCTTGGGACACAACTGCTGACAATTATTGTTTTACAGTAGAGACAGCAGGTAGTAAAATGTCCTAGAGGTGCCTGCAAGTAGAAAAACTTTGCTAACTCATTAGCTTGTACACTGGAATGCCAGCTTCCCTTATAGAAAAAGCAAAGATGAAATATTAATTTTAGAGGCTGTTTAGTAATGCTACAACATGCAGTTTTAACATATCACTGCTGTGTTTGAGTTATGAGCAAAGTTCAGTCAAGGAAAACGTTCTGACAAAACAACACATGGCCACCTCTCTGCTGGTATGTCAGCAGTGCCAGTCACCAGATTTAACCCACAATTCATAAGTTTTACTACAGAAAAGTATATTCAACAAGCCCCACATTGTGAGATAAGAGATTAAAGAGAAGCTCTGTGAGTGAGCATAGGTCTTTAGTGATGCATATTCAGGGATATTTTACATCACTGTTTTACCCATACAGTAATATGTAACCATTTATATACAGTAGGGAGATAAATACACACATTTAGACTAAAGTAATTTGCTTTGTTGCATGTCCTATAGCAGTTTTTGTGTACTATATTATATAATTACTGTAGAAGTCATGTTGATAATAATGAATTAAATAATAACTAATTAAAAGTAAATTAAAAGTAATCATTCTCTTATTTTTTCTTTGCACGTATCTGACTTGATTCATAAAAATGATTATACCATAGGTTCATAGGTTCATAGGTTCATACTAGGCTATCTGCCCTAGGGCATTTATAAGCCTAGCCAGTGTGTTTGGCTTTCGCCACCCATTTTAAATGAATTTTGCTATGCCCTTTTTCGAGGTTAGTATACTGTGCCTCTGTCTAACAATGACTGGACTGGGATTTTATTCCAGAGTAAAGGGAGCCTCTGGGTTATGAATCTGTCCCTCCAGCATGTCCTATTTATTTCAGTACTGAGGTTCAAGTCTCTCAAGTGCGTAGCTCGATGGGATTTGGATTTTCTGAGGTGCAGCATGTCCATTAATTCCGGGTTGGACATGGCTTTATACGTCAGGCACAGATTGCCTCTGAGCAGGCGGTATGCCACTGAGTAGAGCTGGAGTTTCTTTAACCGGGCAGCGTATGGCATCTGTTTGAGTCCTTTGATCCTCTTGGTGAGGTACTTTTGGGGTCTTTCCAGTTGCTGCAGGTGTCTGGTAAGGTACATCCCAAAAGGGGCATTGTACTCAATTATGGGCTTGACGAGGGATGAGTAAAGAGGCACAATGACCTTCCCTGATCTAGATGTTAATCCCTTCATGATTAGGTGGGCTGTATAAAATGTTTTTCTAACCACTTTGGCCACATGGTTTTCAAATGAGAGATTTCTATCAACTTGGGTCCCCAGGTCCCTAATTACTTCTTCCATACTTAATGGATTACCACCTATGTGGTAATTTGTAGGCACTTTGTTTTTGCCAAAGGGGATGACTATACACTTTTTGGCATTTAGCTTGAGGCTTGTGTCGGCTGGAGAGTCGATTATGGTGCCTTGTTAGTCATCTGCGAACTTGGTCAGCCACAGTCCTTCCGAGTTGGCCTGTACCTCCGAGAAATATATACCGAACAAGAGAGGTCCCAGGACTGAGCCTTGTGGGATGCCACTTGTTACTGGTTTGGAGTCTGACATGGCTCCAGCAATTCTAACCATGTGGGTTCTGTCCTTGAGCCAGTTTGCAACCCATCTAGTGACATAGGGGTTTATATTTAAGCTGGTGAGCTTATCTATAATGCCCGAGTGGGGTATTGTATCGAAGGCTTTTGCGAGGTCCAGGTAGGCTGTGTGGACCACCTTCCCCATGTCAGTGGCCTTGGTGACTGTTTCAAAGAAATCGACCAGGTTTAAGAGGCAGGATCTGCCCTTAACAAAGCCGAACTGGGTAGCCTCCAATGTCTGTAGGTCCCCAATATCTTTATTTATGAGGTCCATGATGATCCTTTCCATAGCTTTGCAGACCAAGCTAGTCAGGCTTATGGGGCGATAGATTCCAGGATCCGTTGAGGCACCACCTTTGTGGAGAGGGACCACTGTTGCTGTACGCCACTCTTTTAGGGTTACCCACCTGTTCCACTTTGTGAGGGACAGTCCCTCTTTGGGCAGTTGTGTCCTGCGAAAACACTGAAAAAATGGCAGATGTCCTGAGATTATTGTACAAAAATATTTCCTAAGTTTTCTTTCATAGTTTCATAAGACAGTTATTTTTTCTCTGAAACACCTAAATGTTATATGAAATAGCATAAGCAACTCAAATGCTACACGAATAAGCTTTTATTTTGGCAGAAAGGTGAAGTTCTATCATTTGTACTGGTCATGGGTATGTTTTTTCCTGCTAATCTGACATTTCTACAGTAAATGTCCCACTTTGAGCATTTGAAAAGGTGGTAACCCTACACTCTTTGGGTACATATCCTGTAGTAAGGCTGAGATTGAACAGTAGTTTTATGTTTGGGTTTAGCTCTTCTTGGAGTTCATGTAGGACACATCCCAGGAAACCGTCTGGTCCCATTGATGCTGTGTTTTTTGCTTTGGAGAGGGCGGCTCTTACCTGAGCATCTGAAATGTCAGGGGGGCAGCACTCTGCTGGGATAGATATTTGCCCTTTTGGTGGGGAGGGGGGGAGAAGTTTACGCTGAGCCTGTCAGCTAGGATGTTGGCAATGTCTGTGGGTTTGGTGTATTTTTTTGTCATTTTGGACTAATTCTGAGCATATCTGGGAATTCCCACCCAGGCTCCTAACATAACTAAAGAAAGCCTTGTGAGTATCCTTAGTGTCCTGTGCAATTTTTCTCTCGAAGCTGGCCTTAGACGATTTTATGAGTGCCCATAGTTTTTTGCTAATACTGATCAGAGATGCCTTCCCTTTTTGGGATTTTGCTCTATCATGTAGTAGCTTCCTCCTTCTATTGTATAGTTTGTTTATGGCTGGGGTCCACCAGACAGGACGCCTGCCTTTGGAGGATTGGGTCTTGGTTTTATTTGGGATTGCATGATCCATACATTCCTGAAGGTGTTCATAGAATGCGTTTATAAAGGATTCTGCGGTCTGGGCCGTATTTTCCACAGGCCCGGGGGCTTTGAAGGATTCCACCTCGGTTTTGAGGAGTGTGAAATTTGCTTTAGAGAAGTTTTTCACTGTGGTTTTCTGGGCAGGGGGTGGGGTTGTGATGTGAATATCCAGTGAGATTAGTTTATAGTAATGCTTTTTGACTTGACGAGTTTATGTTCGCTACGTCTACTACTATTGTCTGATCTGATTAATATACAGTGATTAACTAGAAATATATGGACTGAAAATCTTCCACACAGGAAAGACGGGAAACAAGGATCATTTTTTTGTTTTTTTTTCTTTTTTGCAACAAACAGCAGGAAAATGCAATAAATATGTAACACAGGCTAGCGCACGTGAGTGTGTAGCCTCAACAGGTATATGCAACAAACAGGACAAACTTTAAAAGTGCAGGTGCAAAAACAACTTTAAACAGTTTAAAACAGTTCAAGAAGCAGAAATACTTGCAGTTTAGCTAGATCGGACAGTCGCCCAGGTAGTAGCAAGAAAAAAACACTTTTATCAGGTTAGCAGTCACTCTTTTAGCCTCTCTGCTGCTGCCACCACTCTGCAGGACCACGAGGAGCTTGGCTGAGTAGTAACAAGCACAAAAACCGCGCCAAAGTGGGTTTTATACAGGGGGACTTGAAAGATCTAGAAATTGGCCCAAAACGGCCAATAGACTACCAGATTCTTGTGCTGGGAACACTCCTCCAGGGATAGATAGGCTGCTCTAAGCTCCCCACTGCCAATGGTGAACAAAGAAGCCTCCCTTTATCCAAGAAAGGAAATGGGCAACACAGTCGAATATGAAAGAAAAGTTCAGCCCAAAAGGCCTAGTGAAAAAAGCTTGTACCCCAGCCAGTGCAGCTCTGTGACAAGAGCGCTGGAAAGAACAAGACGTGTGAATCAAGCACTCTTTCTATTATTTTACATGACAGAGTGCTTGTGCATGTATGCATATGTGTATGTGTGAACATATGGTATGTGTGAACATATGGGTGTTTGTGTGTGTGTGTGTGTGTGTGTGTGTGTGTGTGTATGGACTAAAAATCTGAATTTTTTATTGCACAATGAATTTTGCTGGTAGGGGTGTGTGTATGAAGTACAATGATTGATACCTATTGATATGATCAGTGCAATGTATCTATGTTTTATTTTGCTTTCTACAGATTTTTATGGCAAATGTGCTTTATTATGTAAGGGAAAGGAATGGAACATTGATGAACCTGTCTCGTTAAGCCTTGTTTTGTTTAGACGTTACAAGCTTCACCATCTGAAACTGACAAACAATTTTCACATGCTGAGTAGCTGGTATTCATCCAGTATTTGATTTGTCCGGTATTGCTTTAGGCTTAAATAACAAATAACATAGCAGCCCAGAGGTGTAGTGCAGTGAGCTGTAGTCCTCAGACGGTTACAGATGATGTAGGTTCAGGCTGAGCTGCTGCTGTATGGTAGATACGTACAAGCAGCTGACAGATTTTATGTGTGAGCAAATGTATCTAGCATGGCATGGATCCAGGCATTAATAGCAAAACAGATGCTTTTTGGGACCTTCTCAGGGTGCACTCAGCAAAACACACTGTTTTGTGTAATTAACAGGGCACACTATTGAGGTAATGTGCTTCATGGCATATTTACAATAAATCAGTACCAGTGTACACGCAAGTTGTCGGGCTTTGTTTAACAAGATTACAAGTATTAGCAAGTCTTCACATGATTAAAATTCATAAACATGCATTTGTACTTAGCAAATGCTGCCTACACTACTGCAGTCTTAACTTAAACTAGGAATCATTAATTCAGTTTTATATCAACAGTGCCTCAGTATAGAGCAATCACATCTGAGATTATTCTGTGGTCAGTTTTGGATAATTAATCAAGGACATCACTTGGCTAATGTCAGCAAGCAGCATGAATGCTCTTATTTGCCTATCATGGGGGGTACAAACATCATAGAGCATAAAATTCAGTAGATCACATATTTATGCTAAATCTAGAAGGAAGTTAGTTTTGAGTGATGTCATATTTATGCTAAATCTAGAAGGAAGTTAGTTTTGAGTGATTTTTTTCAGTCCTATGTAGTGCATACATGCACAGGGCAGAGCTCATACACATGCCTTAGTATAGTAGATCTCTTAGAGATTTACCCTGATACACTGTACTGTTGTGATAAATATGCCCCAGGTAAGTTCCCAAGGAGGGTATTGCTTGATATACCTTTTAGTATGCATTAAACTGATAAGATACAGTTTCAGGCTATAGGATGGCTTGATATTGATAAATGTACCTGGCATGTATATAGTAAAGTAGTACTGTTATGTATATATTGAAATGCCTAATGGCATTATGGTGCCAAACTAAGGATTGAAGGATTGCTACACTTACTATATAGTCTCACTGACAGGATGCAGCTTGGACATGGATGACATGAGAGCAAGGAGGAGGAAGCTGGACATTCTATATACCCAGGAGTAGAGATGGAAAGGCAGTGCAGCAAAACCCCTTGGTTTGGGATCTAGCGTCTACTACTCAGAGGGATGATGGACTAGAAGTGGTGTAGGAATTGTGGTGAGGGAGAGGCTTTAGAAGACAGTGAGGAATGTCATCAGAATTAGTCTCAAACTCATGGCAATCAGACTCCAGAGTAATGATAGGGCAGTAGTCATAATCTCAGTCTCTGCCCCACAGAAGGGTTGTGTTAATGAGGAAAAGAGGGCATTCAGACAGCAGCTGCAGGACTTGCTACATAAAGCAGGAAAACATGAGCTGGTATTGATAAGGAAGGACCTAAATACACACATTGGGGCAGACATTGCAGGATATGAGGACTGTGTGGATCAACAGTAATGAACAAGGAGAGACCATTCTAGACTTCTGTCTAGTAAATGGCATGATGGTGGTAAACACATAGCTCAGCAACCTACACGAAGTGTAACAGTTCTTAATTCATGTTTGGCAGGTTGATTGTTTTTTACATCCAGCTTTCACTCAACAGAGCTGTCCCAGGTACCCCCACGCTGAGCAACCGGACAACAGCAAGCCATTAGTTTATTGACCCATGGCTACTGGAATTTCTGATCAGCATACACTGGCCAATAGGGGCACATACACCCCTCCCACCATTAGCATGGGTCCCAGGTGTAGGTTGGAATAGGTCGAGTCTTCAACCCACTTATCACTGACAAATGCCCATGCCCATTTGGTGACATTACTACATGACCAAATCACCTAGAGTCATATTTCACCATCGAGTGGCTAGCCCTGACATGGCTTGAAGTCTGTGATCTTGAGGATACTGTGCTCCACAGTTAATGCCCAAACTGGTTGGACTGTAGACATCTTCCCCCTATCCAGAATCTGTGTTGCTGCCCAAAACTCTATTTTTGGGTGAGTTTGAGGTGGAAACACTCAGCATGTTTTTTGGAAGGTGGGAGGAACCCCACAGAGACTCAGGGCAAACATACAAACTCCAAACAGGTACTTGCTGGAAGTCAGGCTTGAACTGTGCATCTTGTGCATCGGAGACAAAGACCTTAACCATTATGCCAACAGATTTTTAAAAAATTCTGTATATTAAAAACCAAATATTTTTGTAGGGTATGAGACCATTCTTTATATATATATATATATATATATATATATATATATATATATATATATATATATATATATGTGTGTGTGTGTATATATATATATATATATATATATATATATATATATGTACACACGCACACACACACACGCACACACACACATATATATATATATATATATATATATATATATATACCATTTTGAAGGATGCACAAACTTTGATTAAAAGGAAAAGATGTAGAACAAAATAAAACTCACCTTTTTCCTCTTTTTTTATGCCTTCAATCAAAATCCAAAGTGCACTATTTTTGACTTAGTAAAATGTTGACAACAGAAATATCTGATTTTCTAACTATAATGTTGTGTTCTTGTGCATATTACTGACATAAAAGTAGGAGAAGGAGATAGGAAACTTGTATAACAGAATAGATACAAATAATGTGATTAAATGCTGTAGTCATAGCGGCTGAAGGTCCAAAGAGAATTGCCCCTGATACCTTGTGCAATTAAAAAAATGAATGAATATTCTATGAATTCTTACTCCTGTTATGAATTTTTAGCCTTATGATAAGAAATCTGAATTTTTAAATTTGAAATTTGTTGTGCTTCTAAGTGTCTTATGGGTAAACTTATAAAAACTGAAGCATAGTAACACGTGATTAACTTTAGTCTTAATCTCACTTGGCCGCAATGCTTATAGTTTATGCAATTTAAAACAGGATTAACAATACAGAAGTTAAAAACAACAGATGTAAAAATATGTTCAAAAAGTCCATTAATAATCAAATAAGATTTAACAAGTACATTGCATAATAGATGTATTGCAATCATATCTGTCAACCTCTTAGTGCAATAATGTGGATAAAGCCTAAGCCAATGGGGGGGGGCAAAGACCCCAAAATAAGGACAGCTTTTAAATATTGCTCTTATAAACGTCAGTCACAGTCGCTGGAATATCAGGATTTGTCTTGGCATGCATTTTCTAAAGGATATGAAGTCTGAAACTCAAATGTATGTCATTATTTAGTAATTTCAGTCCTCAGTGATTTGCCATAAAATACAAATTTTAAGAGGGACAGACCAAAAATATGGGGCAAAAATTTGGATATTCTGTGAAAATCTGGGCAGTTAAGAGTTATGTTTACAATGTCATTTACAACAGAAAGAAACTCTACAGAAACCATTGTATCTGTAGGATATGCAACTTGAAACTTCTGTATAAAAAGCTATTATCAGAGATTGTAGAGTCTTCTACAGGACTTACACCAGATAGGCAAATAGACAACACTAATGCACTCTTTCAAAGCAACACCCATATCAACACATACAGCCACATCTCATGGAGCCTCTGCCTCTAAGCCCATAAGGCAAGCCACCACAAAATCCAACATTCTAGTCAGTGGAGACTCCGTTGTGAGACATGCTGATGTCCCTCTCACCAGGCTGAGTAAGGAGAAAGTCACAGTCACTTGCTTAATACCTGGACTTGTCACTGTGAAAAGCTCAATCTAAACCTTCCTACATAAAACACAACTTTCTCCTATTCAGTTCCTTCTCCTGCTACTACAGCTCACTACCTTTCATTTACAGTCTCCCTTTTACTCCCCTCACCGCTGTCCAACTCTGTTTCCTAACTTCTCCCCCTGCCTCATCAACCTGCCAGCCAACTGCTACATTCTGTTTATTCAGACCTCATCACTGATTGCCTTACCCTTATTTTGCACTTGAATCACAATATTATTACTTTTTTAACTGGGTGAAATTCTGATTGAAATGTCTTAGCTTGTGTGCGTTCATTTCTCTTGTATAACCTTCTTGAGTGCCAAAGTCTACACTATCTGTATTGTTCTCATTGTTTATAATGTCTACTCACTCTGTATTGTTCTCATATATGATATGTATGTATATAATGTTTACTCACTCTGTATTGTTCTCATATTGATATGTATGCAACTTTATACATTCTCTTGTGGATCTTTTCTCCCCGGGCCTCCCCTTAAAAAGGGCTCTAGCTCAGTTGGACCTTCCTGGTCAACAATTGTCAGATAAATAAATAAATAAATAATTGCTTATCAGGGGCCAGAATCCACCATATTACACATGAACTCTGGTTATTTGACCACAAGTACCAGTATAACTCAGTCATAGTCCATGTGGTATAAATGACTTGAGGCATACCTTTCTAGACTATATTAAGAGAGGCATCAAAGATCTTGGAATATGTGTCTCAGGCTGTTATGAGCCTAGCATTGAGCAGCATTTTACCTTCTCCAAGGATCAGGCCACTATATGAATAAAAGATGACTTGCTTTAATAATTGGTTTAGTTTCTGGTGTCATTCTAAGGGGTGCAATATGTGTCAGCGTGAAAGGAGATGGTCAACAGAACATGCCACTTTGCCAGGGATGGTCTGCACCCTTTGCCTCCTCTAGGCTTTTGAATATTACCTAAAACATTGCCAAAATGAAAGTACTTCTGACATAGCAAATCAAAACCAAGAAAATCTAAAAGTGTAACTGCTCAATGCTAGGAGTCTAGACAAAAAACTCCACTCTCTAAAAGCTGTCTTCATCCTAGAGAATACTGACATCTCCATGGTTACTAAGACATGATTTAAAGCTGTGGAGAGCCCAGTGACAGTGCAAGGTTATAATGCCTTCCACACATTTAGACCAGCTACTACACAGACAGGGCCTAAAGGTGGAGGTGTCTTGATTTACATCAAAAATAATTATACCTTAAGGCTGGTCATACAGGACAATGCACTTGAGCTTCTCCACATTCAAATCACCATAGGCAAGATCCAATATCACTTAATTGCAAACTTTAGGTCTACCACTATGACACAGGAAACCCATACCATGTTTTTAAATTTATTGGAAACACTCACAATCCAACCCAATGCCATATTCATGGGTGACTTTCATTACCCCACTATTAACTGGGAAACACCTACGACACCAAACGTACAGACACAGAGTTTCCTGAATTTTGTAAACACAAACTCCCTAGACCAGATTGTTAATACACCAACAAGGAGTGCAACCATATTGGATCTGGTCCTTACTAATTTGGGAGAGTGCTGCACAACCCATAGTGTAATGTCTTCTCTGGTAAGGTCAGATCACAAAATAGTCTCCTTTGAAGTAAAAATAAAACCTGAAATATTCAAGAATTACTCTAAGGTTAACATTCTACTATTAAGTGATAATCTGACAAAAAATCAAGACCCCATAAACCCTGAGAACACTGCTGCCTATGCAGAATTGTTCACAGAAATCCCATACAAGCATGTTAATGGCTGCATAGAGGCAGCTGTACTTACCAGGAAGAAGTACAGAACTAACTCAAAAATCAAGCCACCCTAGTAGAATCACAACATCAATAGGCTGTATAACATAAGGAAGAAAATCATGGCAAAAATTAGGAAGAGCAGAACCCAGCAGGATAAAAGCACTCTCATCAACTAAACAAACAGCTCAGTGGACAAATTAAGTCTAGGGGTATGTACAGTATGCACAAATTTTTATGTTGGTAAGACAGAGAGACCTATTCGGAGGCGTATTTATAAACATTTATATGATATTTCTAAGCAAAAAGAAACTAACGCCTTCTATAAACATTCAGTTTCCTGTCCCAACATGAACCTTAAATTTATAGTATTAAAACAAGTTGCGCATGAACCTAGAGGTGGTGATTGGGAAACCACACTTGAGTATAGGGAACTCTTGTGGCAACTGAGACTGGACGCAGGTAAACCGCCAGGTCTCAATGACAGTATCAATATCAGTAGTGTTCTAAAGTTAAGAAATGCTCGATTATAGTTTGTAGAGTTGAATTTTGTCCACTTTTTTCATTACTACACAGTCCTTTAATCACTTATTTTTTATATGAGGTCAACATATGAGATTTTATACTAGTCTAATACTAGTTTTTTGAGATGGTCATCTATATTTAATATATATTAATTTACTTTACATTACTTAACACTATTTATTACTAAATATAACACTATTTATTAAATTACTATTTACTAAATTACATTATATTTCTTTGTATATTTGTTTTTTCTTGCCAATATGCTTTGACAGTATTAGCTTGATACAAGCATTAACACAACACGGTAGATTTTATTCTAAAACATATTCATAACATTTTTAACAATAGTTTTTTAACACGCTAGTGTTGTTGTGTGATGGTACAAGGTTTTTAACCATACAAGTTTTAAGTTATTTGATGAATTTTTTGTCAAATTTATTGGCAGTTGAATCATTCGTTTTATTTGATGAAAAGATTTTATAAAATTTGATTTTTAAATCTATAAGGTGTGATACTACATAAATTGTATTTATGGTAGTCTTCCATGTCTATTTTACATCGAATGACTTTATATTTTATATTTTACATTTTATATTTTGCAGTCCTTTGCATGTATTCAAGTATATTTCTTTAATACGTGATTGAATTCACGATGCAACAATTAAGTAATTAACTAATTAATTAGTTACAGCATGTGACTTTGGCTGCAGTATATATTTGTTGAGTATTAAGCATTGTTTTTATACTTGATAAAGCTCGGTATTGCACTGAGTGAAAGCGCTTGTTTTAGTGTGGTGGCTTCCAATAAAGGATTTATTTACAGTCTTGTTTGGCGCTTCATCCTTGGGTCGTGAATTCTTTTTTATGGACTTCTGATTTCACAAATTAAGTCTCCCAAACCCAAATGTGAGGTAAAGTTGGCTTCTCAGGCTAAGAACACCCACAAGGCATTCTATAGCTATGTATTCAACCTCAAAGGCAATACACAATTGTGTGCAGAGCTCATTGTAAATGGAGCCACCTATACTGAGCCAGATAATATAGAAAACCTACTGGCCGACAAATTCATCTCCAGCTTTACTACTCTGCCCCCTTCAATCTTCCATCAGGAAATAGCATCAAATATAACTTACCCTGCTATCACTAGGAAACAGGTCCTTAATGCTCTCTCAAAGGCCAAGAATACAGCATCAGTGGGGCCAGACAATATCTCAGGATGCCTTCTAAATAGCATGAAACATGACCTATCAGGCCCTCTGGAACTGCTATTTAACTGTAGCCTAAAAACAGGCTTTGTGCCTCACGAATGGAGAACAACAACAGTCATCCCTCTGCACAAAGGTCGGCCATCTACAGACCCTTGAAACTACATACCCATAGGTCTCACTAGTCTCATATACAAAGCCATGGAAAGAATTATGGAAATGATAAATAATGACATAGTAAACTTCCAGACAGTGAAACCAGCCCAATTTGATTTCATCTAGGGCAAGTCATACCTACTCAACCTGGTGGAATTCTTTGAGAAGGTCACCAAATCAAAGGACGAGAGCAACATGGCTCACACTGCCTACCTTGACCTGGCCAAGGCATTTGACACAATCTGTCACTTGGGCATTGGGAACAAACTTAAGAGCTTAGGTGCAAACCCTTATCTCACCCAGTGGATAGTCAGCTGGCTCATAGACAGGAACCAGTAAGTTAGAATTGGGGAATCCACCTCTGCAAAGAGGCCACTTACAAGTGGAGTGTCTCAGGGATCAGTCCTGGGACCACTCCTTTTTGGCATTTACCTCTATGAAGTCAATGCCAATGTCACTGGTCTCTGGCTGACTAAATATGCAGATGAGTGTAAATTAGGAGCTGTCATTGAATCACCCACCAACACAAATGTTCTCCAGAAAGGGCTGACACAGACAAACAACTGGTACCAGAGCCATGGACTAAAACTAAATGTATTTATTTATTTTATTTTATTTATTTTATTTTACATTTGTTAACCGGGATGGTCCAACTGGACACAGGCCCATTTTCAATGGAGGCCCGGGGAGAAAATTTCCACAATAAGTAAAATTTTACACAATATGTTAAAATACAGTATACAGAAAATTTTCAAACAATATGTTACAATACAGTATATAGCAGAAGACATAAAAAGACCTATATATACAGGAACAAATAATTACACATGGTTAATAACAGAATACGTATACAAATTCAATCAGCATTAGGAGAAGACCTAGACTGTACTATATATTACAGTAGGTATATTAGGAAGTGAGGTATATAAGTGGAATAATTTGAGGGCTTATGTAATACATGGGCATAGCCACTTATTCTTTAAGTGTGTTCTAAGTGAGTTTTTAAAGTGAGAAGAGGTAGGGGCAGAAATCAGAGCAGGAGGGAGATTATTCCAGGTTCTAGCTATGGAGTGGGAGAACAGTGCTTTTCCTGCAGTACTGTTAGCCCTAAAGATACAGAGGAGGGGTTTGTCTGAAGATCGGAGAGGATGATTTGTATTATAGCGGGTGAGAAGTTGGCCTAGTGCAGGGTTTTATTCTGGATGTGTTACCACATTGTAGGGAATGACTAATTGGTGATAGGTTAGTAGCTGGGGAAGTTCCAGCCATTGTAGTTCCCTTAGAGCCTGGCAATGGTGGGTTCTAAAGGTGGAGTTGTTTGCAAACTTGGCGATTTTATTATAACATGATTTGAGTCTGGCAAGGTCAACTTTTCTAAGCTGGGTAAGAATTGGAGCAGCATACATTAGGGTAGACAAGAGGTCAGTTTGGGCTAGGGTAATCTGTGCTTGTTTTGAGAGGGATTTCCTGTGCCTATATAGTGTTCCCATATTTTAATGGACTTTTTTGATAGCTTGCAAAATGTGGAGGTCGAAGTGTAGATTTTTATCAATTTCAATGCTTAAGTGTTTGGTATGGTCAGAGGGAGAGATAATATTGCCATTTTTGGAGGAAATAGTGAAGGATAGAGGGGTGGAAATGGTTTTGTTGGGGGTGAAAAGTAGTAGTTTGGTTTTATTAGGGTTTAGGATAAGTTGGATCTGAGTGATCCAACTTTCCATAGAGCTAAAGGATTACTGGGTGAGTTGTTGTAGGGTGGGAAGTGATGGAGCTGAGCAGATAAGAGTTGAAACATCAGGGTATTGTATAAGTGAAGCATGCTGTGTGGTGGTATGGAGATTATTGGTAAATATGGAGAAAAGAAGTGGGCCTAATATGGAGCCTTGTGTTACACCTATGGTAGTTGGGAGTAAGGGGGATAGTACATTTTGCCATCGGACAGATTGTTGCCTATTTGACAGATAGCTTTTAAAGCAGGCTATAGCGGAAGGGGCAAAGGATAGGGATGTCAGGGTATCTAATAGTAAGGGATGTGAAACATGTCAAATGCTTTTTGTATTAGTCTAGAAATATTGCAGATACAAAGTTATTATTATTTCTGTGTTGGTTGATCAGGTTGGTGAAAGAGAGCAGAGCTGTGGTTGTGCTATGGTGTTGACGGAAGTCATGCTGTGTGGGGGAGAGGAGTTGGTGTGAGTTGAGGAATTGTGTTACCTGAGAATGTATACATTTCTCTAGTATTTTATATAAGGGGGTAGAATGGCAATCAGGTGATAATTTGAGTATTCATAAGAGTTTCCGCCTTTATGTAGTGGAATAATGTATAATACCTTCCATAGCTATGGGACATATGCTTCTTGTATGGAGCGATTGATAAGAATAGAAATAGGACAGGATAAAAATTCAGCAGCTATTTTTAGGAAGTTGGCTGGTAGACTGTCAGTGGCAAGGGTGGTAGGTTTCAGTTTTAGGAGGTGTTTTTTAATTGTTGAGGTGGGAACGGGTGAGAGCGTAAAGGATGGGATGTTGTCAGGGCATTTGGTTGGGTTATATGTAGGGCTGTTTTTGGATAGTTGGGAGGATAGTGTTAAGATGGATTCTGTGAAGTGGTGATTGAATTGGGAGGCAATGTCCTTGTTGTCATTCATGGAGTTAGGAGTGGGAGTGTAGTTTTGCCTGGTTTTAGGAGAGAGTTAATGGTATGCCAAAACTTTTGGGGATCTTTTGAATGTTTGTTTTGGATAGTGAGGAAGTAATTTTGTCTATCGAGTTTAGTTTGTCTCTTGGCCTGATTTCTCAGTTGTAGGTAACTTTGTTTGGCTAGGCTAGTATTGCATTTCTTCTAAATTCTCCAAGCCTTATCCCTTGACTTTAGAAGGTCTCTAGTTTCCATAGTTAGCCACGGTACATAGTTTGCTTTGGGTCTTATTTTCCTAATTGGTGGGAGTCTATCAAGGATATTGATGATAATATTGTTGAAGTAGTCAACAGCTTGGTCTAGATTTAGAGTTTGTAGTGGTTTCCAGTTACTATGTTTTAGAATATGGTTTAGTTCTTGTATATTTAGTTTATGATCATCTCTGACTTGTCTAAAAACAATGGGTTTGGTTATGTTGGTACCTTTCTGCAGGAGGAAGGTGGGGAGATGGTCAGTAAGACCATCAGGAAAGCATCCTGTCTGATAGTTTTGTTTAGGGCAGTTAACTAGTGTCCAATATAGAATAGACTGTGTTTTTTTTTTTGTTGATTCTAGTGGGTTCTTGGATAAGTTGGGTAAAACTGTAAAGATTAATATGGTTATTGGAGTTGTTAGAGGTACAGGCTGACCAATCAGTGTTCAGGTCACCTAGTAAGATGGTTTCTTAGGGGAGATTATCTGTGGCCCATTGTAACATTTCTTCAATGATGGGAGAGTTAGTACCTGGGAGAATATTACAGCAGAGAATGATGATAGTTTTTGTGTCATTTATGCTTAGGGTTTAACTTAAGATTTCGGCATTTTGAAATTTAGGTATGGGGGTTTGTAGAGGTTTGATGTTGATTGTATTTTTGTAGAGGATAGCAATTCTACCTCTCTTTTTGCCCACTCTATCCAGTCTTAGGATATTATATCCTGGTGGGAGAATGTAAAATAGTATCTTTTGGGAAGTTATCCACCTCTGGCAGCTATCATATTAACAACACACCCTTAAGAGTTGACTCAGTAGTCAGGCACTTGGGGACACATATAGACAATAATCTAGCCTTTGACCAAAATGTGTCTACTGTAGTGAGGAAATCATTCTATGTTGTGCAAGTTATAAACAAAGGTATGGAAACTATTTCCGAGAAAGTCATTGTTCCACTGTATTCAGCATTCAATCAGACCTTTCACTGAGTACAGTTCCTCACAAAAAGAATACAGGGCATAAGTAACAAGTCCTATGCAGTCAATGTCAAGGCCCTATCCCTGTGCTCTGTTTCCTACAGGCTGTTGAGGGAAGATCTATGCCTGGTATACAAGGACATTATCAGACCCCACTCTGATGGACCTCCTGCATATCTGCAAAACAAACAGCACCAGAGTTACCTATTCTAAAGACTTAAACCTTGCCTGTGATATAAATAGGACCTGCTGAAGAGACAAATATGTGTCCCAAAGACTACCCTTTCTCTGGATCAGGCTTCCCATCCATGTGAAGCAGAGTACCTCCCAAACCCAATTCAAGTGTAACTTGGACAACTGGATGGAAAACAGGAAGGTTATCCCTGCTTTGGCACCTATGTCTATAATGGACACAAGCAGCCTGTAGGAGGTTCATCTCCCAGGACCCTGCTTGTAAATGTTTCACCTCACAAGCCCCTGCTTACACTTATCAAGGGTACCAGAACTTGTTAGAGATTTGGGATGCATGGCTAGGCTTAAAAAGGCCCTTGTGGTCATTAGCCTAGTAAACACCTATGAACCTATGTTTCTGGTGTCTTCAAAAATATTATATGAACCATCAAAAGCCCTTTGCTTGATAACTGGTGCAGTTACAATGAAATATAGAACATGAATAGCCCATTTAAATAGGCAGAACCAAAGTCATGTATAACATGGAATGTTAGTAATAAAGTTGTAAGCACACCTTGCAGCCTTGGCAGCTGCTCTAAACCATGCAGCACAGGAGGAATATGCTTAAAGTGGCAAGCAGACTGGTAAGCATTATACACAATCCTGGCCACAGAATTCTGCACCTGTTTACAGCCAAACAAAGTCACACCCAAAAGCCTCAGTTAAAAAAGTCCACACCAGCCATGGCAGAAAACAAGGCTTGAACCTACACAGCTGAAGCCAGATCTGTTGATTAGGCATTTAATGTGAGTAATATTTCACATATAGAAATACAAAGATATGACTAAAACCTTTTATCTGGCAAGTTAATGAAGATATGTTATCAAGAATCATCACCTGATTTATCATCCTTATAATAATCTCCAACCTATTTCCCCACAAAAGACTGGGGAGTATGGGATTGTTGGACTGTAATGTGCAACATCTTAGCTTAATGTTTGTGTGATTGCATTTAAGCTGTTTTTCAGTAACTCAAGGGTCAATGATAAAGCCCAAGCCAACTTCTAAAGTAGTCAAATCAGAGATCATTCCCTGATGCTTTTGAGAAAACAGGACTTACAAGACGATATTATATGTGTATCAGTGCTATCAAACATCTCTGTCTTGCATGCCCTTCTATTATGGTAGCATGTATATTCATGACTAATAAAGCAGCCAGGTAGAACTTTAAGGCATCCCATGTCACCTGGCTGTTGTCAGCTGCATTAACTTCAGAAATGACACACTGAGAGAGTCCCAAGTGGTAAAAAGCAAACCACAGTAGAAATGTAGAAGGAAGATCAGAATGGGTATGAAGGTTTTCACAGTCAAGATTCCACAATCCATTGTATGAAAGCAATCACAGTTTAAAGATTACCAAGAAAGGAATATAATATTTATCCCTTATCAGTAAGGGTTAATTAACTGTTAACATATGAGTGGGAGCAGTGTTGTGCTTAGATCTAAAATCAAACGGGCAAAGATTCAAGAGTTCATGAGATTTACAATGTGAATACTAGTATATAAAGACCATTTCCTCAGTACCTTTACAATAAAGGGTACTTTTTAGACAGGTGAACATTTCCATGATCACACAGATCAAGAGAAGACTTATTGATGTCTCTTATAAATTTATTGGAGGCTCCCTGGTACTCATAGATGACAATGTAGTCTAAAAACAATTAGATCCATTAAATTCTGGCAAGATTTAACTGACATGACAGGTCTTGAGTCAATTTACATATGTCAAATGTACAATGGAAACAATATCCCCAACATCTTTGTAGTCAACATACCTCAGTATATCCAAAAGAAGTCTTGGGCAAAAGATATCCAGACCTCTGTTGTGGTCAATTGATAGTTTCTGGCATTATGAATGCCTGGCCTTGGCAACATTAGCAAAAAAATTGTGTAGTCACTTTGCATCTAAAGGAGGCAATTGCATTCTAGACTGCTTGATAAACTGGGTTGCCTTTACTGTCCTCTGTGCAGAAAACCATGAGCAGGCAATCTGATGCAGCAGGAATTTCACCTGACAAAATATTACCTTACTATGTGAGGTTTATTCTGGTTTAATTTATCCAAGTCTTTTGGGTTTCTAATACCATGACTGGAATAGACCCTCATTCCTAAGTTAAAGTATGATTAAAGTTCATGAAATTAATATTGTTTCAGTCTTTGATGTTAGCCAGAAGTGCTCTTCGCATCACCTGCAATGTGTGAGTTCTGTATGGCATCCTTTGTGCAGGTGTATATTTCCGCTTATGTGTTCCATCCATTACCCTTGCCTGCACAGTTCTCAGATATCATAGTAAAACCATAATTCCCTAACTACAATCTGCAGTAAGAGCGTATGTTGAAGGTGATTACATACAGAGCTCCCATCACAGCACTATTACACACAGATCTTGGGAGCCTGAGGTCATCACTAGCCTTCAAAAGGATCATCTTCATCAAAGAAATTATATTGAATGTCATAAGTATTACAGATACAAAGGCTGAGTCAACTCAGTATTAGGCAGTTAACTCAGTGTTAAGGAGCCCAGGAAGAAATAGATCAAATACTGATCAGACCATGACAATGGTTCTAATGCCAGTCCCAAAGTGGGCATTCCCAGATGAAATATCAAGCTCAAATAATGATCACAAATCACCACTTTGAAGTCAAAACAGAGACCTCTTGTTACAAAGTATCACAATAACTGAGCAGATGGTAAATAAGAAAAAAATTTGCAATTCTCTCCTGCTGCAAATACATACTGAAGTAACTTGATAGCTCCTTGTCAATTTGCTCCATCACAATTCCTAATATATAAAAAAAAACATAACTCATCCCAATTGCTGATATGTCCCTATCTAGGACTCCAAATAACCAAAACACCGGGTGGAATAGCCCAATATAAATTTGACCCCAAGTTTATTTCTGAACAGGTTTGAATTATAAGTACTAAGTCCAAACTTCAATGCAAGTCTGAAACTATGCTGGGTTTGTTTCATACAGATCTTGCATTAAGCAAAAGAGCAACAGGAGAATTGTTTGTGCGTGAATGTTAGTGCTTAACACATGACTCTATATGTACTTCAGTGAGAAAGCAGTAATCCTTAATCCCCTAAATTTTCATCTATAGTGATCATTAGCAACCCTAACACTGAATAATTTCTATAAAATGAGACAGGACATACCACACTAAGATCAGGAGTACATGTATTTTATTTTTATTTTGAATAACTTTATTCACACATGATTCTGTATTTTTCATATTTCAGATGGATGACAGGTATGACATTGGTGTACTGCATACTAACATTTTGACATATATCTTATATTATGAATTTGCATATCTGCATAGGCTGTATATTTTTAAGTCTTGATACATTTACTGTTTAAAATGTTATTGTGTAGAACAGACAATGCAATAAATGTATGTTGAAGAGCAGGATTGTGTAAGTATTTACATATGCGTTTCTCCCCAGGCCTCCGCTGAAAACAGGCTCTGTGGAACCTAGTCGGACATTCCCGGTCAACAAATGTTAAATAAAATAAATGTGCATGCAGGATGTAACAAGCTTTACTTGAATAGGAAAGCATAAAGTAAAAAAAGTAACTGTTATTAATAACAGAAATTGTATTAAATATGCTGTGCTCAAGTCATTTTGTTTGCACATGTTTTGTCTTTTATGAAGATTTATGTAAGTAACTATCTACTAAGTTTTTTTCATCAATGTTATAATGCAAAGGAAACTTTAATATTTGATAAGCAGCAGAGGCTGAAGCAAAACTAAAACTAAATCTCTAACAATCCATCCATATTTGTGTGTGTGTGTGTGTGTGTGTGTGTGTGTGTGACATGCATTCAAAGTTTAGAAATTAAGGTTATGAAATAATGCCAGTATGCTCTGTTTACTTGCACTGTCAGGAAAATCTTTAAATGGTGCTATATGTCATTTGTTTTTCTATGAATAATGATTTTAATAAAGAACATTAAAGAACATCACAATGTATACCTTATATATTTTGAGTGGTGTCATTGTGAAATTGGATTTTAACTATTTTATAGTTCAGAATTAGATATTAATTTTAGTTTGTGCTTAGCTATTATGTATTTGCAATTTTACACATTTATATAAACTTACTACAGCTGTTATATAAATGCATGTATAGAAAAATATTCCATATTACAATGCGACACACAAAATATATTGGCTAAAGATGGCACCCCAATTCTCATTATCTGCATACAGTGTAGGCAGTATATGCCCAACCTTGCAAAGCAAAAATATTTATACAATTTGCTTCCTGACGTATTATAATCTACACTGTCTATGGAGTAGGGAATCATACAGTATCCCTGTATCTCCAAATGCTGCTATTCCAGGAAGAAGGCATTTTATTCTGATTAGGTTAATTGTTGTAGCCTTGGCCTCGTGATACTGTCATGTTGAGGGTGTTTTTGTCTAATCTCACTTTTCACTGCTGATGTCCAGGATCTCACAACATCAAAATAGCCACATAATTTTCCCTTGTGTGTTTCCATCAATATTTCAACATGATCCTTAAGTGGATGGCAGAAATATATCTAGAAAATGTCATTTTCTGCATGCAGTCCCACAGTGTAGCCCTCACTCCTCCTCATGTATTATAAAACTCTTTACATGTTGCCCTTCGCAGTCCGTAAGTGTATGCACAGTCTCCATCTGCTGCTGTTTACAAATGTAAAGGAATGATTTTCAGAAGAATAACCTTCCCGAGGATTCTCCAGCATACTGTTAGAAGGGATCCAACCCAACCCTCTGCCCACAATGTTTGGGACGCCATCTTTCAGGATTGCATAGACATGGATCCCATCCTTAATGGCAGTATACTTCAGGTTCTCATTCTTCATGCATTGCACACAGGAACGCCTTGTACACAGAGATGTATGTCTTCATGCATTGCACACAGGAGCACCTTGTACACAGAGATGTATGTCTTCATGCATTGCACACAGGAGCGCCTTGTACACAGAGATGTATGTAGTGCACCAGTGCCGAATTCATTCCCACTCACTCCTGCAGGTCAGCAGTTGTTGAACTGTGCTGTGAATATACCACCCAAGAGCAGTTGATACTAAATATGTTTCTAAATATCTGCGTAGTTTGTTAGCCTCCCTCTGGTTTTTATCTTTGTCCTGTGCTGTGTTGCATTATATCACATCATAGCACAGTAGAGAACACATATTGTACTAAAGAATGCTGTACTGTGCCCAGCTGCCATGTCTGACTGTGATTCATAATGATATAACAGACATTAGATATCACAGTGGAGCTCAGGTCATTATGATACTATATTTATGGATGGATCTGGTGCTGTGTGAGCTGCCTCTGCTGGGAGCTTCTCATCATCACATGTGAAAGGAGGATATTTCAGGTTGTGGTAACAAGGTTGTCTGCACCACAGAAAATTCCATTACTAGTAGGGATTTTCCTACTATGTAATGAAGAATATTTTTAAAAGTAGTACTTATCTGTGGCTCAGCTCTATGTGCTGAGCAACATATCGGGAGGGGTGGAACTGCTGTGCTTATAAATGGTGCACCATCCACTTGTATGCAACTAGACTTCATAATTTGTACCAGTTAGACCAGCTCATACTCTGTTGATGTACTTTGGTGAATCATGTATGATCCCTGAGGTGGAGGGATTTACATGATTGTTATGTAAATGCAGTACTGTGCACAGCACACACACACAATGAGATAAGATGATTTAAAAGATCTTGCCCTATTAAGTACTAGCCTTTACGAATCCCTAAGGGTTTTGGTATGAAGGTATACTATACAAGAGCCCTGCTCCACTGCACTCCAATGTTTATAAATAGAAACCCTTCTCCCATCTTTAGAGATCAAGGTTGTAGGCATTTCCTGGTCTCATTAAGCCACAATCTTTGTAAGACATGCTCAGAAAAATTTGCCAACTGAGTACAAAAAGTATGCCTGGGTATACCCTTGTCAAGTGAGTTTTCCATGAGAAAATCTTTAAAATACCAGGTCAGAAGACTTGTTTATCTAGCATCAGGGACAGAGTCACAAGCTGGTAGCTGAGGGATGTTCTGATCACATTTTGCATGTGCATACAGTGATATACGTCATGTCACATGCTCAAAAATCATTTAATGCCTGCTATTGTCCCTCTGCCATGATAAGCATAAAGGTGTTATTTACCTGATCTTCACTAGGAGTTAGACACCACAGCAACTGATCCTACACTTTTCACCCATTAGAGATGAAAGCAGGCCCTTGGTGACTTACTCCCACTCCCTCCATCTTGGACCCCACAGCACTAACTTAAAGTCGTATATGAATAGAAAAGTTTATTTCCCATATGTCAGTGGGGCAGTAATTTATGTGGTAAGGCCAGGTGAAATATAACCCCAGGATTCAATAAATTCCATGTAGGTTTCCTCAGAGCCTACATGGAGTGTTACTGTGGATGTGATGATACCTATTGCATATTAATGAGGTGCCGTGCGCATAAGCAAGGTTTAGAGATTCACAGCAGTCTTGCTGGCCACAAAACACCTTATATGTATGCGGATAATATGTCCATGTACAGTTGCTGGCTTCTCATGTACCTCATTTTGGGTCTTAAACACGAAGCTCCACATTATTTTAAGATGTTAGTAAGCCATAATATGTTTTTCATATATTGCCCATTTGTTCCACATTATGAGGGCTACTGTTCCTCTTTTTGGAGATGAAAGGTTGAGAGCTATGACACAGATAGCAGTGATTCTGCCCAATGATAGTATGACAGCATGGCATTTGCTTTTCCCTTTCTTTAATTTTCTTTATTTAATTTTTTTTGACACTGTTTGCATGATGGGCCACATAGCACAAACATTGGAAGTGGAGAACCCATGCACTGTGTTTGTGTGATGGTAAGCATCATGTGATATTTTCAGACATTGTGTGCACACCCAGTAAGCATGTGATAACTGGAATTGGTGGCAAAATATCAGAGATATAAAGAGCAGTTGGTGGGAAAACCTCATTCTACATTGCGCTTGATCTGTGGTAGTCATGTCTGATGTTTCTGGTGAGGACGCTGCTTCCGAGTGCAGAGGTGGGGTGTCCAGGAGTCCAAAGTCTTGTTGGACTCCTAGTTCAGGATCATGGGCCCTAGTTACTGCAGAGGAACTATTCAGGCTCATAATACAAAATTTGAAGCATGGAATAGTGTTGCCAAGGCTTTGACCAGTGCTAAAGGTATCCCCTGCCTTGGTGAACAAATGTTGACACCACTTCAATGACATCAGGAGGAGGAAGAGGAATGCCCTTGACCATTGGGTTAGGGGATTTTTGGACTGAGGACACCCTACAGATGTGTAAATATCAATTACAGTAACTACTTGGAAGAGTTAAAAGCTGAATAAAGTCAAGACCAGAATTCATAATGGTATTCAGTTTTGTTCTGTTTTTTCCACAGCAGCCATGGCGAGAGAGAACTCTTAATGTGAGGGCCTACACTGCAAAATTGGCAAGGATGCAAAAAGCATGTGGTATCTATGCATCAGAATAGTACTGTTACTGTAGCATTAAAAGCTGAAGACAACTTATTTGGTATTTAATAAAGTTGTATAAAAGTGAGCATGAATATCACAACTGTAAATAAAGTTTGCATACCTTAGTCTATAGCACAAAGCAACAATTCCTTATTCTCAAATAACAGTGAGCATGCATCTCTCAACTGTAAAAGGAAAATATGCATGCATTCGTCTGTAGGACAAAATAACAGTACAGTATTAGAGAGTAGTTTGAGGTTGTGGGTTCAAAAACCACACTTCCCAAATATACAGTAGTGTAAAGATTTTATCATTATTGCAATTTAACTTCAGACTTCTATACCAGTGGCACAAATGGCCTGCTGTAAACTGTAATCAGTATAATGTGGGCACCCATATGTACAATATATGCACACAACAAGGATTGCTTGCTGCAGTCTGTACTATAGTGTGCAGCTATTATGAACTGTGTAGTCTTAAAAGTAATAAATAAATATGTTAGGAGTTTTGTAGTCTTAAAAGTAAAGGTAACAGAATACAGTCAAATAATTGTATCAATGCTTTGTATGTCACATATGAAGTTACCAATGTTATCCCTCTTTTTGTTTTTTTCTCTCACCCCAATCCTTATCTTCTCTCTCTTTTTTTTAATATGTTTTCTTTTTTTCCCCACGGCGCATTGGGGTAGGCCTGTCTCACAGGATCCTCCTGCACATTCCTGTCCTGCTTTCACTTTGTCCCCCACCTGCTTGCTCTCCATTTCACCACTTTCCTATCTTTTCCATTCCTTTTCTTTAAAGAATTATTGCATGATGGTGTGATTTCTGCACCAACACGCAGCAATGATAAATGGCAGCAATATATGTAAATGTACTTAAAACTATCATAGACACTTGTAAAAGTGTTACCTATATCTGTATTCTAACCCAGTAACATCTGCCTGCAACAATGTGTTAACACCTGCTGTCACAGAGTCAGTCAAGCAGCACATGTATTTTGTACAATCAATAGTAATTGTCGCAGTTGAGCAAGGATTTCCCTTTGTACTCTCTTGTGCTTGTCCCCATATCACCACTGTCCTATCTTCCCCATTAATTTTGTATAAAACATTATTGCACAATCTTCATTGAAGTTGTATAATGCATTATTGCACAATTCCCATTTATTTTTTATAAAGTATTATTGCACTGCACACCATTGCTAAGCAACGGTAATATAAAAGCAGTTAACTCTACTACATACAGATATATTTGGAACTAGTACCATCTGGTCCCAAAAAGGAACATATCACTGCATTAATTGAATCAATAGCTGCAGCCTGAGAGTCAGTTAAGTAACAGGTGTAAGCAACAGCAGTTAAGTCTACCATTTGCTATTCAGTCTCTAAAATACACATGCTACTCAACTGAGTCTGTGGCACCATCTGTTAGTGCATTGATCCTTTCCTTTTTGGGGACCAGATAGTATTGGGTTCGAATCCAGGTGTATGTAGTTCCCATTTCTTTTCTTTAAAGCATAATTGCATGATAGTGCACATTGCGCACTAATACGAAGCAATGTGGAATGGCAGCAATATATGTATATACAATTGAAAGCATTACACAGACTTGAAAAAGTGCTATCTCCACCTTTAACCAAACCCAGTAACATCTACTTCCAACAATAATGTATTAACACGTGCTGCCATAGAGAGGTATATTTTACAGACTCAATACAATTTGGTTGACTTTAGCAATGCGGCACAAGTTTGCACACTGCTTAACTATGTGCAATCCCACCCATTGACATGCTGTTGAAATCTATATACCTATGTTGTATTACTGGTGTTTCCTGTTCAGTTCCTCTTTATGAAATAAAAATACATGTAAAAACATTAACAACCAAGGGCCCTTATCTCACTACACACAAAGTAATATGAAATGTTGTGTGATTTGCAATGCACATCAATCTCATAACATGCAGAAACAACTAATAACCCATACAACTAACAAGTGATATGTGCAAGGCTAAGGAAGGCATCAGCATGAACATTATCCACAGAAACATAGGTAACTTTCTACCCACTTGAGTTGACCTGTGTAAGCAGTGCACAAACTCAAGCTGCATTTCTAAAGTGTGATAATTGGTATGGAGTTTCTAAAATATACCTGCTAATTAACTGATTCTGTAGCAGCATGTATTCATGCACTCAATGCAGTAATACACACATTTTTGGGCTAGATGGTACTGGTTTTGAATACAGCTTTTTCTAACACGTGTAACTGCTTTTTGCCATTGCTGCACATTGGTGTATGATGTGCACCTTTATGCAATATGTCTTTAAAGAAAAGAAATGGAGAAGATAGGAAAGTGGTGAAATGGGGAACAAGCAGGGGGGAACAACAAAGTGAAATGAGTGCAGGAATGTGAAGGAGGATGGTAGGAAAGAACCATAGCTATCCATTTTCTCAACAGTACAAATGTTCAGATCTGCAGAATATTAACTGAATTTGCACTATCACCTCCAGAGAGAGAGGGGTAACCACAACACAATCATGTTGTATAGCTAATTTGGCCCAATCAAGTGTGTCAAGAAGATGTCTGTTTTTTTTTTTTTTTTTTTTTTGAGTTAGAGGAATGTTAGGGAAGGGATGTAGGTATGTCTGGATCAGGTCAGTTGGGTAGGTGAGGAAGCAATCACAGACAGACAAGACATGCAAGACAAGACACAGAGATGGTGAAGGACACAGGAGGTGGGTGAACATCATGGTTGGGGTGAGGGTGAGGACATCACAAACCCATGGATGTCAAGCTGGTTGACAGTGAGAATAGAGTCCTCATCAACTTGACTGTCATCACTGTGCTGTTGGCTACAGTGTCTGATATCTGTGTTTTCTTCTCATGTTATTAAGTCCAAATGATAGATTGCAGTGTCTCCTTTTGGAGTAGGCACACATCAGTTGTGTGGTGCACAGTCCTACACAGCAACCCTGGCAGTTCATTGTGGGTGATAAAATCACCAACTGCCACTGCTCCTGGAGGAAAACACTGGCCTATCCTGTGGGGTGAGGTAGTGCAGGAGCAGCAGAGGGGGTGCTACCAGGTTGCATACCAGACTTGCTGGGCCTCAGTGCCATAGCTGGTGGAGTGTGGGCAGGAGGATCATGTGCGACAGGCCTAACCTGCTGTGCTGTGGGGAAAAAAAAGAGAAGATAAGGGTTGGAGTGAGAGAAAAAAAAATGGAGAACATTAGCAACTTCATATGTGACCTACAATGCACTGATACAATTATTTGACTCTATTCTGTTACCTTTACTGTTAAGGCTACCAATTCCTAACAAATACATTTTTACTTTTAAGACTAATCAGCTCATAACAGGTGTACACCATATTACAGATAGCAGCAATCAATCCTTGATGTGTACATATATTGCACATATGCAAGCTCCAATTATATATATTACAGTTTACAGCAGGTGATTTGTGCCACTGCTATAGAGGTTTGAATATACCATATAATATTGATGACAAAATGATAGTTAAGTATTGTACAACTGGGAAGTGTTATATGTGAACCCACAACCTCAGACTACTCTCTAATACTGTACTGTTGGTTTGGCTTGCTGTTACAGTTGAGATATGCATGCTCACTTTGATACAACTGTAGAAGATATCCCACAAAAATATCTTGAACCTTTAATGCTATAGTAACAGTACTGTTCTGCTGCATAAATACCGCAAGCTTTTCTTATCTGTGCCAAACTAGTGGCATTGGTTTGCACATTCAGTTCTTGGTCTGTGATGGCTGCAGAAAAAATAGAACAGAATAGAATACCATTATGAATACCAGTCCTGACTATATTCATCATTTAACTCTTACAAATAGTCTCTGTAATTAATACTTACACATTTGTGGGCTGCCCCATTCCTACATTCCTTGATCCAACTTTCAAGATTATCCCTCTTCCTCCTCCAGAGGTCGCTGTAGGGATGTCTACATTGCTCACCAGTGTGGGAGATACCAGTAGCACTTGTAAAAGCCTGGGCAAGACTATTCCATGCCTCTGACTTGTAATCTGAACCACAGTAGTCCCTCTGCAATAGCCTGGGCCCATGATCATACACTAGAAGTCCAACAAACACTTTGGACTCCTGGACACCCCATCTTTGAGCATGAAATCTCAATCCCTCTCCATGAAATCCTGCAATGCCTACCACAGAGCAAGAACAATGTAGAATATGTTCCCATCAATTGCAGGTATTGTGCTTACTGGGAGTGTGCACATTTTTGTTTGGCAATATTTAAAATTGTTGTGCATCTCTTACCATCATGCAAACAGAGTGCTCAAGGGTGCGCACTGCCAGGCAACATATTTAGTATTAAATTAATGCATCTAGTTTCTATTTGTGGCTGCCTTGGTCCTGTCTGCTATATAGGTGGTCCATTCATCCAGTTTATGCACTACCGCTCTTTGGGAAAACCAGATGAGCACAGACAAACCTGTTTGTGCTAAGCAGCGCATCCGGCAAACACTGCCCCCTCCAAAAAAAATTAAAAAAAAGGGAGAAATACTTGAAATGAGGAAACTCAGTCTATGACATACACAGTAGAAAATGTAAGTACACATGAGATATGTCTACATAGGTCTGGATTTCAACTGTCACTCCAATGCACCTTCAGAAAACAGGATGGGTGCCTTATCTCTCTTTACCACAAAACAACTTTCCAGTGAAGAACTGAAGTCATTCCTCACACAACCGAGTGCAACCGAATGTAGGAATGTACTCTGCTATCAAGGCATAAACTGTTATTTGTATATTTATTATATGTAGTACATTTTGATGTTGTGAACTTAATGATCACACAGCCTGTTATAATTATTGCTTGCACATTTGCAGCTCTGTCTTACCTTTCTGTGTTTCTTGGTCATTTATCAATTATCTGATCAGTACTCAGACATGCAGTTTGTAAACCTGTCTATATCATTGACCTTAAAATTTGTGAGGATATTGTCTGGGAGTAATATGATATGTAGTTGCCAACAATTGAAGGGCAGGTTGGATGGTACAAACAATCATAGACTGCTCTTTTGGGGGGAGCAAAGGTAGGTTCATGTTATGGCACATGCAGGAGTACATTTTTCTTTTGGGCGTGGAACAAAACTGAGTTACTGTTATGGCAGAAACAAGCACAGAATGTTCCTTTGGGGCAAGCCAAGGTGAGTTACTGTTATGGCAAAAACATGGATATGATGCTCCTGTTACTATCCTTGTTTTGCATCCTGCCTGATGTTTGATCTTGTGAGGGTTGTGAAGTCAGAAACTGCAATGTGTCCCACTATTTTCTAACCTCTCTCTTTAATGATGTCAGAAAGTAATTATACACATTGCAGTTTCTTACTTCACAACCCTCACAAGAGCATCCACTATAACGTTGTGACATTTTGATGCTATCAACCTAGGAACTTTCCAAGGCCAATATAAGGTAAATGTATAATGACCAGTTAAACTCCACAGATGCAGATATACTAAGCAGTAAGTTAGCTATGCACCCTGAGCATCAGCTAGAAAGCCTTTGTCTCCCTGAATCCTAAATATAGAAAACAGGGATATGTCACAGTTATCATCACTTGCACAGGGTGTATGTGGTGGTCATTACAGAGAGAAATTACAAAACAGCATTCACTATAAAGTTGTGACATGTGGATGCTATCAACTCTCTAACTTTCTAAGGGCAATATAAGTCACAGGTATAATAAACATTTCAACAACAGCAATGCAGATATAGTAAGCAGTAAATTAGCTATGTACCATGAGCATTAGACGTAGATTTTGTATCCCTGAATCAGAAGTACAGAACACAGGGATATGTCACATTTATCATCACTTGCACAGGATGTTGTGTGGGAGGGTAGGAAGCCCAGGCTGACACAAGAGTTCGGCCAGTGTGTGTGTGAGTATGAAGGAGAAGAAGACAGATGTTTGGACAAAAAAAAAGTGGGCAGTTAGACAAAATAAGTAACTGCTGTGTGTGTGTCTGTAGAGGTTCTCCAGGTGAATCTGGCATGTGAGTGTGTGCATGAACACAGCCAAGCTGGGTACTAGCTCTACATCATGGTATACTGGACAGGTGTGAGCCATGCATGGTAGAGGTGGCAATTCATTATTGTCGTCCCTGACTACAAGAACTGGCTCTGCCAGGAGTTGCACGGGCACATTGGCGTCCAGGACCACGCTCAGATGCAGTGCTGCTAATTGAACATGACTGCTGTCTGCTGAGCAATCTCCCTTCATGGGAATGTCCAGGACCATGACCACATGGTCTGCCACATCTGAGTGTGGACAGCACACTCACTGACACAGCAGTGGAAGTACTGCCACTATGGCAGCATGATTGGGCATGGCCACATTGGCTATCAGCAGGGATTCACTATACAATCTCAAAATACTTAAATGTCGCATTTCAGTATTTCGAGACTGAATAGTCAAAAACCCACATACCCGAAAACCCAAAACCACGAACAGCACAATTGTGACTACACACACACACACACACACACACACACACACACACACACACACACACACACACACACACACACACACACACACACACACACACACACACACACACACACACACACACACACACACACACAAAAACAGCACATAAACACACACACATACACCTACCTAACTACAGTAAAACAAACAAAATAACCCCAACACTCCCCCTACTTATATATACTAACTCCGAGGTTGCACTAAACACACAAACACACAAACAACACCATTACACACACTCACACACATTAAAATCCTTACACAATACACTTACACATACACCACTTACCTGAAACTCCAGATAAATCCACAGGCCGCACCGCACGTCACCAGCTCAACACCACAATAGCAGATTCGACATTTCTGCATTAGACGTAGTGTAGTTTTGCATAACTGCACTTTCGACTATTCATTCTCGAAATACTGAAATTCAGCATTTCAGTATTTCGAGATTATCTACTATATCCATCAGCAGATTTTGTGGCTGACCTATGACCATGAGGATGATGTCCCCCTTGAAGCAGATGTTCCACTGCTTGTTCCAACATGTCATTCATCCAATCCAGTGAATCGGCAACACAGTGAAGGAAATCATGCATGTCAGTCTGAGACACATTAACAACCCTAAACTTTTCTCTGGAGCACCTATGGGAGCATGCCTGTGCCTCTATGATGGCCCTAAATATACATAGAGTGACATGGGAAGTGACACCTGCACCAGGTGGATGAGGGACAGCAGGCCCCCTCCGAGCATCGCTATCAATTCTCCTGCATGGCACCTCACTCACACTTTGGCTATCACCAGACTTGACAGACACTGAAGCCACCATAGCCATACTTCCCTGATCGATGTTCCCACCCTGCACCTGTCCAATATCTGCGGGGTCAGTGTACTGGGTAGGTGTAGGCCTACTGGCTGTGTGCAATGTAAATGCAGGGGTGGCTGTCTGTCAATCTCTGTGTCAGATTCAACCTCTGCACCCCCTGACTGTGCCTCAGGTTGGCCACAATCATCATCAGAGTCTGCTGAGACACTGAAATCAGGTGGCACAGGGCACATAGTTCCACTGTCAGACTCACCTGTGATATAAAACAAGAAACACAGGAATACATTAATACCAGCACTATTATAGTGCAATGCATGCTAACAAAGTAACACTACTGCAACTATTACTGATAGTCCAGAAATACACACAACGTGCTTGAGATCAATATCACACACTACAATATTTGGTTAAATTGATCAGCAGTATGGAAATCCGACTAATTGGCTTACCAACTGCAGAAGGCAAGCATTCCACGAGGCTTGATGGTCCTAAAAGAAGTTAAGCAAGAGGTAAGGGCAACAACATCACAATCAACAGTAACACAGAGGTTAATACATTTGCCCCTATATAGCTGAAGTAAACAATTCTTTAAACAAGAATGTGGCTGACAACTCTAAGTTAAGCTTGTACCTTTAGCAATCTTCAACACCCACCAATCAAATAAATACATGTGACACAGATTTAACTTATTCATTTAAATTCTTTAACTATATGACAGTATTCAGCTGTTCATATAACAAGGCCTACCTTGACATTCTTCCTAGGATGTGGTTGGTATATCCAAAAGGCTGGCTTCCACATCTAGCACATGTGGTACAGCAGGGTCCTGGGAGCTGTCGGTGTCCTTTAGGTTTGCTAGAAACTGCTTATTGGGGGTTAGTGGTGGCTTCCTAGGAAGGCCTCTACCTGTAACTAACAGGCCATGGCCTACTGCAGCTGCGTGCCTTCTTGCAAAGGTGATCATATCAGTGGCCCTGCAGTGCACCTGTTCATAGCTTCATCCATGGCCACCCACAGAGTTGAGATGTGCAACAATTTGCAGCCATATTTGCATTTGATGGGACATCTCTCACCTTCCCCTGTGAAGTAAGAAGACACCATGTTGGGGTAAACCTTCAGTGATAACCTGGTTTTCTGCATCTGTGAATGGTCTTTGGCATGGATTAAAGCATCTCCCTATCATTATTGTAGGTGTCCTAAAATAGAACAAATGTATAATATACATAAGTATTACATAATTACAAAATAAGTGTTTACAGATGCAGCATAGAAGGTAGCCAATCACTATTACCCACTGGAGAAACATTAAGCAGTCTAAAGATGTGCTATACTAACAACAGGCAGGATGCAAAACAAGGGGAGTAAGAAGAGCAACATATCCTTATTAGTCCCATAACAAGAACTCATCTTAGCCCCCACCCCAACAAAACAGGCAAATGGTGCTTTTGGCTAACAAAACATCTTTGAAATGCTAAAAGTGCTGTCAACGGACCCGTCTCTGAAACATTTGTACATATTTCTCACACAGCATTTCTTTCCATGTATTTACATGTCTTGCCAGTCATGTGTACCTCTGAAATGGCTTGAAAACATGGCCATGCCATCAGTACACATCTAAGTAATGTATACAGATAACATTGTAAAAGCCTGTGCTTCACATTATTATTAAATACATTCCAGCATATGCAGCATGTAGGTGATAAAATGTAAACACACCTTCTGAGACGAAGTCCTCCTCTTTACAGATATCCTGCAGTAAAAGCTTGCAATCACTGTTCTGAACATGTAGAACTCTCCTCATTGTCAGTTTTTCTAGCTACAGGGTAGCTTTTTTATATGGTGTATATTAATAATGGATTGCAGCTGTGGATGATTACTGTTTGGGAGGAGGAATTCACAACAGCACTGCAGGCTGCTTTATTTCCACTGGGTGGGTCAGCTTAGATCTAGAAAGTGTCTCTGGAGAGCCCACAAGTCTTTCTTCTCAACATAACACAGATGCTAAAAAACATGCCATGATGTTTGTGGATACATTAAAAGCCATGTCACAGTAACCTGTCTGGTATAGAATGAGGTCATGCCTTTCTGGCCTCCAGCCCACTGTCTGACAGTACCCTGGTAGGGTTACTGCATATCGGTAACTAACATATAGCTAATGACATCAGGAGAGTCTGTTGAGGCCAGAATAAATTTCCCACATGCTGGTGTAAAATGCTGTCTGTAATGTCAAGCAACAGTTCACACACATTAAAGAACACAGTACTTAATGCAAGCAGCACAGATCAAGTCTGACTTGGAGTGTGTCAGACAGCATTTTGTGACATCAGCAGTGTCTGTTGAGGACAAAATAACAGTGCCCCACATGCTGGTATAAAATGCTGTCTATAATGTTAAGCAACAGCTCATACACACACACACACACACACACACACACACACACACACACACACACACACACACACACACACACACACACAGCAGTGAGAATAGAACCTCTACATAGACTACAGAACACAGAACTTAATGCAGGTGCCATAGATCAAGCCTGACTTGGAGTGTGTCAGACAGTTTATAGCTGATGACACCAGCAGTGTCTGTTGAGGAGAAAATAACAGTGCCCCACATGCTGGTGTAAAATGCTCTCTGTAATGTCAAGCAACAGCTCACACATACACACACACACACACACACACACACACACACACACACACACACACACACACACACACACACTTGACTGCAATGAGAACAGAACCCCTATCTTTATCAGTACACACTACAGAACACAGTGCTTAACACAAGCACCACGGCACAAGTCTGACTTATATAGGAGTGCACATGAACTTAAGGTAAATGACATCAACAGGCCATGTGTGTTTGATAAGAGGTTGGGAGGCCTATATGAAAGGGGTGTGTAAGCATGAGCAACTATCAGTGGCCATCTATGCCATTGGACATGTAACTGTAGGATACCACGTCAACCTGGCTGATTAGACACACACACACACACACACACACACACACACACACACACACACACACACACACACACACACACACAGACACACTTGCCTGCAGTGAGAACAGAACACCTACCTAAGTATATGGGCTACAGAACATAGTACACTACTCACAATTGACTGCAGTGAGAATAGATTCCCTATCTAGATGCACAGAATACATGTCTACTCTGCTGATGAGACACACACACACACACACACACACACACACACACACACACACACACACACACACACACACACACACACACACACAGAGTCAACTGTAGTGAGAACTGAACCATTACAGCTCTAAGTGCACAGACTACAGAACATAGTATTTAACGCAAGTGCCACAACACAAGTCTGATTTATACAAGAGTGCAGGTACACTTATAGTAGATGATCTCAGCAGGCTATGTGGTGCACAACAGCTTGGGAGGCCTGCTTAGGCACATAGCTTCATAGCGATATATGAGGCTAGTAGCCTAATAGCAGCAATAGCACTAGGCTGTTTAGAAGCCTAGCTGTGTAGGAACACAAGTACACTTATTAAGCATAGTTGGTTGTTTGAGTTTAGCAGAGCGAGGTTGTGAGCACCACCAACTGGCCCTGTACATAATGGAGAACACAATATTATATATTACACTTTGCAGTGTGGTTGATATATGTATGGAAAAAGTACTGAGACATCAGTGCTGTAGTGCTTGGTGGTGTGGGGGGGGGGCAACACATTAATCTATTGTAAATATATGATGTATAGTTAGATTGGGCCCTTGGTTTGTAATGTTTCCACATGTAGTGTTATGTGAGACAAAGAAAATGGAGAATAAACACCACTAATGAAAATTAATTTTGTGTGTGTGTGTGTGTGTGTGTGTGTGTGTATACAGAAGGTGCAGTGGTGCAGCTGTAGTATTATCGCCTCACAGCAAGAGGTTGTCCAGTTCGATTCTTGGCTGTAGTTCCTTCTTTGCGGAGTCTGCATATCCTCCCTGCATTCATGTGGGTTTCCTCTGGGTGCTCCGGTTTCCTCTCATGTTACATTCTGGAGCATTTCTCCCTGGCCTCTGCTGAAAATTGGTTTCATTCCAAGTCGGAGTTTCCCAGTAAACAAATGATAAATAAATAAATATATACAGTCCCATAGCACAGTGAGCAGCTGGTTTGTGCGATGGTGAATAAAGTGTACATTCATGCAAGATACGTACACTCACACATAAGTAAGCAGTGTGTAAATGTGAGCCACATTGCAAACCTATGATAGTTCCATCTGTACTCCAGGCCTGATTTTTTGCGATGCTCAAGAACATTAATTCAAAATATCCAGTTTATATTTGTGGCTGTCTGCTTCCTAGGTGGTCTGGTTTGTCCTGATTCTGCAATAAGGTGCTTCACACAAACCAAATGAGCTTAGCCAAACCTGTAATGTATTTGTTGTCTGGTAAAAGTAATAAGAATATGGAATTGAAAACAAAAAGGAGAAATACATGAAATGATAAAAAACAATGTAGTACACATGAGATATTTCAACATAGCTTGGGATTTGAACTCTCACACCAATGCATCTTTAGAAAACAGGATGGATGCCTTATTCCTCATTGCCACAGAAACAGCTTTGCAGCAAAGAACTGAAGTTATTCTTCACACAACCCGCTGCATTAGAATGTTCACTGCTATCAAACCATCAGCTGTGATTTGTACAATTAATTCTCTTTATTATATTTGGATGTAGTGCACTTAGTGATCACACAAGCTGTTATGATTATGCTTGCAAATATACAGCTCTGGGTTACATGTCAGTGTTTCTTGGTACTTTATCAGTTATGTGACTAGTAGTGTGAGACATGCAGTTTGTAAGCCATTCCATATAATCGGTCTTAAAATATGTAAGGATATTAACTGGGAATTATATGATATGTTGTTGCCAGCAACTGAAGGCCAGACTGGATGGCACAAACAGGCATATGCAGTTCGTTTTGGGGGAGTATGGTGAGTTACTGGTATGGCACAAACAAGGGTACACTGCTCTTTTGGGGGGGAACAAAGCTCAGCTACTGTTATGTCATAAACAAGCATAGCCTGTTCTTTTGTGGTGGTGCATGAAGATATGATGTGCATGTTACTGTCCTTGTTCTGCATCTTGCTTGTAGTTTGATCTTGGGAAGGGTTGTGAAGTCAGAAATTGCAATGTGTATCATTACCTTCTAACTTCTCTCTTTAATGATTTACCACTACAAAGGTATAGTGCTAAACTGCGGCCATGCAGTGATTATCAGTATTCTTGAGAGATATGAGTGTGTGAATCTTTGATGCCTGAGGCCTATTACTTATTACTGGACGCCTATTAGTCAAATAAGTCTCTGCTGTCACATGTTAAAGTACTTTTTGTACAAATCCACCATTATTTACTTGATTACTCTACCAAATTACAAAATACAAGAATATGCCATACTATTATTCAAGAATACAGTGTAGGTTCAGGACTTAACTTGTAAATGCAGCAGTTGACAAAATTTTAGTTCAGGGCTGATGCTATCTGATGCAAATAGTACACAGTCAATACATGAGGATGTAAAGGTTGTATGAGTTGCCTGGCATCAATTTTACTATATGTATGTGAGTAGGAGAAAGGTATTAGGCACCTAGGTGGTCACTGAATGTGCTATGCATTGTCTCTTAGCCAAATCAAGGCATACTGACCATGCCTACATCTGCCTCCAGGCACAGCAGCTGGTGGTTTCCCCTCCAAGTACTCCACTGACTGTGGCTGTGGTGACCTAGGCATTGGTGGGGGGATGTGTGTTACTTCCACTTGCTAATCCTGCTGCAGTTGTTTCGGCAGGATCAGACTGTGTAGCATAGCACATACTGTGAATACTTGTGTACATGTGTGTGGATTATACTGCAGAGCTTCATCAGATATGTCTAGGCACTGGAACTGTGACTTCAGCAGCCCAAACAGATGCTTTATGATTTTTCTGGTTTGGTCATGTGCCTCATTATGGCAGTCTTCTGTTGCTGTGTATGTACTTCTGATGGGTGTTATCATCCACGGTTCCAGTGCATAGCCAGCATCCACGAGTAAATGGACCTGTGGAATGTCTCCCCTGGCAAACATCTGGTTCAGCTGTGATGTGTGCCAGATATGGGAGTCAAGACAACTGCCAGGGTTGCCAGCACACACATTCAAGATAATTCCCTGAGTATTATACATGACTTGGCAGTTGGAGTGGTATCCCTTGCAGTTAATGTAGATTCTACCCTGCTCACCAGGTGGTGCCTTAAAGTATACATGAGTGCAATCTATGGCACCCAGTACTTCAGGGTAGTGCACTACATGGTAGAACTGTCACATATTGCTGGCCCTCTCCTCAGAACTATGGAGAAAATGTATGTGCTCACTGGCATGTATTAGCATAGTATCTAGGAATTGGTGTAGTTTCCTCAATGCTGATGCCTCTGACACACCCATCATGTCCCCAGTTGGTCTTTGAAAATTACCTATAGCTAAGATTTTAAGGGCAGCACATAACTTAGTTTCCACTGGGATGGGTTCTCCTTGGTTGGCTCTGGCTCTGAGTTGAGGGCGACAGAGCTCAGAGTTCTTGTAATGTGTCCCTGTCCACCCTATAGGTCTCTACAATCTCCAGGTCATGTAGCATCTGATAAGTTACCCTGGACCTGAGCACTCTTCTCCTTCTTGGCCTAGGCCTATTGTCACCAGCACCAGAAGCACTGGCTTCAACATCTAGCACATACATGTGGAGCAAAGTTGCAGCAGCCCCTAGTACTGTGTCCAGTTAAAATTTCCTTGTTTCTACTCCAATGGTATTGAAGTATTCAGGAAAAAACAGACTGGAGGCTACATGAATGCTTCATAGCTTGTTGAATAACACCAACATGTTGGCTTGGTTCATTAAAATGCAATTCACCTGCTTATGCTGTCATTAGCATCTATTAAACACACACACCTTTGCACACCTTTGCACACCTTTGCACACCTCCACACACCTTCGTGCAAATAAGGTAAGTACAGGCAAAATCGGTATTACTTTCCTTCGCCCCTGTGCTATACATTAGAGCCTCTGTAAGTTGATCACCCAAGGGACTGTAACAAACTGGTCAACATACGGAGGTGGTCAACATAAGGAACTAGGCCTACTGTACTGATACGTGCATGTACTTTACTTTCTTGTACAGCTTTTGTTAGAGAATATCAAACAAAATCATACATAATCAATACACAGTAAAATCATGCATACAGTATCATACAAAATCAATACATTTACTGTTTTCCCATGGTTTAATCATTCTTTCTGAAAAAAGAGTCAGTCATGGTCTGTTTCTTATTTTTATTACAAAGGTAAATGGAGAAAGCACTCTCAATGCTGGCTACACCACTCAGCATACCTGGGCATTTGTCCACAGCAAATGACTTTAACTGCATTAGCAGATGCCTGACATCCTCTTCTTTTGGAGTTTCTGCAATTTTCATGTCATCCTCACTTACTTCTTCTACTTCATCAGCTACTTCATGCACTTTTGTGCTGGTCTGTATTTTGGTCAATATCACGTGGATAATTGCTTCTGGGTCAGGTTCATTACACGTTGCCACTTCATCATCCATTGAAATGAAACCTTCAAAATGTACTCCTTTGAATTCTGCCATGGGAGATGGACTGTCTGGTGAGGCAAAAGCATCTTGCTCTTGGGTTGTGACAAATCCAACTTTCTTGAAACATGTCTGTATCGTTTCTGGCTGAACTTTATTCCTGATCCAGAGGGCAGCATCCAGAGCATTAACTGATGCAGCGGATGAAGTTGCTTCCACAGACGGACCACAGGTTTGTGTTTTAGTAATGACCCACTGCAGGACCTGGGCTCAGTAGTACATTTTAAATGTTTTGATGATGCCTTGGTCAAGAGGCTGGATTTTTGAGGTCATGTTTGGAGGCAGAAGTTTCAGTGTCACGTTTGTGAGATGAGTCACTTGTGGGTGGCCAGGACAGTTGTCTACTGTCAGTAGAATAAACCATTTATTCTTCTTCATTTCTCAATCAATACCCCTTACTCACTCCTCAAATAGGGCACCAGTCATCCATGCGCATTTGTTTGATCTCCAAGTGACGGGGAGGTCTTTAGGCTTCAGGTTCTTGAATGTGCATGGCTTTGCCGATTTTCTAATCACCAAGGGCTTTAGTCTCTCTCTGGTTAAGTTAGTGCAAAGCAGAACTGTGAAACATTCTTTAGAAAGTTTTCCGCTCTTACATTTGTCACCCTTCATGATGAGGCTCCTGTCAGGCATTGCCTTTAAAAAGAGTCCACACTCATCAGCATTAAAGATGTTGTCATCTTTGAAGCCTCTGGCAAAGTCTGGGAACTTTTTGATGAACTCTTCCACAACTTCTACTGGAACTTCATTGGATTCACCACAAAAAAATTTCTGGGTGATCTTGTGTCACAGTTCAAATTTCTCGAGTCAACCACTTGATTTTTGGAAATCTGCCACCTCGAATTCCTGTGCGAATTTTTTAGCAACTTCTTGGATCACCAGCCCGGAGATTCAGATGTTAACTGCCCTCATTTATTTGAACCAGATTAATGTGGCTTTATTGACTTCACCAATGGAAGTTTTCTTCCTTTTCCATTGTAGGACTGCATCCCTCCAAGTACTCATGCTTTCATTTTTGGATGTTGCTAACTGTGGTTTTGCTAACACCAAAATGTTCTGCTGTCTTTCTTTGGCTGCTGCTTTACAGAAAATGTAGAAGATCATACTTTTCCTTCAATGTCAGCTCTTTGAGTTCTTTCCTTTGGGCCATCATGCCTTGATTAACTGCAAAATTGTCCAGTAATTGTAAAATTTAGACCACTCCTTCACGTTGAAAAAATCTTCAGCAACAGGTGATAAACATAAGGATGTTGGGCCTAAATCCAACATGTGGTAATAATAAAACATGGAAAAAACTTATACTAAAGAAAAAAATAATACAACTAAGGGGCAAAGCCCAAACCTTCTATCCCTTGTTGCAGAGTGGACTCAACTGGTCAGGTTATAGAGGGTAAATTAATATTGTGTGCCACAGTCCAAGTGGTCAAGATACAACTTACAGAGGTAGTGAGATTGGTCTTCTGTTGAGTACATGTGGTGCATGTCCAGTCTATGAAAATTAGGTCAATTTAAGGAGTTGGTCAATGTAGGGTGGTGGTCAACTATGGATGTTCTACCGTATGCCAAACATGGAGCACAAAACGTGAAGGAAAGGTTGCACACCCTGTACTAGAACACAGGACCATCTATACTCTAGCCCTACACATACACATGCTGCCACTGGAATAGCTACATGACAGGCAGAGTGAAACCTGTCATTCGTTCCTCTGTTCGCCATGATTGTGCTAAGAGCCGCATCTTGCAAACAATGACAAAAATAAAAAAAAACAAAATACTTAAAAGTGGACAGAGATGACACATTTAAACATCAAATTCAGAGGATGAAACAGAAACTGTGCATTGTGCACTGCTTACATGCACTTTCACCCTTCACAGACCCGCATGTACACCTCTGTAAGTGTAACTTGACATACCCACCTGATGTCATCATTTATTGCTGGCATCCATTGAATACAAACACTGTGGAAGTGAATACACAGACTGAGCATCCCTATACGATTACTATTTTTTGTAATTCAGCAATTCTAATGAGTTTTGACCTCATTTGCATCATCACTGTGCTGACAGCCCTGAATCTACATGGTTGGTAATAGTGTAGGCAGGGAAACTGAAGGGGATCCCAATGTTGTAAACACAAGGGAGGGTATTACTTTGCTATATATCTTCACAGAGGAATACAGTTTTGGATAAAATTTGACTGTATTCCATCAGCTACATACTGTATATGCATACATGACAGTATGAATAGTCTGTTTCATGGAGTTTACACTTTTATCTGTCTACATTACTTACAAGTATATTCCTCATTTGGGGTGGGGAAGTGAAGCTGCATTTATGTCATGGCACTTAAAAAAGATTGTTGCTATTGTTACACTACTTTTAGCATCCACCCTGTCTAATGTCATAATGTATCTGCTGTTACATATTAAGGTCAGCTCTATACAAGTCTAAGACCTTTTACATATTCTTGTTTCTGTGTAGACTCCTTTCCGTGGCTGTATTCTCAAAGTTTTTGAATACATGGGTAGCACAAACATGGAGTCTACATGGTTGATTTACAGCTTGTTGAATCACTCCATGGTGTTGGTTTACTTCATTAGCATACAATTCAGTTACTTATGCTGTAATTAGCATTCCATGGAAGTTTACCTTGTTTGTGCATGAGTGTGCCCTGCTACACGGAGTTTACTGACTCTAAGAATGTATGCAGCCGGGGGGCGTGGCCAAGGATGAACACAGGATAGCAGCAGATTTCTTCAGCTCCACCAATTTCATTACATTGACAGGAATTAATTACTTAAAAAATTAATTCTTGAAGTAATTTTCTTTCTAAATATGTTTGTTTTATATAGTTCTTGAACTATATCTAAAAAAGAAAGGAAATCTTAATAATATTCCTGTCAGAAATTACTTTGGAAATTTTCCTGTCAGTTTATCAGTCTGAAATGAGTTCCAGTAAGACAAATTCTCAAGACTCCAGCATCAAGAAAGAACTTCAGTCTCTGATAATTATAGTCCAGCAACTTACTGCTAAGATGGATAAAATGGATACTAAAATAGACACTTTCATAGAAAAACTACAAAACAAATAGACTTGTTACATATGGACCTGCAACAACAGAAGATCCAGATGACAGGCATAGAAGAAGCTGTGAATGACATGGAAAATAAAATACAAGAAGAGGGAATCAACATTGAGTTTCTGCTGAAACAAAATACACATTTACAAACAAAGCTGGATGACCTGGAAAATAGATCTAGGCAATAACATTAGGATTTTTGGACTGCCAGAAAATATTGAAGGTAACAATATTACTTCTTTTTAACAACATGGCTCCCTAAAACTTTAGATTTACCAGAAGCATTCTCTTTTGGTATCGAAAGAGCACATAGATCTATAGCTAATACTAACTCTAACAAAAACTATCCTAGATCAGTTATAGTTAGATTTCTATCATCTTTGATAAAGAGATGGTTCTTAAATCTGCTTGGGCTAAAGCTCCTGTTAAGTTTAATGAGACAACTGTGCGTTTTGACAATGACTATTCTTCCATGGTAATTGCTAAAAGAAAAGTTTTTCTGCCACTAATAAGGGAGCTTAAAAAAGCACAGTTTAAAACATACCTTCTGTTTCCTGCCAAGCTTAAAATCTTCCTTCCTGATGGTCCTAAGGTCTTGATGATTTAGACTCTGCTTTACTGTTTGTCAAAGAAAAAGGATTTTGGATAAAATAGAAGAAATGAAATGGGCTAGTTCTTCATTAAAGAGATTGGCAACTGAAGCTTCCTGGAAGACTTCAGAGAAGAAGAAGAGACTAAAAAACAAATGATTTGTTATATGTTTTTCTCTCTCATCATTTTAGTTCATTATTAATCTTTTGAATATAGTTCCTGCATTTCCAGAAAGCCACAAATATTTTGGAAAAGATTTAATCAAAGTTATTCTCTATGTGCAAAGAAATGTTTTGTTTCATAACCAGTCAAAATGCCTGAGGATTTAATGGCAGGCTGTGACTCGATTTGTTTCTCTTTCTGAAAAAGTAAGGTTAGTAATTTGATACATTTTTTATTTTACCTTTTTTTCCTTCTTTTATTATTTTCTTTGTTTAAACAATGACATTCTATTTAGATTATGTAGTGGGTAAAGGGTGGGGAGGGCAGGAGAGAACAGTAATGAAAATATCATTAATAGAATAATAACATATTTATTTCTTGTAAAAGTTTATAAGTTCTTCAAATGCTATTTCTAATTATACTTTCTTGATTATACTGCTTATGCTTGTTTGTAAATAATCTGTCATGCTTTAACTAATAATAATCAGAACTAAATAAGAGTAAATAATATGTTTTATTTTTAACTCTATTAATATAAACAGTAAGTAACATTCCATTGTATATACTTCTTACAGCTTTCTCTTACATTTTTTATTTCTGCCTCACTCCCTTTTATTTTCTACTCTTTTTCTTTTCTTTATTAATATATAGAATGCTTTTGACTGTGTGGGCACAGTGAATAATAGGATTTGTATGAAAACTGAGTTGGGAGAAGAATGCTGAGTTTTATTGCTTGTTGGTAATTTTGAGTTTAATTTCACTTGCATAGAGGCTGTGATGATCTGTGGAATACATTGTGGAGGTTCTGTCATGTTTAGATGCATTTACACTGCTAAATGAATGTTTGTCACTAGTTTTTAATAAGTTTCCCGCCAAAATGTTAAGAGAGACAATCTGGGATGTGGGCTGTCTCATGCACAGTGTCTGAGTTACCTCAGAATCTTCAAATGACAGAATTCTCACAGAGAAACTGAAAGCAGTTAGTATAAACATTGACAAGGTTATCACACTGACACACCACAGATTCAGGAAAAATACTCTGTTCATAAAATATGTCAGTTATAATGAGTTTAAATGATGTAGTTTCTTGTAGTAAGTAAATGTCTTATTTTAGAAGGCATAAAAATGAAACATTTATTTAAATGTTTTGGAAAATCTACTTAGCAGCTGCATAATAATCTGTGTTAAAATTTGTGTCCCAAACATATACTTTACTATAACTCATTTAATTCATCTGATTGACAAACATAAATAATCTTATAACTCTATTCTGGAAGAAATGTCATGTGATATATTTTAAAGCAGTAGGTTAGCATGATTGTAAAATCTGGTTACTAATATGTGTTTGCTGTGCATTATTTTGTATAAAGCAGACAGATTTATTCTAGGAACAGCAAATAGGATACTGCTCTACAAAGACACAACTCAGTGAGATCAGATATATATATATATATATATATATATATATATATATATATATATATATATATATATATATATGTGTGTGTGTGTGTGTGTGTGTGTGTGTGTGTGTGTGTGTGTGTGTGTGTGTGTGTGTGTGTGTGTGTGTGTGTGTGTATGTATGTATATATGTGTATGTGTATATGTGTGTGTGTGTGTGTGTGTGTGTGTGTGTGTGTGTGGGTGTGGGTGTGTGATGGCTTTTTTTTTTAGGTAATAACGCAGGTGTTTCTGAGAATCTGCATAACTATGCAATATGATTTATAATAATTTTTATGAATACAATATTTAACTCTATTGACAATAATGAGTTTAAGTAAATGCTCATATACAAACAATTCAAGATTTTTGGAAGCTGTTGATAGAATTCACATGACAGAAAATAGATGCATCTTAATGCATGTAATGTCTGAATCATATTAGCCAAAGTTTTTGATTTAAATGAATGTTAGAACATAATTTTCTCTCCTCTTGATTTCTAACATTAAGATTATTTGAATGCTATTAGAATACAAGTGTTATATATTACATAGATCTATATAATAGTATGAACAGTTTTAAAAAAAAAAAAAAAAAAAAAAAGTTTATTTTAGTTTATATGATGCTGTTTTACCAAATGTGTAGTTTTGTCTTGATAGATAATTGAATTGAAAACTGTTAACCTCAGTTAAATATAACTAGTATTAAATTGATAAGGTGGTAGCTGAGGTACTGCTGCTTAGGGTAGGGGTTAACTTGAGTAGCAAATACTACTCTAAGTTGGAGTTTTAACTCGGGATGCAAGGTTTAATCCTTACATTATTTTCACTTGTTCATTGTTATATGTATATAGTTTTGACATCCACAATATATTTTGTACACTCATTGTCACTACAAACAAAATTGAATCCTATACAAAATCCCATAAGAGATTTAATAAATACAGCTATATTTAAAGGTACACCTAAAAGAGGAGATGTAACATTATTTATCTTGTTATTTGTTATTTCGATCATAAGATTCTTGAGTTTTAAAAATACCAAATGACATCTTTAAAAGGAATTTCTTTAAACATTAATGGATTGAATAATCCATGTAAAAGGGCAAGCCTAATAAGATACATTAATCTACACAAGGCCAATCTAGTCTTCCTGCAAGAAACCCATCTCTTGAAAAAGATATTGATAAACTAGCCACTAATAAGTATACAGTATTGGTTAGTTCAGAGCACACTCAGAAAAAGAGGAGTGGCTATTTTATGGAATAAAAGTATGCCCATTCCTAAAACCATTAAGTCTTATCAGGATGACAAAGGAATGTTTTGTATGGTTACAATACAAATTAATGGGAAGACTTACACTTTAATTAATGTATATTGGATACCTGGAATTGGTATTAATACAGTGAAACATCATATTGATAAGATCATATCATTCTCTATAGGGATATTATTTTAGCTGGTGATTTTAATTGTATACTACATGAAAGTGATACTACCACTATAAAGAAAAGAAGAATTACATCTAATGCAAAACATTTAAATGATTTTGCTAATTCTTATCATTTGAATGATATTAATAATCAGATAGAGTCAAAATCATTACCATACACCTTTTTTCTAACAGATACAAAACTTATTCAAAATAGATAGGGTCTTTATTTCTAACCAGATGATAACAGATTTAATTAATTCCAAAATCATTTCATGTCCTATATCTGATCATAACTCAATTGTTTTTGAATTCATGATAAAAATACTCATAATGTTCAGATCAAAAGGATACCAGCATACTTAACTCAGCTAAAAGACTATAAAGAATATATACTTTCAGAAGTACAACATTTTCTAGACATAAATAATACTCCTGAAGTCTCCATTGTCTATGTTTGGGATGCCTTAAAATCATATCTATATGGACAAAGTATCAGATGGTATAATAATAAAAGGAAATCTTGGGATAAGGAATTGTTAGATATTCAAAGTAAACTAGACTCTTATAAACATAATAATAAAGAAAATATTATGGACAAGAAAGTTATTGAAGAAATAAACAAACTAAATGAGAAATACAAAGAAATTTTAACTCATAAAGTTAAAATAACTTTAGAGAAATACAAGTTTTGTCTTATTCAATAAGCCCCAAATACTTACATAGACTTAAAAATAAAACAAAAAGATTGAATAAACAAAACCATATCAAAGAAATCTTTTCTCTAAGGAAAAAGAAGAATGTTTCTAGTATACCAGAAATACTGGATGAATTTAGAAATCACTTTCACAAGATTAACCATAACAACATTAACATGGAACCTAAAGATAAAATAAAGGAGTTTATAACCACAAACATGAATAAAAGCTTAATAAACAACAGATTAAACTATTGGACAAGAGTATTTCATATACAGAAGTTATTACACAAATAAATAAGCTTAAATCAAACAAAGCACCGGGTAATGATGGTATTATACCAGAGATATATAAAATCCTTTCTAAAACTACATATTCATTAATACATAAGGTTTTTATTCTGGCCCAAACTGAGTTAATAACCCCCATCTTGGCAATATACATTTATTTCACCAATTTTAAAACCTAATAAAGATCCAACTAGATGTTCTTCATATCGACCCATCTCATTACTTAATGTTGATTATAAAATGTTTATGAGTATTTTGCTGATAGATTGAAGACAATTATCCCGCATTATAGACATAGATCAGACGGGCTTCATTGTAAATAGAAATACTTTTGATAATATAAGAAGAACTTTAACATTAATTGATTTTGCAAATAGGAAAAAGAAAGATTTAACACTTATTAGTCTTGATATAGGTTCAGCATTTGATTCAGTAAGTTGGGACTATCTGTTTACCTTAATGAAATGCACAAATTTCTCTGATGCATTTGTAAATTTAATTGAGCATTTATACAAAGGAACGCTGGCTTATATTAAGGTAGGAACATATGTTTCACAAAAATACCCATTCTTAAAGGTACAAAGCAAGGATGTCCACTTTCTCCACTATTATTCACTTTAGTAATGGAGCCTTGGGCTAATTTGATTAGAAACAGTACTGACATAGAGGGTTTTGAAATAGAAGAAAATACAACATCAAAAATTCAACTTTTGCAGATGATGTTCTAATTACATCAGCAGGATCTAATTCTTCTATGCAGTCTTTATTTGATAAAATGATGAATTTTAAAAGTATTTCTGGTTTAATATTCAATGAAGAAAAACTAAAATACTACCTATATATACACGAAAAAATACTCTCATTAGTGATTTTACTAAATATGTACCCAACTCAGGTCAGATAACTTATTTAGGTATAATACTATCTAAAGATATTAAATCTATTATATATAATAACTATAATACCTGTTTTCTTAATATACAAAATCTTTTTAATACCTGGAATAATATGTTTTTACTATGGAGGAGAGACTTACAATTATTAAAATGATAATATTCCCAAGATTTTATACTTAATACAATCAATAATACTTTCACCTACAAAAATAACTATCAAGAAACTGAATACACTAATGTTAAATTTCTTATGGGCACCTAATAGACCTAGGATTGCATTAAAGAAACATACTAATAGCTGGTCTCAAGGGGTATTTCTTTTCCAGACTTTAATTTATATATTATCTCTTCTATTATAAAAGTTATTACTTTATTAATAGATCGGTCATATGTCAAAATGGAAAGATTATTGGGAGCTAATTAGTATGCACTTCATGAAAATCTCCTTAACACATAAAAATATGATTATAAATAACTCCATGTTGTGGTTGCTAAAGGAATTTTGTACTTCACCTATTACACCTAAACATATGGTCTGTTACCCATTAAATATTATTATTAGTTATCGTAACTTTATATTCATGCACCCTAAGTATAGGGAATGGAATTTTATTGTATTCCTATAATTTATACTCAGGGTATGCTTATGTCATCTACTTCTGAAGGAGCTCATTTAGCTATAGATAATAATCTAAAGTACTGGTATCAGCTGATATCTGATAATAAAGTTAAAAATCTAGATTTCTTAAAACAAGAATTTGATCTAAGAGAAACTTGCTGGTTAGAGGTTCAGATCTTTAGACAACATCTCATTGATAGAATAGATCTAATGTCTATAACAGTTAAAGAATCTATTCCAAAACTGATTGATTACTTGATAATAAATTTACAGCATAAAGTTTCTGATAAAGGTAAACTTTCATATATATATAAAATTATCAGACAAGAAACTTTTACAATGTAGATTCATACTGGAATTATTTCACCTCTATTAATGGGGACCCACCAACTCAACAAGATAAACAATATATATTGGAATCTGCTTATAGAACTACATCTTCCATTGTCTGGAGACTTTATACATGGAAATTTTTACATAGATCTTTTATACACCTTTGATGATGAATAAAATTAATAATAAAGATAATCTATGTAAGAGATGTAATGTAGAAATTAATGCTGACTGGGCTCATATGTTTTATGACTGTATGAAGTTGAAAGAATACTGGAAGTCAATTAATGAATTTTGCAGGCTCTTTTACAGATAATTTCATTATTTCTAAGTCTCTTATATTATTCAACACACCTGTACCTCAATGTGTTAAAAAGATTAAGCTTCCCTTGTTATGGTCTATCCTAGCAGTGGCTAGGAAAATAATAACTAGAAATTGGATTTCAGATACACCTCCTTCGTTCAATGAATTTAAAATGTTATGAATATAATGTGTCATATGGAAATAAGCACAATTAGAATGAGAACAACTAGAAAAACATCACATTTTATTGTATGGGATAATTTACAAAATTTGTTAAAAAAAATTCTAATTTCAATAGCACAGTATTTTAGTTTAATTAATTGATTTGATTGTAGTGGATGTCTTTGTAAATACTTTAGTTGTTTTGTTGAATATTATAATAATACCTATTTTTAATTATTTGTATAAAATTGTTATGATATTTCTCTTATATGTTAAAACAATAAACTTGTTTTGAAAAAAAAAAAAAAAAAAAAAAAAAAGAATGTATGCAGCCATGTGCACATTGCACCGTGACACACACAGTGAAAAATGATTGTGTAGGCTTTATTGAATCTCCCCAAACATATGTCCTGCTTCCATTTGAGCCACCTTACCAGACTGCTTCAGATAAATGTTATGCATGAAGAGCAGGACACAGGAGAAGGAGAGTGAGGGGCAATAAAAGTAATAAACAACAACAAAAACACCCTTATTAACAACCACAACATTAGCTGTCAACAACAAAATATGCAAATAGTTGATAGTGTAGTTCATTTATAAAGGAGTGTTGCTTTAAATTAAGAAAGTATTTAATCAAATTATTTCCAGTAATAAAAACATACATTAGAACTATATCAGATATTGAGTCAGTATAATGAGGCTGCCGATTATCTCAGTTCAGCTTTACCAGCTGCATTTCATTTTACGCTTCCATATACATGCTACTCATACACATTAGACAGCCATTTGATGTGAAGCAGTGTCAGAGAATTAGCATAATTATCTACTGCACCGTTTCAAAACAAGTAAACAAACACAATTATTAACATATGTTGGTCAAGTAAACAAAGCATGACAGAAATTAAAAATCTCAGGCTGTTGCATGCTAAAAATGCTTCATGATATAATAATTTGCAAATTAGAAGGTTGAAATATGTAAGTCTTAAATGTTTATATACCACAGCCTCCTCCAGTAAAAGAGGAAGGTGGGCACAGGTTTTCTGGACTCCAGTAGTGCTAATGTTGGAGCACATATAAACACCATAACAATAAGTTTGTTCATTGTTCTGTCTAGTCTTCATACTAGTAGTACTGGGAAAGTATCGATCTCCATAAAATACTTATACTAACTTTTACATTCATCTCTAGCAGTGGCCATTGACTTGCATTCACAAAGTGTTCCATACATCTTAATGAATTGTTGCATAACTATTGCACACCCTATGAAGGACACAAACAAAATCTATGTTTCACCTATAAATGAAAGAAAATACAGATTTCCAAAATGCAATCTTAAATTACCAAGACATTATATAGACATTTCTGGTTCATCCATGACAACAGGGCATGTTATTATTGTTCAGGAGTTCACAGTGGCATGCTGGATCAGTCATGCTATCAAGAAGTCCAAGTTCAGGGTGAATAAAAGAAATGCATACATAACAAAAATATCAACCATTCTTATTTTACACATTCAAGATCTGAGAGAAAGAATGATTCTACATTATTAGGTGGTATTCATAGTCAAACATTACACAAGTTTGCAAGGAAAATGTGCAAATGGCAGCAATTCACCAATATCCTAATAAAGTATGTGCGAACCAGCTGTGTTGTTTATTGTATACGGACACCCTACAATGAACAGCCCAAGCAAACTGTGCAAACAGGTAAGTATGTAAGGTAAGATGAAAAGATTGAAGGCAGCACTTGCACACGTAGTGTATACTGCTCATGTATGGAATTCTGCTGTGATGTTATAAGTGTCCAGCATTAACTGGCATGCATGGTTTTGCACTAATGTCATGTGACCTCTTTGAGAGAAGCTATGCATACTTTGTCTGAGTGGCATTGGCAAGTGGATAAAATTGCTTTGCCAGCAGCTTTATTCTGCAGGTGTCCACTGATGGACATCAGTTTATTTCATTCAATAAGCCTGAAAAGAGTTGGATATGAAAGTTGGAAAAAAGGCAAATCCAGTAGGATCATAAAAAGGGTTATGCAGGCGAAGGTAGGATAGGGGGCATTTTAATTTCTTTTGTTGATAATAGACCCCCCATTTTTGAAATATATAAGGGAATAAGGGAAGAATATAGTGAAGCTAGGGTGGATATGAAAGGTGGAGTGTACATAATGGTTTTCACAAAGCAGATAAAAAGGCAGATAACACAGATGGGGTGGGTGCTCACACAATAGATAGGGTTTACAAAGAGAAGGAAAGATAGACAGAGGATGGACATCTGGTGATGGAGAGGATGTGGAACAATGTACAAGGGGTGAGTATGAGACAGTAGGGGGATGCACAAATTATGGTAGATGGGGGACAAGAGACCGCTATAACCAAGACAATGATTCAGTGACTTTGAATGTGTGACCAGACCCTGATGTTGGGGGGTGGTATCAGGACACTTGATATCTGGAGTCTGCAATTCCAGTCAGTCTTGCAGCCAATACAGGAAGCATTCATATGAACTGCACCACCTCTCCAAAGCCCTCTTGACAGCAGTTTCCACCACAGCCTACATCTAGAGCTGTCAAGTGAAAGAATACTCACTGCATGACTCTAGTCACCACTCAGATTGCAGCAGGGTTGTACGTTGCTGTGCAAAGAATGGCCATATGCATGCATGATTCAGACAGCATGCTTGTGTGCACCTGTCAGACCTCATTCATGTTTGTGTGAACTTGCTTACAATGATGGTGACATTTGTAAATGTGCAATAATGAGATTTGTAGAACAGTGTGCCAAAAAGCTTCATTTATGTAAGAACTTCATAAATTTATCAGACCTTCATGCACATTGCCATTTTGTGCTCCACCTGGTTGGGACGTTTCTGAGGAGATCATTGGAAAGGAAAAGGAAAAGCAAAAAATGTATGAAAAACAACATGAAAGGTGTGAAATCGTAAACATACTCAGAACATTGCATTCCAGTAAGGACAGGGTAGAGAGTTACTCTACAGAACTTGTAAGAGAAAATTCTATTACTGTTACTAATAACTCAGCAATTTCAACATAAGCACCTTCTAAGCTCTGTTTTTTCTATATACTACTGTTATCATTATTTCATGAAGTGCCACTGGCACCTGGCCATATCAATGTATAGGACTATTGTGCACAAACATGAGTGAATGTAGTGAAACAAAACATCAGCCATCTTGAAGGCAGCATTCTCAACCCCCTCTCCTATGAAATATAGAGCAGAAAGTCACACAGGTCATGCAGTTGTTCAGGTAGTGTAATGTACAGATCAGTGTTCACTGTATACAGAGTACCACATACACACACATACACACACACACACACACACACACACACACACACACACACACACACACACACACACACACACACACACACACACGTAATGCTCTGGTAATAATCAAAACTGAGCAAACTCACATAAAAGTGTTTTACATAAATCAGATCAGGGGTACAGCTTCTATTTAACTTGGTGCAGGACAGTTTCACAGATAATAATACTAACTGTGTTGCTCCGTTAATCCTAGGGTCAACATGTTATAGCAGCATAAAGCAAGACACAGGGGAATAACTTCACTTCTGAGGAGACCCACATTGTAATGGATGGACTTAAAAACCTATGGAAAATGCCTTCTTGGAAAAGGTGGACCTAGACCAACAGAGTATAGAACCAAGTGCTGGCGGATAAAAATGCCAATGGGGTAAGAAACTGTACATTGGAACAGTGATGGCAGAGAGCTAATGACATGTTGTCTCATGCCAAGAATGAAACATAGCAGAATGCAGTTGCTCAAAACAACACCGGCAGGAGGTTCTTCCACAGCACAAAATCTGACACCCAATAAGGAGTATTTGATATCCCTGTGTGATAATGATTGCTATGGTGAGGATGATGGAATAGGTACTATTCCTGGTGGTATGGACACTGGCAGTTTGGTGAACCCACACCATGTTCACACAGGTCTAGGAGCAAGTCAGTAATATTATGTAGCATTTTGAACAGTGTGACAGTTATTTGCTAGCAGAATGCATTACTACATACTAACTTCAGTGTTGTCTTTTCATCAGGTACTTTAGGACTGACAATACAACCACTGCAAACAGGAACATTATACAGTATGTAAATATGGATTCAACTCCTTTTAAACAGTACTAATAAATATATAGGGATTTACTAAGAATTGAGAAATGAAGGATGCTGAAGTAAAATACCTGTCACTTATTCACAGGTATGGCAGTAAATGAGACATCTATAATAGGCTGTGGTAAATCGGCAGGTTGATGCTAACAGCCTTGTGTCTATCATCAGTGATGGCATTACTCTTGAAGTCATGACACAGCCTGAGGACAGTAACACACAGTTACAAACTGTGCTGGCATGGCCTCCCCTTGACAGCAGATTATTGATTACAGAATGGTTGTTGGCAGGCTCACTGGTAAAACACCAAGAGCACATGCCATTATGAGAAGGGGCTGAATCCCCAAAAATGCTATGCCTCGCTCTCAGATGCACATCTGGAACCTCTGGAAGAAGACAGGATTATGCTGGCAGTTAGATTACACACTGTACAGTCTGCCTGTAGGGGTGCCAGGCAAAGGCATCTATCACAGGTGGCATCTGAGACACCTCAAGCATTGTCAGCACAGCAACAAATGTGGTGGATCATTGTTCAGGCACAGGCTATTACCACTTAGAGTCACACAGAGAGAGGTACCAAGTGTTTCAGGGAATAAATGAGGAAATATAATAATACAGGCAAAGCACGGATGCAAGAGATAATGTGGCGATGGTTCTCTTATGAAACATGCTTGCCCACACAGCATCCATGTCGACCTCTACCCACAAACTTGTAAGGATTTACCAGACACACATGGCTGACACATCTAAGTGGGGCAGATGTCAGGTCTGCATGTGTGCAGGCCAAGTTTGCCATGTACAAAGGATAGCCCAGGCAGGTCCAGCATCCATGGATGTGGCTTCATCCATGAGTCTGCAAGCTGGATGCCATTGACCTTTAACATCATGTGGAAAATCTGGTAGGTCACAACTCAGTATCAAGCTCTCATGGCAGCACTTGTCCCCATTGCCTTGGACCTTCCCTAGTCCTATCATTAGAATATATTGTGTATGACAAAATCCATATCTGACCTGCACACACAATTTCACACATTTTGAGTTAAACCTCTCTAAGCACCTCCCCCCGACAGTGACAATAGAAACTACACAGAGAACTTCCACAGGTTAAGAAAAAAATAACACAGGAAATAACTTCAATAAAAAAGAAGGAAATACAGTTATTTGTAAGGGGAGAAAAAATCACTTAAATGTAACAAAAGAAAAAAGGAAAACAAGGAAAAACATAATAAATAAGAAAGATACAGTGCTCAAACTTGAAAATCTGTCTAAAATGCCAATATTCCGTTTACAGCAAGGGGTGTGAACAATTTCAGTAGGCAACCACAATTAAATTAGTTACTAAGCCACACTCTCTGTTTCTTAATCCAACTCACTTTTCCACCCTCCTCTGATTGTTTAGGATTTGTGTCTCTGTCCACTGACTACTATGCAGATGATGATGGCTGTGGCCGTATCAACTATACATTTGTCTCTAAAGTGTGCAGAAATGTTTCATGCATAGTATGAATCACCCTAACTCTACATAGCATAGCCTACAAGTTTGATAGAAACTTGGTACAACATGAAGCAGAATTCACAAATTATACACTTTTATAACCTGTCTCTCAACAATTCAGATTTTTGCAGAATGTCCAGATTTTTGCCTTACATTTTGGTCTGTTACTCTTAAAATTTAAGATAAAATAAGATAAGATTCCTTTATTGTCATTGCACAAGTACATTTGTAGCAATCCTCCTAAGGTGCATTCACATATAATGAACATGAATAAATAAGAGAATACAGTACAATACAATACAATATAGTAAAGCAGCTAGGTTATTGCACTTCATTATATTGCACGTGAAAAGGATAAAAAAAGGTACACAAAATGTAAACATGTACCTTGTGGCTATCTAGCAAATTACTGAAGATTGAAATCACTAAACAATGACAGACATTTGAGTTTCTATCTTCATATCTTTCAAAAATTGCATGCCAATATAAAACACCTTACTAAGTTACTAAGAGCAATGATTAAAACCTGTACCTATTTTTGGATCTTTGCCTCCCCATTATTTTGTCTTTGTCCATTTTTTTTGTGCTAAGAGGATGAGGTATGTTTATAACTGATTATTCAATTCTCATACGGTTACCCAGATTTTGCTATTTAATGGAAGCAAAGTATTGTTATTCACAGCTTGTCAGGTGCATGTAACAAGGGTAATGACAAGATTAAAGGTCATATTAAAAGGAATTCTTATGTTGTCCATCATATCAGCAGGATGTGATAAAACCCTCCCCATCCAGCAAAAAGAAGGAGTGTGGACATACAATGCCATTATTTAAGAAGGTAAGCAATGTCTTCTTTTTTTTTAAATAATGACAGGAAGACCAGTCTTCCTTTTTCTCCAGTAACAATCTCAAAGTTAGGATCCTCATAAATTCTTAGACAAGCTGGGAGATATAGCCCGTCCTGCATGTTGTGAGTCTGCCATGGAACATCCTTCCAGTAGACCACATCTGGTGAACATTCAGGAGACAACACACAAATAATAGTTTCATTAAATATTCAGACTATCTCAACTAGCTCATTTCAGTCCAGAAGGGCAGCGGATCTGCTCTGAGATCTACCTACAATGCTAGGTTCCTCAGTCTTGTTCAAAAATGAACTGAGATATCTTCTGAAGGAATCCTGGTTTTACCACTTGTATTCATGATCTTCTTCTCACTTCCTACCTAACGCTTACGACCACAGGCAAGGACGAAAACATTAAGCTGAAAGCAGCTGTCCAGTCTACATACTAGAATACCCTCAATGAATTATTGTAATTACTAAAAATCTTGTAATTAACCACCCATGAAATAGCTACACAGTCACTGATCTCCCACCATCAAGCATCTACACATACCAAACGGAGCAAACAGTTGACAGCACAAGAAAAAAAATGAAAGTATTTTGCACAGAAGTAAGTCCCACTGCTGTGCATGTTATACCCCCTGCTACTTAAATATACTAATACCCAAACGGAGAGTGACATCATCTGCAAAAAAAAAAAAAAAAGATGCAATTCTCTTATCACCAAACTCAGTACTCTCTAAACCTTGACTGTGCCTTGATATCTTGTCAATGAAAGTCATGAACAGGAGGGGAGACATGACACAGTCTTAGTGAAGTTCTACATCCACCGTGAACATTCTGACTTAAAGACAAGAATGTGGACACAGGCAGACTGAATGATATGTAGCAGTGAATACTGGACCCAATACTGTTGCAGCACTTTGCAAAAAAATCATACAAATGTAGATACTATTAGGTCTTTCCCAAGTTCATAAAACACATGTAGACAGTACTAGCAAACTCACGTGATCCTGCTGTCTCAGTGGGACAGATGGAAGGAGAACTAATTTCCAAATGACCCAGGTTTGAGTAATGGTTTATTAGTGGAGGAATCTGACAAGGACAGAAAGGACTGAGTGGCTGTCACTCCAGCTTCCATAATAGGGAGAGCAGAGTTCTGATACAAAATGTCCACCTTGAAAAGAACATGTACTGCCACTCTTATAACTTAGGATCAAGGCGTTTGCGTTCACAAAGGACTGTACATGCACTCCAGCTGGGCATTGCTAGTGTATAGGAACATGTAACAGTGGTCTGCATTTTCTAGTCAACAGCTAAACGTATTAGGAGAATTCAGAAAACAAATCCTCTAGCTCTCCCTGGATGACAGCTGTGATTTCCCAGACCTTACTGCCTTCTGTTGGTTTCCTCCAACACGGGGAGCCAGAGGAAATCAGTGGACCAGTAGAGCACAGGAGTTTGATGGTACTGGTGAGGGGAATGCACCTGGGAAGTAAGATAAAAAATTAACTCCCATAATCCCGTAAATACCAGTGCAAGGACAAAGAGCTGATCCAGTGTTTCACAGCTAGGATAGCAGCCACATTGCTCTTCATAAATCAGAGGCTTTGCAATTGAATGAGTCTCCTTTCTAGCACAATGACATAGGCTTTCTGAGGGAGGTTGGGGGATTGGATCAGTCTAGGACTGGGGCACACCCTTATTTCTCCTTTTTGAAAATGGGAATACCAGTTCATTGCGCTTGTTCAGAGGTATTGCCCCTCTTTCACACAATTTTGAAAAGGTGTGCTAACCCTGCTATTCCAAAACTATCCAGCACCTTCAACATTTCAGGTTACATCTCATTCATTCTTATACCTGGTTTGTGCTGTAGAATGACTATCCAATCCACCAGCTATGTCTGGCACCTCCTCCTGGGCTGAGCTTGAAATAGATCTAATGGGATCAGTGATCTATCCCTGTAAACAAATTCAAAATGAAAATAAATTAAAATAAAATGTATACCCACTGGGTTCTGGAGTTCCACTTAGTATACATTCAACCTCCAGACAATATCTCCATTCGAGGTCAGAATTTTTCACCTTTGCTGAGAACAGCATGTGCAATGTCTCCCACTCCTCCTGATTGCAGGATCTGAATGTCATTCTCCATGATCCTGCTATACTCCTTTCCAAAACTCTGATGCCCACAATGTTTAAAAATATACACAGCCTTAACCCACAGCCTTAATACACACAGATACATACATTAGTATATACCCTTTCACTCTTACCCTCATTCCAGGTTTTCCATTCCCTTATCTGTCTGTCTTTCTGTGTGTCTTACTAGCTCTTTCACCTTTCCAACTATTTTATACATTTTGTTCCTTCTCGTATATATCAATAATTTGTTAGAAACTTTGCTGTATAGTCATTATCAGTGCTTCTGGCTGTCTCCATAGTAGCGTATCATTATGTGCATGCTAAATGCATGTTAATGGGATCATTTGGCCATAGTAACAGATCCTTTGGTGTAATAGGTCAATGCTTTTCTTAAAGTGTCAAGGGTGCAGGGTTTGAAGCTTCTCCCTTTTATTTTATTATCAGTGTCACAGGTGCAATAGGTAGCACACTCACCTTTGGTGCAGAAGGGTGTGGGTTCTATTTCCACACCAGGTAGATTATTTGCAGACACATAATGAAGCATGCATGGGGGGGGGTCACTCTTGAGAGTTTCACCCAGGTAACTCAGGTGGAAGTAAGAGGTCTCATGGGATGGGTCTACTTCAAAACATCTAAAACCTATAACATCTAATTTCATAACACTGAGACAAGAACATCTAAAACCCAAAATATCTAAAACCCATAACATCGAATTTCATAACATCTAACACTACAAATCACAAGAAAATAACATCCCGTCCACATATAACAACATCAAACTACCAAACCCACTTTTTACTATGTTTCTGCAGGGGGGCAAGCCCCCCTGCAACCCCCATGTGGGGGACTCCACCCTCACACCCCCCGTAAATTAAATATACCAACTCCAAGATCACTAGAGTGGGAAAAAGTTCATAGGTTCATAAGCAGGTACTAGGCTATCTGCCCGAAGGCATTTATAAGCCTAGCCAGAATGTGTTGGCTTTCATCGCCCCCTTAGATTAGTTCCCTGTGCCTTTATCCATCAGAGCCACTGAAGTGATCCCAGAGGTAAACTTTCTGTTTCCCATCCACTCATCAAGGTTTCTCTTGAAGAGGGTTAGTGAGGAGCTCTGCCTAATGTAGACTGGAATCTTGTTCCAGAGCATGGGAAGTCTCTTGGACAGGAATCTATCCATCCATCACATCTTATTTATTGTTGTTGTGAGGTTTAGATCCCTAGAGTGTGTTGCTTGAGGGGATATGGTTTTCTTTAGGTGGAGCATGTCCATTAAGTCTGGGTTGGACATGGCCTTGTATGTCAGGCAGAGATCACCTCTGAGTAGGCGGTATGCAACCGAATACAGCTGGAGTTTCTTCAGTCGAGCTGTATAGGGCATCTGCTTGAGGCCAGTGATCCTTTTGGTGAGGTACTTCTGTGGTCTTTCCAGTTGTTGCAGGTGTCTTGTAAGGTACATCCCAAATGGGACATTGTACTCTATGATGGGTCTGATAAGTGATGCGTAGAGGGGCCCAATGACCTTTCGATCTGGATGCAAATTCTTTTGTGATTAGGTGAGCCACACAGAAGGATTTTCTAACCACTTTGGCAATGTGATTATCAAAGGAGAGGTTACTATCTACTTGGGTCCCCAGATCCCTTATTACGTCTTCCATATTACGGGGCTACCACCTATGTGGTAGTTTGTGGTTTCTTTGTTTTTTCCAAAGGGGATGACTATGCACTTTTTGGCATTTAGCTTGAGGCCATGGCTTTGACACCAGGTATCTGTCTCAGTGAGACCCTTTTGGAGAATGTCTGTGTCAGCTGGAGAGTCAATTATAACCCCTAGTTTGCAGTTGTCTGCGAACTTGGTCAGCCATAGTACTCCTGTGCTTGCCTGTACCTCTGAGAAGTATATGCCGAACAGGAGGGGTCCTAGGACTGAGCCCTGGGGAATGCAACTTGTAACCGGTTTAGGGTCAGACCTAGCTCCCGCAACTCTTACCATGTGGGTTCTGTCCATGAGCCAGTTTGCAACCCTTCTCATGACATAGGGGTTTATGTTCAGGCTGGTGAGCTTGTCTATAATACTTGAGTGGGGAATGGTGTTGAAGGCCTTTCTGAGGTCTAGGTAGGTTGTGTGGACTACCTTTCCCTCATCTATATCCTTGGTAACTGTCTCAAAGAAGTCCACCAGGTTTAGGAGGCATGATCTGCCCTTAACAAAGCCGAACTGGGTAGGGTCCAGTATTTGGAGGTTCCCAATGTCTCTGTTAATGAGATCCATGATGATGTGCTCCATAGCTTTGCAGACCAAGCTAGTTAGGCTTATAGGGTGATAGTTCCCAAGGTCCGTTGTGGCTCCATCTTTGTGGGAGTGGAATAACCATTGCTGTGTGCCACTCTGTGGGCACATAGGCTGTGGAGAGGCTGAGTTTAAACAGTGTGTTTAGGTGAGGGGTTAGTTCATCTTTGAGCTCATGTAGGATGCAGCCTGGGACACCGTCCGGTCCCATTGATGCTGTGTTTTTGGCTTTGGAGAGGGCTGTTTTAGCCTGAGTGTCTGTGATTTCAGGGGCACTACATTCTTCTGGTATAGTTATGGGCCCTTTTGGGGGTGAGAGGGGGGTGAAGTTTGCACTGAACCTGTCTGCCAGGATGTTGGCTATATCAGTCACTTCAGTGTATTTTGGGCCAGTCTGCACTAACTCTGAGCAGATCTGAGAATTGCCACTTAGATTCTTGACATAGCTAAAGAATGCCTTGTGGTTATCTTAGGAGTCCATGGCAATTTTCCTTTCGGAGCTAGCCTTGGATGATTTTATGAGGGAATGTAGTTTCTTGCTGATACTGATCAGGGATGTCTTCCCTTCATTGGATTTTACTCTTTTCTGTACTAGTTTCCTCCTTCTATTGTATAGCTTTTTTATGGCAGGGGTCCACCAGACTGGTTTCCTTTTCTTGGAGGAGTGAGTCTTGGTTTTGTTTGGGATAGCATGATCCATGCATTCTTGTAGGTGCCCGTAGAGTGTAGTAATAAAGGATTTTTGCAGCTTGGACAGGGTTATCCTTTAGTATGGGGGCTTTGAAACTTCCCACCTCGGTCTTAAGTAACATGAAGTTTGCTTTTGAAAAGTTTTTCACAGTGGTTTCTTTGACCAGGGGTGGTGGTGGAATGTGGATATCCAGAGTGATTAGTTTATGGTCAGATCTAACCAGCATGGGGTTGACCTTTGGTGTGGAACACCTGTTGCTCATGTTGGTGATGACCAGGTCCAATATGTTGTCACCTCTGGTGGGAGTGTTGACCAGTTGATCCAGGGTGTTTGAGTTTATAAATTCCAGAAAATGTTGGGCAAGGGAGCTTGTACTTGAGTAGTTCTCCCAGTTAATGTTTGGGTAATTGAAATCACCCAATATCAGGGTGTTTGGTAGGACCTTTATGTTTCCCAGTGTTTCCAGGAATGTGGAGAGGGGGTCCTGGGACATGGTGGGTGATCTGTAGCAAGCTATACTTTGAATAGCAGTTTTGCCTGTTGTTAGTTGCACGTGGATGATCTCTGAAGCATCGTGCTGTGCCACTAACCTGGAGGTGTGAATATCCTTGATGAATATAGCTACTCCCCTGCCTTTTGTATTTCAGTCTGGGTTTTGTGGCCGAAATGTATGGTATGAGTTGTAGCCTGGTAGTGCTGGGATGCTCTCTGGAGCCTTAAACCAGGTTTCTGTTACGGCACATATATCAATTTTCTCCATACTGAGGAGTGCCTCGAGTACATGCATTTTGAGGTTTAGACTTCTGGCATTGAGTAGCATTACTCTCAGTTTTTTGTTACTTGTGCTATTAATGCTGGTGGGTTTGTCTTTTGAGCCTTGCCTAAAAAAGGCACTATGGGGATGGCAAGAGCCTTGGCCACTGTATCAAGCCCCATAAATGTTTTATCCTTTTACATTTCAATAACACATGTTCAGTAGCTTCTTCTTCTTGACAATGTAGACATATTCTATCACTTTTCTTTTTACATGGCATATTTCCTTTTACTGATAATTTATTTACCAGTCTCCACAAAAAAGAAACTTGACATTCTATGTTCTTATTACACTATTTGCTTCTTATTTTTATAGCTTTATTTTTTTTTTATCTATAAGATTTTCCCATGGTTTTACATAGTAATGGTTTACCGTTACATTCATATACCATGCTTTTCTTTCTTATTCTATATCATCAGTTTTAATTTTCCACAAAAATATTTTTTCTTGATGACATTTTATTTCCTCGTTTATACCCCAAAATGTATCATACTTATATTTATACAATTTACTACTAATCTCTCATCTTTTTCATTTATCCACTTTAACACTTTTTACAAATTTAATGAAACAGTTTATACCACTGGGTTAATTAACCCTAAACCTCATTCCTCTTTATTTGCCAACAAAACTCCTCTTTTTACTGGGTTTAATCTGTAACTGCATATAAATGAAAAAAAAAAATCTGCAATAATTCCTTTTCAAATGCTGTTGGCACCATAAATACACTTACTAAGTATTTTATTTTCCCATCAGTATTGACTTTATCAAATAAACCTTTGTTTCTGAATGATAATATATATGTTTATCAGAAAAGACAGATTTGTTTTATTTCCTCAGTTGTTTTTTTCCCCATTGAATTCTACTTGCATCTTTATTCGCATATTTTATATCTAACACAGAAATGTCATTCATTATGAAATGTATACCCCCATCTTCATCACCTAAACCTTTACTTTTCTATTTATTTAAAGTCATTCCTATCACCAACATATATAATTTATGCAAATTATTACTTCTTTTATCTATTTTTTTCAGTTATTATAATGTCTTCTGTGTATGTTAACAGGACTGGAATTATTAACCCTTCAGGTGTTATATACTCTGTCTCTTTCATTTTGTAATTTATTTTGCATACTATCACATTCGTAACTAATACAAAGAATATACAACTCATTGGGCATCCCTATCTTGCACCACTCTTCCTCTGTACCTCTTGGCTTAACCAGCCATTTACAAGTATTTTTACTTCGTGATTACTATAGGGTGACATGCATAACTTCCTTTATCATTTATATTATATTTGTTCATTATTAAGTATAAAATTTCATGTCCAATTGTATCAAATGCCTTATTAAAGTCTCCTATTATGATTTTTGCTTCTTCTTTTCCATTTATATTATCCACAATTTCTCTATCATTAATAATTCTTAACAATCCTTCCCCTTTATACTATATATGCTATCTTCTATAACATTTACCATTTTAGTTTCAAATCTTTCTTGTATTATTTTCATAAAGATCTCATTGTGATTCCATATTATCAGTCTCCATTTTTTTAATTGTCTTCTATCTTACTTCTTCCCTGGAATTTAAGTATTCCACTACATAATTTTTTATACATAAAGCAGTCATTTAACTATTCTTTCAAAATTTTAATTTTTTTGCCAATCCCTTAATTTTTTATACATGTCATACCCCATTCTATCTGGCCCTGCATTCAAATCTATATTTATTTTTTCCTAATACTTTATCTAGCTCATATAAAGAAATCTCTTTTCCATCTTCATATTTTCTTTTTCTGTGAATGTTTTTTACTTTCCACATTTTTTCACTACCTTCATTTTTCTTTAAACATTTCTTGTACATATTGTACTATACTTTTCATAATGTTTTCCTGAGTTGTTTCTATTTCTCCTTTTTCATTTTTTTATTTCTCTCATTGCAATACAAACTTAATTTACTAATCTTCTTAAGTAAATCAATACTTCTCTTTTTCCTTGTAAAATATATTTGCTTAAATAACAGTTATTTCATTTTTTTCTTGATTTGTTTCATATAATTATTTTTCTTTGTCAAAGTACTTCCTGTCATTTTGCTCTAAATCTTCCAATGTATTGCTATATGTTCTTTTATATTTTTCTTTTTCTACTTTTCTCATATCATATTGCCACTGTAAAAACATTTTGTATATTTTTCTTAGATATCATTCAGCATTCAGGCCAGTTTTTATACAATGTTCTCTTAGTGATGTAATCTCTGCATAACTGTATTACTAATCTTTTTCCTTCTTCATTCCATGCTTTTTCATTTATCCTTTTTCCTTTGCCTATTTTTATATATTCCCTGCTTTCCTTTACCTCTAGCCATATTGTAAGATGATCAGAAAATCCTGTTTGAAACTACCTTTCCTTCTCCTATAACTAAACCTTTTGATGCTATAAAATAATCTATTTCAGTTCAATACATATCCTTTTTGTAATGTCATGAATTATTTTGTCCCAAACTTTTAACTTACCAATGCTTATAACTTTTAACATCTTTCTTATATAATTTTCTTTATTATGCTTGCCTCTTAAATCACAGATAAAGTCTCATGCTATTATAATATTTATAATTATCACTACATAGTCTAAAATCTGATGAAATAAGCTCTCCCTATCTTTACAATTAGTATAAGCATATAATGTTATAATTCCATACATTTGTTCTTTTCATTTTAAATCTACAATGGTTAATCTTCCATTTTTTCCTAAAGTTACATCTAATATCTTTATTATATTTATACAGATTATGGCTATTCCAAAACATCTCTCATTTCCAAGATTCCAGATTTTCTTTCTTTCTTATTGTTTCTCTGTTTATAATACATTTTTCATTTGATAAAAATCGTATGTCTTCTAATATAGTTACATCTATGTCACATGTATTATAACACCCCAAATCCCTATTCATCTTACTATATTCTTAATACTATTCACATTTACAGAAAGCACACTAAAATCCTAATTTCCCTTTTTCTTAGATTCATGATTTTATAGGTTCATAGCTGAATATTAGACTAGATGCCTTAATGAGCCATTCTAAGCCTTGTCAATTTCCCTACCAAAGGTTAGAATCAAAGACTGTACCTTGTATCTGTAAGTCAAACACCTTAACCATTATACCAACCACCAACCATTAGCTGTATATATTCTTTTTCATCCATTTCCTTTTTTTTTTCTTTTGTACTTATCCCTTTAAATTTTCTTTATCTGTCTTTTACCCTTTGACCATTATAATTCTTTGTATTTTCTTTTACTATCTCCCAGTTCTTTATCACTTATTTCAGAGCCTTGTCCTATGTCCTCTTTATTACTTTTTAATCTATTTTTTTCTTCTATTTCTACTACTTTTAAAACTTCTTCTCTTTGTTCATTTTTCTGTTTCTTTTTCTTTTTTCTTATCCTTATTTTTATTGTTACAGTCAATCCATAAATGTCACATTTTATTACATTTATAACATTTCAATTCACATTTTGCATCATGTCCCATTTCCCCACAAATATACCATTTTCTTTTATCACAGTTACTTACCAAATGTCCTTATTTTCCCTAGTATTTCATGATACCCTTATTCCCTTCCACATTTATCATGTTTGGTATATGTATAATATTTTTTCTCTTTCTATTTTGACACAATATTACAATCTCATCCACCAGTCCATAAACCCATTTTATTATAAACATTTGCGGTGTCCAATACTTATTTTCATAAAGTTTTCAAATATCCTTTCAAAGTCTTTTTTTCAAAATTGTACATGATTTTTCTTTTTTGTTTCCCTGTTAAATGCTTTTATCACATAAATATTCCATGGTTTATATTCTTTCTTTTTTCATATTTTCCAAGAAAAGTTTGAATTGAAAACAGTCTGAAATATAATGTCACAAAATGTCTCTGTTAATAAGAATAAATTCCCTTATGTTATGTGGTTTTACACCCAAAGGAACTATTAAATTGTCCCATACTTCATACCTGTCCATTTCCTTGCCTTCTTTACTTTGAATACTTACCACAAACTTCGATTTTCCATTTTTCTCTGCCTTTTTCTTTTTTGCTATTCCCCTTTTGCCTTATTTTACTTTCTCTGCATATGTTTTCTTTCCCATCTCATGACTATTCTTCAGGATTGTCACTACATCCTCCTTTTGTATTTTCTCCATAATATCCCCCAGGAAATATCTCCTTCATTTACTGGCTCACTCTGCATCAACATTTATTTAAGTATTTTTTCTTATCTATTTCTAAATCTTTCCATGGATCAATGCAACAAAATACTTTCATAATATTTAAGTACTATTCCTTTCTATTTTCTCACATATATTATTTTTTATTTTCCTTATCACAATTTGTTTTTCTACTCTTTAATTTCTTAATTCACAATGCTTTTACTTCTTTTTTAACTTCCATCCCTTTCCACAATTCTTTGTATTTATAATATATTATCATTTCTATCAAGTATTTATTTTCCTTCTTAATTCCTTTTAATATCTTATATAGAATTAAAGATGCTGCATGTGCTATTGGGTTTATTAAACCCAAGCTTCCTTGCTCTTCTTTCATTTAAAGAATCCCTCTCTTGACTGGATTCAGTCTAGAGACCCATATAAAAGAAAATATAATCATCATTAGTTCCTTTTCATACTTAATAGGAATCATATAGATGTTAGTAACACAAGCAATTTTTCCTATTATCACGGTGTTCAAGTGTGCACTTTTTCTATATGAAAAGTTATATGATTTCCAAAAAATATAGTCATATCCTTTACTTCTTTGAGTACATTATCCCATTGTTGTTGTCTGTATTCATTCTGGACAAATATTATTCCTAATATATCCATATATTTTCATTGAACTCAATACCTTCTATCATAACTTCAAAACCAAACCTTTTACATTTCTCTTTATTTTTACTTAAACCATTTTTTATTTCTACTTAATTTTTCATTTACTTCTTCCATCCATACTTTATTTTTAATGATTAGTACAACATTATCCACATAATTATACATTGTTGGCAATTGTACTTCATTCATCATTTTGTATCCACTGCTACTTGACATTTTATTAATTTCCTTCACTTTTACATTCAAAACTAATGGGAAAAATTACACTACTAGCTGGGAACCCCTACATTATTCCACATTCTATTTTTTATTTTTCCCCAATCCAGCCATTTACATTTAGTTTCACATAGTTCCTTTTATAAACAAATTCTATTACCTGTAATATTTTTTGCTTATATTATATGAAAACAAAATTCTCCATAATGATTTATATTGAATATTATCACAGGCTTTACTTATATCCCCTATTATAGCTTCTACATTTTTATTTATGATATCATCAATTATTTATCTTATTATCCATAATAACTTTTGACTTCATTTTCCTTTTCTTCTGAATACATTTTGGCCATATATTCTATCCATTTTGTAACATTTTTGTTGATATTTTCATAAAAAATATAATCTGTATTATTTAATGTTATAGGTCTCCAATTTTTTTGTCTCCTATTTATTTCCTTTATTAAATATAAAATTCATAGTTCCTGTACATATCTTTTTTTCTTTAATTCCAGTTTTTAACCATTCATTCATAACTTCTATAAAAATTATTTTTGCCACTCCTTCATTTCTTTATACGTGCCATATTCAATTCCATCCAGTCCTGTTGCAAAATTCATGTTAATATCTTTTAGAATTTCATTCAGTTCTTTCATAGTTATTTTTTGTTCTAAATATTCATTATCTTTATTTAATTTTTCACCTTTATAACTTTGTTCTATGTTTTCTTCTCTTGTAACAAATAATTCCAATACATATTCTTTAATTATTTTGTATATTCCTTCTTGCTGTCTTATTTACTTAACTTTCTTATTCTTTATTTCTCTTATTTTTTCTTTCTTTTGTTATTTTACTCAATAGGGTACTACCTCTTCTTTCTTTCATTGTAAACAATAGTTTTGTTTCTATAAGAAGTTATTCAATTTAATTTGATTAATTTTAAATAGTTCTCTTTCTTTTTCATAAAAGGAATGTTTCTTCTCTAATAAGTTTCTGACTGTTTCTTGACTTAATATCTTATATCTCTCCTTTTCCTTTCTTCTTTTCTTCCTTATACATTCTAAAAACATGTTTTTACATTTCTCTTTAAAATTAAGCCACCAAACAGACCAATTTTCATAAAACCCTCTCATATTCATATTATTTTCCCATAATTTCATAAATTCTTTTTTCTCTTCTAAATCTAGTTTCTTTTTATTAATTCTCTTTATTCCTTTCCTAGTCTTATCTATTCTTGAATTTTCCTGTACTTTAACCCACAGAACCACACGATCCAAAAACCCAGCATGCTTAATTTCCTTTTTTTAACTTTTAAACTATCAGGTATTAAAAAATAATCAATATCTGTCCTAATTTCATTTCTTCTGTAGGGCCAGTGGTTATTCTCCCATATACTTAACTTTCCACCTCTCATAATTTCTTTAACCAGTTTAACATCACAATTGCTCTTATTTTTTTCTTAAATTATAATTAAAATCACCCACCACTATAATGTCCATATTTACACAAACATATTCAAGAATATTTTTAAACATAATTTCTCTGTTTTTTGTTATATATGCATACAAAGTTATAATTCTATACACATATTATTCCATCTCAAGTCTATTACCTTAATTTGTCCTAGTTTCACTATGGTTACATCTAATATTTCATACTTTCTTGACATAATATACATATGCTCGAGCATGTTTCCTTCCTCATGTTCCAAACTACTGCACCATTACAAAGTTTTTCAGTGTGTGTTCCTTCTTCCTGTGTTAATAATTTGATATATTTTAAAACAATAATATACGCATCTACTGCAGCACACCATTGTAATATACCTATTCTCCTCTTAAGATTTGTTTATACTGTTCCCATTTAAAGCTAATATTTTTAGCTTTTAAGAACAGTTAGTATAATAACATATTTATCCCTTTCCTTTCTTTTTTTCTCTAAGCATTATATATATTTTTTTTAATTTTCTTTTCCTATTCTACCATTTTGACTACATTTTCAGCGACTTTCATTCCAGTTTCAGCAAAAGCTGAATCAGCCATATTTTCCCCCTGTTTTTCCAGGCTGCCTCCATGCCTGGAACAGGAACAGGAACAGGAAGTACATTGTGTCGCACACAAATGCTTCCCCTACTACCAAGAGTAGGGGAAGTTCCCTGATGCCCTTGTTAAATTTCCCTTAGTAGTATAAATACCATCTTGGGTCTCCCCTGAACAGAGTCTACTAACATAGTGGGAATAACCTGGACAAGAAAGTAAAGCAAAAAAAGAAAAAACGTATAAAAATAAAAAATATCCAGGTATCTCTTCACAGGTTAAGTGTCCCACTACTTAGAAGTATAAATCCAAATAGTCCAACACACAGGATAGCAGTGAGGCAGCCAGGCAATATACAAACCATAAAACATTTATTACATAAAATAAAAAAACAGTAAGCACTTTCACTCTGAGCTTCCTAGCTGCCTTAAAGCAAAAAAAAAAAAAAAAAGGTGAAATGTGCAGTGTGGTAATTATGCAACCTGTGAGATTTCAGATGAATGAAACATGTAATTAGTGTAACTCTGTCACACAGTGTTGCTCTTAACACATTGAAAATTATTTCTGGGCCACTTTGTGCAACTTCATCTGCACTATTTATCTATTACATGGTTGTGTAAACATTATTTCTGAATCCCAGCTATGGCATGGTATTATGGGCTACTTTGGCTGACGAAATAGTTGAAGAGGGTTTATGTAAAAAATGAAAATAAACAGAACTTTTGAATAAGGTACTATTATTTTTCAATGAACCTCTGGGCTACAGAACACACTCTCTTTATTAGTACAATCCCAACCTTGAAACTTTTAAAACATGCTTGACTCATATATGGGTTCAGAGGTACTGAAAACTCTCCTCATAAGAAACAGAACCCTTTCATATCTTAAACCCTGAGTTCTCAGAACAGTATTTCTGTGGGATGATACTAGGTCCTTGCAAGAAGAGTTTTGCTACAGTACTTTACTGATACAGATTGTAAAGCCTGAAAGGTGACATGAACAAAGCTCATTCAGAATGACTCATTCCACAGTTTGTTCATTGTTCCTGTATATACGTTAACTGGAAATGAGAGCTTGCTCCCTAGTTTGATCTGGGCAGACTAATAGAGGGACTAGGAAGGGTTGAGGTCTATTAAAAGAGAATATCTCACCTACAGCATGTGATTTGGCAAGTGGATATGTGTCAAACCACTCAGAGATAAATATCAGTTTACTGAATGATAGATGGGCCATGTAGAATGTATTACGTTATTTGAAAATAATCTTGAAAGTATGACTTTAGATATCATGTTTAAGCCAGTAATGTGGCATATATTGATAAAACTCTAACTATGGTCCAGATGACCTGGGTTCAGTTAGTGACTCCAATGTCTGAAGTGCTGTAAGGGGAGGATGAGCATGGCCATTCTGGGGGGGGGGTGTACACTTGATCTCACCTTATGGTGGATCTGCATTGGAAGCTGGGCATACCCAATGGGGTGTTGTCCTTTAGGGTTACCACCTGTCTCACTTTGTGAGGGACAGTCCCTCTTTGGGCAGTTGTGTCCTGCAAAAAAAATTGAAAAAATGGCAAATGTCCTGAGATTTTAGGACAAAATTATTTCCTATATTTTATGCAATAGTTGCATAAAACAGTTATGCTGTGTCTCAAATACCTAAATTTTATAAGAAACAGAATAAGCAACTAAAATGCTACAAGAATATTTATTTAGGCAAAAAAGTGAAGTTGTGTCCTTGGTACTAGCTGTGGGTATGTTTTGCCCTGCAAAATCTGACGTTTGTACCAAAAATGTCCCACTTTGGGCATTTGAAAAGGTGGCAACCCTATTGTCCTTTGGGAGATAGGGATAGTGCTGAGTTGCCACAGAGGCTGGAAAAATTTCAGTGTACCCTATTTACATGTCCATTCCAGGACATTATGGGTACATGCAAAGGGATGGAGAATTTATGATGTAAAAAAATTATTTCTTGGCAGCAATGTGGCACTACTCTGGGGTGACTCAGTCTTCTCGCTGTCCCTGCACAGGTTGGAGAAAGTCCATAGGAGGCATGTTGGGTTTGGTAGATCTGGAGAGCTAAAAAAGGCTAATGGTCAGCTATGTAAAGTGAGGCAAGAAATATGTTTTGAAAGAGGATATCAGTTTTTGGCACATGGTATTTTGGATTTTATCTAGTTTTCTACAAATTGTTATTTTAATATAATGCCACAGTTTTGTCAGTTAGCTTGGGAAATATTAACTGCTTTTTTCCTGAAAAAAATTATACCTTCATGAACCAGAACAATATACAGAATTGAGATTTCTACATATGAGCAATCTTGCAGGATTCTAAGATTTATTAAGTTACAACTTCATGATAGTTACATTCTACTAAAATATGGCAGCACAATCACATTGATGGAGAAGTGGTAGTTTTGTTATATTTTATACTTGTGGATAACAGGTCAGTATGATATTGCAGTCTTTAGTGGTTTGTGGTTGGACAACTGAGGTGGTAAAATGTATAAAAAGGCAATGATGTACCCCCCTTCTAGGGAATTATATAGTTTTTTTTTCTTTTTAATCATCACATACAACAGCCTTCTAAAGAGTACTGGCAGGATAATTTACAATGTAATACAAATAAGCTGTTCTTTTTCTCACTTGAATGGTTGCTTAAGAGATTTAGTGAATGGAAGCATGTAAAACTAATAATGGATACAGTGTTTTGTGTAGACACACACACACACACACACACACACACACACACACACACACACACACACACACACACACACACACACCAACTCATGCATTCGTTTAGCAAATAAGAAAGCTATTTTCAAATCACTGGAAGAAATGTTTTTATGTATTTATTCAGTAGTATTTTTAGATGTTATATCACACAACATGGAGTACATGAAATTCTCTCTTCACTATAAGAAAGCAAATGAAAAAAATAACCATGTGAATAAAAAGAACACACTTTATTTAATAATAGCCATCACTTTGGCACATCATGCCTTCAAATGATTAACAAAATCTAAGCTGTTTACATAACCTTCAAATTAAAACATAGCATGAATTAAACAATTAGCAGATGTTTGAACTTGTTAATGCTTACAATTAAATTCTACATTCAGCCCTTGTTAACAATACAATTAATTCATCCTTCTTTTTAGTTACAGACTTTGTATGTGCTCCCTGCGTTCGCATGGGTTTTCTCTGGGTACTCCGGTTTCCTCTCACATTCTAAAAAGACGTGTCTGGAGCATTTCTCCCCACGCCTCCACTGAAAATAGGCTCTGTTCTAGTTGGACTTTCCCGGTCAACAAATGTTAAATAAATAAAATAAATAAATAAAAATAAAATGATTTGAGTCAATTCCACCCTTATCCTTTAAGCTGACTTACCCTAAGACATGTTTTAATAACACCTATGTCACCTTCATGTCCGTTATGTACATGTCCAGCTACAGCATTCCAGTATTTCATACTTTATGTTATTATACATTCCTGAATTCTAGGTTTATAATGCTAGTTTTTCCAATACATGCCTTGCTAGACTTGCATACTATTACATAGAACAGCCGATGCATTATATCACTAATACTCCCTATAGCTGCAATAAATACTATTAATAAAATATATTTATCCACAACAGGTATACATATATTATAATTACCACCAGGGTATGTCCCCTGTGGTATATCTGAATTTCATATATTATCCACAGGATGATTAAAATAAGCATGTACTACTAAATGTTTGCTATATATTCATCTTTTTTAAGACATATGTAAGATGGTTCTATTATTACAAAGGAAACTCTCTTCCCATAAAAAAAAATCCAACATTCTTTTACCAAAATAAAAATAAGTGAAAAAATATTAAACTCTTTAACATGCAAATAGTTCTGCTGTTAGAGAAACGGTTGGAATTGTTTCCAATTGTTTATATTTTCCTTCATTTAATAGTTTCTTCCTTTGCAAATAACATGTCTGAAAATATGCTGCTGCCACTACCTCATTATTATAGCTTCTCAATAAAAATAATTGTATCATAGGGTTGGCTTCTTTTATAAAAATTATACATTTGCTATTTGCTCTAACAGTTATTACAAACTCCCCAAATGGATGTGACCTCCAAAGTTTGAATAGGATGATAGGTAGACCAATGCAAAAAATATTACCCTCAGTCTTTTTTTTATTCAATTTAGTATGATTTTTTTTTTTATAATCATGAAATAAAATTAAATCTAGAAAAAAATATTTCATTTTTATTAACTATGTATGCAATCAGCACCAACATTTAAAAGAAACAAAATTCTAGCATCTCACATTTACAGATTAAAATAGATTAAGCATTAAAAATTATTTGAATAAATATACCATTTTTCAAAAACACCACTAAAAGACTAGCATAATTTGATATAAATGGAGCACCCATGGCAGTTCCTTGGTTTTGTCTGTAATATGACCCATGAAACGTGTGTGTGTGTGTGTGTGTGTGTGTGTGTGTGTGTGTGTGTGTGTGTGTGTATATATATATATATATATATATACACACACACACACACACACACACACACACACACACACACACACACACACACACACACACACACACGTTTAGACTTTATAATCTCAAAATACTGAAATGTTGAACTTCAGTATTTCGAAACTATAAAGTCAAAAGTGCAGTTATGCAAAACTGTGTAATAGCAAATATGGAATTGTTGCATTCAGCATTATGTGTTCACGTACGTGATTTGTGGTGCGGTTTGTGGATTTAGCTGGGGTTTGAGGTAAGCAATGTTTTTGTAAGGGTATTGGGTAGGGTTTTAGTATGTGTGAGTGTGTGTAGTGGTGAGTTTTATGCGTTTGTGTGTTTAGTGCAACCTCAGAGTTAGTATATATTAGTAGGGGTGTGTGTGGGGAGGCGCAGCACCCCACATCGGGGGGTGCAGGGCGTTTGCCCCCTGCTTTTAACAAGATTGTTTGTGTGTGTGTTAGTTTTGTTGTATTTGTGTTTGTTGGTTTGGTTTTTTGTAGCGTCAGCAGGTAGGTGTATTTGTGTTTGTGTGGTGTAGTATTTTGTTTGTGTTACATTCGTGGTTTGAAAGTTTGCGGTTTTAAAGTTTCGGGTTTTTGATTTTTCAGCTTTATAGTCTTGAGATACTGAAATTCGATATTTCAGTATTTTGAGATTATAAAGTGAATCCATGTACACATATCTGTGTGTGTGTGTGTGTGTGTGTGTGTGTGTTCATATAAATATATATATATATATATATATATTTGTTTTATTTATTTGACATTTGTTGACTAGGAAAGTCTGACTAAGCTACAGCCTTTTTCAGTGGAGGCCAGGGAGAAAAACTCTACAAGAGTAAGCAAAAAAAAAATTAAAAATTTAGGCAGAAAGCAGTAAGCTCTGATACCCCAATATAAGGGTGGCAGAAATAGTCATCTAAAATTGTAAAATGGCATGTAACTTATCATTTTGTTTTATATTTGGGTATATTTAAATCACATTCTTACTTAACCAGTAATAATCCAAACCCCATGTTACATTACATATTTTATGAATAAGATTTCCTGTATCTTTCACATTTGAAGGTAACTTCTTAACTGAAGTATACAACACTAAATTAATTAACTGTTCTACTCTTTAAAACACACCACAGCCTAAAATAATAGGTCTTTGTGATAGTTGTGTAATTTTGCTAGACATTAAAAACAGGGTATTGTGGGAACTGTTTTTAATAAACTCTTCATCTTCTTGTGATAAGGATCTAAAGTAAAACTCTTTCCTATCAATTCACATAATTCATTGCATACCAATAAGCAACCTTTGTTATAATTCATAAATCATTTTATTCTTCAGATGCGATATACATGTCATAATATTGATCACATGGGGTAATACTATATTTCCTTTTCTTCTAGCCCAAAACAAATATCTCAAAACAAATATAAAATAACCTGTAAACCTGTCCATTGTACTTTACTGTGTGTGTATTTATTATCCTTTCTCTATATGGATGCCCCTCACTGGTGTTAGTGGTGAGGATTGAGGCTCCTTGATTGCTGGCTCATTGCACAGGCATCACAATGGTAAGTACATAACTTTCATGATCGATTATGTGTTTTCCGTCTGGCTTCAACCAACTCTAATTCAGTCCTCATTTTCTTATTTGAATCAGTTATATTTAAAAAAGTCAATACAAGGTAACTTTCAAACTAATTGAAATAGTTCCTTGACTTTTATCACCTAGTTTGATAAATTCATTGATAATAACCTAAGCCCATGGAGAGCATGGAGATTTGTTCAGGAGAAATATCAATGATAGAGATTTTGACAATGGCATTTAATAATCTGTTATTACATAATAAATCAGAGGGACAGTCACAAACAAAAACATGTTCATCAAAACATTCCTTCATTCAGATGACTTCTCTTGTTGTTACCATTTTTTCCTGCAGGACCATAGTAACAGTAGCTTTTCCTTCCATTCCAAAAGACTTAAAAGATATCCATATTTCCATGAATTCACTACAGTTTTGAACTTGTATACCTCCCCAGATGCCCTGACTGCCGATGGCATTCTGTAACTGCTTCTCATGACCATCAGTATCACCTCTGCTGGTGGCATTCTGTAACTGCTTCTCATGACCATCAGTATCACCCCTGCTGGTGGCATTCTGTAACTGCTTCTCATGACCATCAGTATCACCCCCTGCTGGTGGCATTCTGTAACTGCTTCTCATGACCATCAGTATCACCCCTGCTGGTGGCATTCTGTAACTGCTTTTCATGACCATCAGTATCACCCCTGCTTGTAGCATTCTGTAACTGCTTCTCATGACCATCAGTATCACCCCTGCTGGTGGCATTCTGTAACTGCTTCTCATGACCATCAGTATCACCCCTGCTGGTGGCATTGTGTAACTGCTTCTCATGACCATCAGTATCGCCCCTGCTGGTGGCATTCTGTAACTACTTCTCATGACCATCAGTATCACCCCCTGCTGGTGGCATTCTGTAACTGCTTCTCATGACCATCAGTATCACCCCCTGCTGGTGGCATTCTGTAACTGCTTCTCATGACCATCGGTATCGCCCCACATGATGATTATTCTTAGAGTTGTCCCTCCTGCTGCTACAATATCTACAGAAAATGCCACTTTTTTAGCATAATCCTTTGTGTCTCTGCTTCTTTTTCTTTCCTGTTCTAAGTTCAGTTTCAGTTTCCAATATTTTATCATAGCTACTGTAATGCATTTCCATTGTATTTTAGATAATTGGCTTTTAATTTGCATTATAACATTTCTGATTTCCTTATCTACCTTATCTTTCTTAATTTGGTCTCTATACAGATTTGAAGCACATCATACATTCATGTTTTGCTATTAACCCCATATGTCCAAAAGCAGCTTTATCCACATCTCCTTCCAAAAACAGCAAGAATGATGTTTTAAAAACTGTTAGCCCTCATGGTGAAATACTCACTTCCTTATACATTTTCAAAGTTAGTATATTGAAATAAATGTTTATATCGATCACCTTTAATTTTTGTAACTTGTCAATCAATTGTTGCTCTAATTCAGTTAATTATACATTTGTAGATAGTTTTAATGGTTTAAACAATTCACTGCATTTCAATTCTCTTTCATTAAACAAATGACTCATTAAATCACTGTCATGGGTGACTGAATGCTTTACACATTGTTAGACAGGAAAGATGTTCATACTGTCACCATGCAACCCTATCTCTTCTGGTATTTAAATAAATCATCCATACTTCCCTGAGCAATGTTTGCTTTCAACAATCTTGGAAATTCATTGAAATATTTGGAATTAAATCCAGTAGCATTAATACAATCAAAACATACCCCGGTATTCACCGTGAAAAAGAAAATAAACTAAAATGTACCTACTTGTATAGAAAAATAATGTAAACAGATTTTTTAGAAAAAAAATAATTTAAATAGATTTTATTTTTTTATTGTTTACCATTTGAAGGCATGATGTATATTTAATATATATATATATATATATATATATATATATATTAAAAATTAAAGTTTGTTCTTCTTTACTCATGTAACTAGATGAAATTACTGGGAAAGCATTTGCATGTAAGCCAGGAATGTTCCTGTTCTTCACAATGAGTAAATTATATGCACTATAGCCCCTCCACTGATGCAGTTGATTGAGAGATTCAGTGACAGAAGACTACATATCAGGAATATCTGAAAATGACTGGTATGGCAGTTCATCTGCGAACCAAAAAGACTGTGTCATGACTGCATATCTCATTCACAGCCTAGTGGGCATTACTGATAGGAAAGTTACAGTTTAAAATTAGGATGGCCATTTTTTTCTTTGGGAAAAATGTTTATTCATTATCTCCACTGATGTAGCTTCTTGGAAATTTCAGTGGTTGAAGATCAGATAACCCAGACTGATGAAACATGCTTGGATATGGTTATTCTGTAACACTACAAGCCTACTATTCACCCGCAATTAAAATCATTTATTTATTTTAAGATATCATTTGTTAAACTGGAGAATGCTTTGAGTGGCAGACACTAAGAAAAGTTTCAAAAGAAGTTTACCAAATGCCAGAGGCCTGGAAAATGTGTTTATACATAATGACTCTTACAAAGACCCCAGTAAGTGAATCATCATTTGAATCACGTATATGGTGTAAATGATATGAGTCACATGCAAGACTATAAAAGCCACTTTTGCATCCTGTGCTAGTGTAGGTGTGTTTCTGAGCTAATTCCCCTGCCTAACAGTAATAAACTGCATCCTGTGCTAGTGTAGGTGTGTTTCTGAGCTAATTCCCCTGCCTAACAGTAATAAACTGTCCCCAGGATTCATGAAGCTCGGCGTAAGGCTTGCGCCGGCGGTGCAGTGAATAGCTAGCGCAGTAGCGCCATATACATATTAATGAGAGTGCACCGGAATCACAGACACGTGCGTAGTGTACGTGAGCGAGCCCAGGTAGGATGCGTCTGGAGGCGTGTCTAAGCCGGCATGAGGTGAGCAACCTAATGTGCTGACAGCCACGGTCCGCCCACAATAGTAATGGCAGCAGCCAGGTCCCATGCAGAATGAAACGCACGTACAGTATGCAACATAATACCCGTCCCAAATTAACGGAGATGCAAATACAAGCCACGAAGGCATAAGTGTACCCGTCCAAGGAGCAAAGGATACGAATAAGACCGCGTTCGTCCCGCAATGCACCGTCAGTGTTTACACTCAGAGAAGGTGTACAGCCGCATGTCAGCGCGCCGCACCGACATAGGAGCAGCGACTAAGGTCACCACTTGTCCCACTTTGGTTGGGGCAGTCTCTCTATGGCCAGTTGTGTCCCGAAAAAACGTATTAGAAATGGCTGATGTGCTACGATTGTAGGACACAATGATATCCCGTATTTAATGTAATGGTAGCATGAATTGGTTATTTCTGTAACAGAAATACCTAAATGACACAAGAAACAGAATAAGCAAGCAAATTGCCAC